>NC_091825.1:123834343-124134343 GCF_038994185.2 Dermacentor albipictus
GTAAAATTTCCTGAAAGGCTTGATTGAGGGGCGCTCAAAGTTCTTCAATGATCGCTAGTAAGAATCGCAGCCACAAAATTTGCCCGGGTATTGTCTACTATTATGTCGTAGGTCAAAAGCACTAAAATCACAAGAATTTCTCAAGAATTGCAAGGATCATAAGGATAGGGTTTCTAAATCATTGTTGCAGGTTAAATACCTCACTCTTCAGGCAGCGTGCCTATATGATCTTTAATGGTATATGTAGCTTTAAAGCGTAAATGTAGCCCCGCGAAGAAAAATAAAAGAATAAAAACAAAACATCAGCCGTTGTTTTCGTGAGTGAATACGCCTCCCGTACCAAGACCTCGTTTTCGACGCCTCTTTTCCGCAGCACTCAAAACAACGGACCACGCAAAACCGCGCGTTCAAGGTTTCTTCAAAGCGTGTCTCGTGCACAAAAGATCTCGGACAGTGCGCCATTACGTCCCTTACCTTGGTCTTGTCAATACACTCGCGAGCTGGCCCCCCTTTTGTTAGACGGTGAAATTAGAAATGGCGTTACCATACAGTGTTTGCAACTTGGACTCGGGCTATCAAAGGGCCCATACAGGCGCGACTCGGCGTATCGGCCATGGTACATCCTGGTTTTCAAGGCCCGGGACACCCACTGCGACCTTTGGTCGTTTCTTTCTTTTTTTTTACCTTAGTACTTCCTTCTTTCGACGTCTGTTCTTTGACGCTCATCTGTAGGTTGTTGCGTACGCCACATATACATTGGAGGTCTCGGGGCGTGTGTTTGCCGACCCCGCTGCATGTGGAGAAGGACATCGGTTGCACGGTTTCTTTGCGGTACTCCCCTTCCCCGTTCATTCCCATTCCGTTCTGGAGCACGCGATTTATTTCCCCAGACGCGCCTTGTCCGAGGCACCATTACGTCTTGCGGAGCTTCGCAAGAACTTGCAGGGACTAGCGGGTAACGCAGTGCCTCCTTTCTTGGAGGGGCTTAAATGACGCAAGCGCTCCTAAAGTCAACATTGAACGATGGCACGGCAATGTGTGTCGCTGCCATTTAGTTTCACGTCTTTCTTTCTTTCTTTCTTTCTTTCTTTCTTTCTTTCTTTCTTTCTTTCTTTCTTTCTTTCTTTCTTTCTATTTATCTCACTATTTCTTTTTCCAGTTCATTCACGAATCCTATATTGTTATAAGCAGGGAAATGACGAAGGGAATAAAGATTGCTGCCTGCTAAAGCACTGAATTCATAGTCACTTGCAAAAGGGGAAAACGAACGAAGTTGTGAGCAAGCGCCTATGTACTAGAGTTGTCACTGTATAAAGAGAGAGAAAAATATAAATGCCATGCTAAGGTGCCGTACTCGCATTAGTTGAACACATGTCACCACTCAATGTCGTCCTTCTCATGCGGGTGTCTTATATATGCATTCACATATAGTTCGCGTGAGCGAGCTGGACTACGCACCAGTCACACGAAGTGTACCATGACAGACCCTGACATGTCAGGCAATCAGAGGGCTTTGATCAGGAATGTGAAACAACATTCACCGACACTACACAGCAACTAGAAGGCGCCACCTCCGCTAGTGACTAACATGACTACGATGGTATAGAGCGACTCGGGAAGACGTTTTTTTTTTTCCCTCGGCTTAAATACCTCAACAAAGGCGGATATGTCAACTGCGAAAAGTTTGCTTTTCGAAGGTACCAAAAGATGCATGGTCTTTCTGAAGCATTGTGCCTGAGTGAGGTAAATGGCCATTTTTCCTAATATTAGCGTCCTTAACTAAAGATTGCTTCCAGTGTTCTTTCACATTGTACTGCTTGGTAACTGATATACATTGAGGGCCTCATTACTTAATGATCAGGATATGCAAATACATCAGGCGTTCGTAGTGGACACCGGGGTAAGTGCGCTGCCGACAAACCGAGCACCCCCTTACGCAGGAGTACCGTGGGTGCGCAGCGAAGGTTTTACGTTAGGCTAGGTAGGACGCAATTTCGTGGCATCAATATCCTTACAGATGGTTAACGAGCCCCAACGGAGCGTTGCTATATAGCGTTGCTCAAGGGCTTTGGTCGGGGTGCCTTCTGGCGATACGTTCGCGGTCCGCGTTCCCAGTTCCGGCAGCATTGTACACAATGTGTACAACGGCGCATCGACAGACATCCCCGCGTTGCCTCTCAGCGGGGCCCAAGTGGCAAAGAAAGAAGGAGCACCTCCTGGCCGGCGTGCTTCATTTATAACTCAGCGCGTCGTCATTCTTTTCGCGTGTCCGGGTGTGCGCTCGAAGCGCTTGCTTAAGTATACGCGCGCGGTAACAGCTCCGGCATGGCGAGGGAAAGAAATATAATAAAGAGAGAGAGAAAAAAGAAAAACATGGACACCGGAATGGGTGCGGCAGCAACAGCAGCCTTCTCCAGTTTCGAAAACTTGCCCGACGAAGCGTCCGAACGGTGGACCGTGAAACGCTTTATGCCTCCTGCGCGCTCGGCCCTGTGTGTCTTCGTTACAGCCTCCCCCCCCCCCGTTCGCGATCGCCCCCCCCCCCTTGCCTTTCGCTTCCTTCCCGCTCTCCTTTAGCTTCGTTTCTTGTACGGTGCTCGCTTGGACGACGAGGGGACCCACTGCGTTTAGTCATATCGGCCAGCCCACTGCACCTGTTCGCCGCCGCCGGTCGATCGCCCGCAGCGCGCTGCTGGCTGCTCCTGCTTGCACGGCTTCACGTGGACGAGCGCTTGACGCAGGTGCGAAGCCTCCGGGTGCATATCCCATGGATATTCCCGCCGCGGGTGGTGTGCTGGTGGCGGCCGGGTGTACGCGCCGCGAACAAGACGAGAAGTCGTTTTCGTCCTGACCTCCACTTATGCAATTCTATATTCTTTTTTGTATTGCCTGTTTTTCTTTTTTCTGTCTATTGACGGCGAGTTTCACGAGTGACGCGAAAGGTGAAGGGACTCTGTCCCCCCGTACTGCTGCGTGAGCATTCAAGAGGCGCGATCGCTCTGTTGCCGTGCCCGGAGGTATCATTACGCGGTGCAATACCGTGCAATACTGATAACAGCAGTGCGCGGGAAAAACGATTCGCTATGCGCTCGCATGGGTGGGAATGGCTTCTCTCTCGATTGACTCGCCAACTGCTGGCGAGGATCGAGGTGTTGCTTGGAAGACGGCGGTGTTGTCTCGTAGAACGCGCTCAACAGGTCGGCGAAAGAGCTCTTGGTTCATACGTTCACGTTGTGCACTGTATAATCTGACGTCCCCGATGGGTTAGGCCGCACTTGTTCGGCGCGTTGCCCTCCTTTGCACCGGTGAACACTTTCATTCGCTATTTGCATGTGCAAATCAAAATGTCAGGCGAAGTGGGAGAGAGTGCGTGAGGGGCACGTGTAGACCACTTTTCGCCATGGGCGACAAAAGCCAGTGCCTGACAGCATAACTTCACGACGAAGATACCGGTACGTTACAATCCACTGAGACAAGGAGAGAAGGGATTGTGTCAGAGCTAACTTGTAGCGTTTTCCTTCGCGCTACTACGCTTGTTATTCTACACGAACAACTAAATTTTAAGCGCTATAATGGATCTGTTATACAGCTTCGTCAGCGTGGCATATTTAATTTTTCACAGTGAATGGTGTTGATGCGTGCTGTGCTAGCTTCGGTACTAGATGATAAACCTTGGGACGTGGCAATCGATGAGTTTATCGTCATAATAACAGACTTGCAGCATGTCGCTCTTTCGCTTTAACAAAGCTGCCGTTAGGCTCACTGTGCATTCACTCGAGAGTAATGGTTTTGTCATGCCAATACGAATATGTGACCAGTGGTCAAACGAGTGACTCGGTAGTCACTTCGAAGCCAGTCTTACATTTATAGTACATTCCTCGATCAGCGATCAGCGATCGATTTGTCTTGACATTTTTCTATAACATAGGGTGTAAGCTAGTTGAGCTTGTTTGTGGATATTTTCACGGCAATTTTTTCTATGTGTGTCGCAGTAACGCTCCCTTCAGCGATTCAAACGCGTTTAGAGGATATTCGCCAAACATGGTTTCTCAAGAACAAGTCAGGTGCGCTTTCGGGAAATTAACTCGGAATTACATACAGCCTGTCGGCAACTCAACATCCAAGCGAATCATGCAAACAGCGATAAAGAGTGTTTGGTCAAACGATACGGACAACACAGAAGGAAAGAAAAGTGATCTCGTCGAGATATTTGAGAGATAGCAATGTAGCGGTAAGAGCTCGTTATATTTCTTTAAATATCCTACAGAATAAAAAGGCATGTCACTGAACATTTCGTCTGAGTGCCACGCCCACTCCTCCTCTTCCTCCCCTTCCTCCTCCTCCTCCTCCTCCTCCTCCTCTTCCTCCTCCACCGACCCCCTATAGTCGCATGAAAACTGGCTCATATACAAGACACCATGTCGGGTACGTTCTTCCCTCCTTCTCCTCTCCTTCTCCTCTACCGACCCCATACAGCCGCGAGAAGACTGCGTAATATAAAATACACTACGGTCTCGCTCGTTCGGCGTGTATACTGAACGCGTCAGAGTTGGCAAGGTCAGTGCGTGGACTTTGCGCAACCGGCGGCACGGCTCTGTGCCACAAGAGCGTGACATCGGACGTCAGTCCTGCACACACCTCGTACGAACGCGGCCGATCAGCGTGACGCAGCGATGCAGCGGCGCATGCCCGTGGCAGAGCAGGGGGACGAAGAGAAAGAAAGAAAAAGGAATAATAAAGGTGTGGTCCCCTCTTTTCCCCCCGTACGCGACGTGTACGTTGAACGCCTTCATTCACGTAAACGGACGACCGCTTGGGGCGCTGGGCGTAGCTCTCGCCCCAGGAATTCATTAGGGTCGCCGGCGTGGCCCTTCTGCACCGTGTGCCGCGTTCACTCCCCCTCTCCTGGTTCTCTTTCCTTCGTCCCCCCTTTTGATTTCTTCCTCTCTCTCTCTCCTCACATTTGGTGTGTTTCGTGTATGCTTGCCAGTACGGTCACGCAGGCTCGATCAATGGGGGGCACGGCGACGGGGGACTGCCCCTCTCTATACTGCACGTGCTACTCACCCCCCCCCCCTCATTCTGCCTTATACCGCCCTGTCCGGTCCTTCTCCTTTAGACACCCCGTTTGCTCTCTTTTACATCGATGTCAATGGGTAGAAGCAGGTTCCAAGGGACCCCTGTGCGTCTACTGTAACGAAGGCGCTCTAATCTTTCTAAGAGACGCGCTGGCCTGAACGAGATACTTAATTGGCTTGTATGCTGCATGTTGTGGGGTCTTTTATGTATGCTGTGTGTCTGTGATGTGGGCACTGTGCGTATCATTTAATTTCTCATTGTTCCCATCCTATATACCCCATCCTATATATAGGCGGATCGCCGGGCCAACCTGTGCAGTCTTCATTAAACAACGTCTCTCTCTCTCTCTCTCTCTCTCTCTCTCTCTCTCTCTCTCTCTCTCTCTCTCTCTCTCTATATATATATATATATATATATATATATATATATATATATATATATATATATATATATATATATATATCAGGTTACTCGTCAGCGCCTCGTGGATCAGAAGTGAATGCATTTTCAGATCATGTTTTTAAAGTATGCGCGCCTTCAGAAAACCTGACAAAGCACGGCGCATTATACTAAAGCAGAAGTCGGGTGCAGTCGAACACCTCTGAAGCGACATGACCTTTCTAACGAAGGACTAATAATGTCACAGCCGAATGCTTACTTTTCGTGTGTATTGTCAACGCTTCTGCAACGCAGACCACCGAAACAAATTTGGCTGTACAACGAAGAAACTTAGCCGTTCTCGATGGCTGAATTCTGGCTTCACAACGAACGCCAGGTAAAGCGGCACTGTCACTGCTATCCGCAGAAGCCACTGAGCTGCCATCTGCGCCAGCACTAACGGCAGCTCTACCGACGCATTTAACGATTGTGCTGATGACGGCGAATGCGAACTAGTGCTACCACTCAACTCGTACGCTGCGTGTTGTAACACAGCACAGGGTGTAACTGCTTGACGAACATGTCGCAGTCCATGACAACGCGATGATGTAACCGACTACCGACGTTTGACGATGTGTTTAAAGCTATCTAGGGGGGAAAGGAGACGAATGTCAAAGAAGGCAACAGGGATGAAGAGCCCGTAAACGAAAAAAAAATGACGGCAGTGAAGGCGATAGCGGGCATTCGACCATCTACAGCTTTACCTCGCGTTGCTCCCGTGTTTCGCCGTGTAGCATGCCCTGACCCTTGGCGCAACAATGTCGGCCGCAGTCGCACATTCTGTCAGACCAAGCGTGGGGAAAAAAAAACAAGCATTGGTGGCTTATTTCACTAAGTTTCTTTTGAACTCATGTTAAATAAAGGTTTTCTCAACGCGTTTGGTCTGTTCTTTTGTGCGTGGTGCTGTGCTCTATCTCTACAACGAAGTGAATAGCATAACGAAAGGGCTCAAGCACTTCGTCATATAGGCGTTAGACTACTACTATTTAAGCAGTATTCCGCAAGAGGTAGCACACTTCACCTCATAAACTCCGTGCATTGCAGCGGAAGTTACAGGTCGCGCCAGGAAACACCCTAGAGAACCAGAAAAGGCCACTCGACTGTACGCCTCTAATCGCCTTCCGCACGACGCCGATTGAGTGGAATCTTAACGGAAGAATTAGTGGCGTACAGCGGGCGAGCCTGCCTTTTTCCTCTGGAACACGCCAGGCGGCTTGCCGACAGGAGGTTGACACGAGCCCAAACATTCGGATCACAGCATAGTGTCTGTAAGACGTAGCATAAGCTGCACATACGACTAACCTTCTTTTTTTTCCGCACACGAGACGAAGCAAAACCAATAAGCATGTTCGGCAAATCAACTTTACGAGTCTTTTCTATGTATAAGATACAAAAAATCTGTATATAGCTGCGCGCATGCATTTCTTAGCATATGATCGCTGAAAACGAACACCATTGTATATCCATTCCGCAGTAAAGAATATTGGCACGTGCCATTTTGTCGTACTGAGCATGGGCGGCAAATGTTACATCATGCACATGCAGTTCTCTTGAACAGACTAATTTTCCAAGACATTCATGTGGAAATGTGCAGCATACATAACATACGAGAGTTTTTCATTCCATGATGTCAGTACTCTTTTTCCTCTGCTGTTAGTATATTTATGTATTTAGAGTTACTGTCAAGCTGTATAACACTAGAGGTTGACCTGCAATGATAAACAGTTAAAACGCCTTGTTAATCTATATTGTGGCCCTTTTTGTATGCCTTGTATATTGGGGGCTTGGGCGCTTCTCAAGTGAATTAATTTTCACTTTTTGCCCGAGCATTCGCGCATTGTGATGTTGAAAATAAATTTCAACTTCAACTTAGTTCCTAATTCCTGGTCAGTAGATGTTCTCGTACAAGCGTGTGGTCCAGGAGGCAGGCACGTACCCAGGATTTTTTTTCGGGGGGGGCCCAGCACCTCCGTCATCATCATCATCATCATGTTTTATGTCCACTGCAGGACGAAGGCCTCTCCCTGCGATCTCCATTTACCCCTGTCCTGCGCCAACCGATTGCAACTAGCGCCCGCGAATTTCCTAATTTCATCGCTCCACTTAGTGTTTTATCGTCCTCGATTGCGTTTTCCTTCTCTTGGTACCCATTCTGTAACCCTAATGGTCCAACGGTTATCTAACCGGCGCCTTACATGGCCTGCCCAGCTACATTTTGTCCCCTTGATGTCAATTAGGATATCGTCTATACCCGTTCGCGCTCTGATCCAAACCGCTCTCTTTCTCTCTCTTAACGTTATGCCTAGCAGTCTTCGTTCGATCGCTCTTTGCGCGGTCCTTAACTCATTCTCAAGTCTCTGTCCCATATGTCAGCACTGGCAAAATGCACTGATTGCACACCTTACTTTTCAATAATAATGGTAAGCTTCCAGTCAGGAACTGGCAATGTCTGCCGTATGCGATCCAACCTATTTTTATTCTTATGTGAATTTCCTTCTCATGATCAGGGTTCCCTGTGATTAATTGACCTAGGTAAACGTACTCCTTCACAGTCTCTAGTGGCCGACTGGCGATCCTGATCTCTTGTTCCTTTGCCCGGCTATTTATCATTATCTTCATCTTCTGCATAATAATATTCAACCCCACTCTTACACTCTCTCTGTTAAGGTCTCCAATCATTTGTTGTAACTCGTCTGCATTGTTGTTGAATAGAACAATGTCATCGGCAAACCGAAGGTTGCTGAGATATTTGCCGTCGATCTTTACTCCTAAGCCTTCCCAGTTTAATAGCTTGAATTCTTCTAAGCACGCAGTGAATAGCTTTGGAGAAATTGTGTCTCCCTCTCTGACCCATTTTCCTACAGGTATCTCCATGTCTTTCTTGGTAGAATTAAGGTAGCTGTAGAACCTCTGTATATATTCTTACGCGAAGGACGAGCCAGTAAGACGAGAAACTATTTACAGATTATATTTACAACAACGGTTGCAGCGCTGACCGGTTAGATTCACAGCGCGAGCCCAGTTCATTCTTCCTCCTCTTTTCTTAAGTGATGGCGCCCACGCACCTCGTTCAAACAAACAAATACCATACGCATGTAGCAATATTTTTCAAGCTTTTTACGTAAGCGTTCTGTAGTCCTTGATTACGTAGTGCCTCTAGACTGCTGGTATCTCTACTGAATCAAATGCATTTTCGTAATCTATATAAGCCACATAGAGAGGCTTATTGTACTCTGCAGATTTCGCGATAGCCTGATTGATGACATGGATGTGATCCATTGTAAGGTATCTCTTCCTGAAGCCAGCCTGTTCCCTTGGTTGACAAAATCCAGTGTTGCCCTTATTCTATTGGAGATTATTTTCGTAAATATCTTATATAATACTGGGAGCAAGCTAATGGTCCTATAATTTTTCAATTCTTTAACGTCTCCTTTTTTGTGGATTAGTATAATGTCTGTATTCTTCCAGTTTTCTGGGACCCTTGCAGTCGATATACACTTCGTATAAAGAGCCGCCAGTTTTCCAAGCATTATGTCTCCTCCATCTTTAAATAAATGGACTTATTCCACCTTCTCCTCCCGCTCTTCATCGTTTCATGTCTTGCAGCGCCCTTCTGACCTCATCGCTAGTTATAGGAGAGTTTCTGTATCCTGTTCATTACTGTTTCTAATTGAGGTATCGTGACTCCTCTGGGTACTGTATACAGGTCAGCTTAGAATTTTTCCGCTGCTTTTACTGTATCTTCGAGATTGCTTATGATATTATCCCTCTTATCGTTTAGTGCATACATCATGGTTTGTCCTATGCCAGGTTTGTTTTTTACTGATTTCAGGCTGCGTTCATTTTTTACGGCTTCTTCAGTCTTTCACATGTTATAGTTTCGAATATCAGTTATTTTCGCCTTGTGGATCAGTTTTGACAGTTCCTCGAATTGCGTAACGCTGTGCGGCCGCCAGTCCCATACAACCGCGTAGAGCGCAGGACTCTGCGATTCTAGACGTACTGCGCTCACCGAGAAAGGTTAGAAAAACACCCACATAAGTACAGCAGAGAAGTGGCTACGTGAGGCGGTTCGACCGATAACTGTAGAAGCGTCATTCAAAGCAAGTAATTATTCTCCACTTCCGGCGGCGTTTTCTCTACTTCCTTTTTAAATAAAAAGATGTTGATCCGTAAATATTCTCATAAACAACAGCTAACATTTTTATTATTCGCTTTTGCTTGCAGTTTGGTTGTTGCGTTGGCTCTCTCCCTTAGTAAATCGCTTAATTTCTCAACTCCTTGTGATTTTTGTTTCCGGTTTCCAATTTTGCACAAAAAGTGCTATACAATTAGGGAAAACAGACGAGGTAACGGGCGACAGTCATCTTGCTTGTGGGTTTAAGGGTTATTGCAGGGCTTCACGATGGACGTTCTTTCGCATTATTTTATTTCCCACCTTATCTCACCTATATCACGTGTATATGGTTCCGGGCATCTGCCAGCGTCGCGGCGAGCCGTAACTCAAGGAAATAATGAAGCAAAGTGAAAAGTTAAGCGCAATTGGTGTTTTTTTCCGGCCGCAACTCGTTCCATGAGAGTACAGACCAGCTGAGTAACAGCCGCATCCCTCTCCTGGTCCCAGGATCAGCCTAAACAAAGAAGGTTGAACTAACAAAAGCAACAGCTATGCGCGTGACGGTTGAATAGATGGTGACAACTGAGCGCATCTCGAGTTAATCGCGCGGGTGCGGAATCTATGAGAAAACTGTCCTTCACATTACAAGAGATGCCGATAACTACCGCCATATAAAAGGAGTGAAAAAGGCAGCATAAGGCTGACCGATGAACAGCTGCCAAGTCTCAACATTAATCTGGCAGCGCTTTAGAAATGTGTGAGGAGTGGTGGCGTGGGTGGGGAGGGGGGGGGGGGGCGGTATGCCACTTGATTTCGGGGGGGGCCCGGGCCCCCCCGGGCCCCCCCCTGGGTACGTGCCTGCCAGGAGGCATCGCCTGTGCTGTTCGTTTTGAAACGTTGTTGAGAAGTCACTGCCCCGCAATACTTTGAGTTAACAGGACACTTGTTCGCTTGCCTGCTCGCTCGCTTGCTCCCTATGCCACGGTGGGTGTCCACTACCGGGATTGGCCAAGACACAAGCGTTGCTAGCGTTTTTTTCTTCCGCACTCCAGGATGACACCGAGACTGTGCGCTTTTTAGTAGCGTTGAATCCCCGCAATGTAGCTCACTATTTTTCTTCACTTAATAAGTGGTAATGATAATAGTCCCCGCAACCTAAACAAATATACTCACAGCTAACTGCTTTCAAAAGCGATAACATAAAAAATAACTGGACCGTTTAAAGTACAGTCAACAGCAAACGTTTACAGGACGCAGGATCTGCCAAGAAGCTGAATTCTCACGAAGCGGGGTCACAAAGCCTCGAATTAAATGTTCCAGCATGTAGTAGCCTTCGCCACCTACGCAGTGATTCATTAAATACGAAGTGTCATGCCTTAGCAGTGCAGGAATTCACATTTGAAGGGGAAACCGCATCTCGTAAACGTTTGCTGTTGACTGTACATCTGTATGTTTTGCCTACGTTGAGAAATGCAAGGAATAATAAACACTGCTTAAAGTATTCCATATATAATGTTCCGGACGTCTACTCAATGAGAGCAAGTGCGTAACTCAGGCAAATGAGAAAAAAAGAAGGCAGTTTTTTTAAAGGGAGAAAGAAAGAAAAATACGTTGGAGGCGACATTTTTAATCCGGCAACAGAGTGCGCTGCCGTTCGAGCCTGTTGTTCGATACACGCGAAACGAGGCAACCGCATCCAGAAAAAATGGCTGTGGCTTAGCTAAGGTTAAGCCCAGGATGCGAAGCATACTTGCCTTTATTTTAGTTGTTGAACCCCTGTTTAGCCTGGTGAACTGCTGTTGCTTGGCTATATTTGGTTCGGCTAGACGTAGAAACAACTCATGCAGGCGAGCGCACGAGCTGAGACCCGGCTATGTAGCTACGCGGCCGCAAGCGAGCACACGAGTTGAGCCTCCGCTTTTGCAGCTGTTATGACGTCATATGGTAGCTACGCGGCCGCGCGCGGCGCAGCAAGGAAGAGCGTGGTGGTGCGGCTAGTATGCTTCGTATAAAAAGCTTCACGCGCGGCAGCGCAGAAAGCGAAAGCAATCGTTCTTTGCATCTCGTTTGTTTTTTTGTTGCACCTTATTCTTCATTTTCCTTTTCTCGCTTCCATTTTTTTTGGTGGCACGCCTAAACAGCGACGGCACACCGCCTCGCGACTTGTTTCGCGCGCAGCCGCCGCCGCTTTGTGCCCGCGCATGCGAAGTGGAATCAGAAGCGCGGGCGCGTCAGCCTGCGGCTATGCATGCCCTCCTGCGCCAGCATCAGCAGCAGCAGCAGCCTTAGGGCGGCGGCCGTCTCTAGGAGGCGGCAGGCTTCTTCGGAAGTCGTTGCCGTCCTCGTATATGCCTCTTAGAAGGGCGCGCGCCGCCGCCGACCGACGTCGCTGCGTGAGCCGAGGAACCGCGCCCAAGGCCCGATTCTTATAAAAGGGGACTTCTCCGAGGGCCACTTCCCCGCATGGCGCGGCAGGCGACCGCTTCTCACCTTGCCTCCCCCGATCCCGTGTTGGAAACCGCACGTTAACATTTTACGGGTACCCTGGGAATCCTATTGATAATATACCACCTCAGTGGCTATATACTCTTGCTTGAGTCGCTATTGAAATTACGTGGCATTTCTATTGAGTTTTTATTGTATTCGATAGAATTTCCGTTGAGATACGCTTGAATTGCATGCATACCTTTTTTTGGGCTGGTATGTCGCTGCGCGCACTATATGCCGCGGGTTCGATTACCAGCCAGATTCTCATAGAAAACACGCTCGTTTTACAGTATTTTGTGTGTGCATTAAATGACACCAGTTTGACAAACCGTATTAATCGGCACTCTCCCCTGCGGTGTCCCTTATAACCCACTGTACAGTTTCGGGACTCTTAAGCCCCATGATGGGGCTTAACTAGGTGGGCTGATGAAATTAGGAAATTCGCAGGTGCAAGTTGCAATCGGTTGGCGCAGGACAAAGGTAATTGGAGATCGTAGGGAGAGGTCTTTGTCCTGCAGTGGACATAAAATAGGCTGATGAAGATCGCGATGATGATGATGAAGCTGTAGCTATAATATAATATATAGTGATACCGAAGCATGCTTCTGAGTAAGGAGGGGTCGAAGCATTGAATTAAAGCTTTAGCTTTTTTTCTAAGCACCGCGGTGTATACATACCTACACGGGGGCACGTTGAACACAGGTATCATCAGGCTCTCGTTGCTCCGAAGGTAAAGTCATCTGACCGGTCTTACGATGGTCATTACCTCCGGCATTGCCTAATAATTATAATATCAGGGTATAAAAGAGAGAGAGACAGAAACGGTCAGGGAAGGGTATGGAGGTTATAAACAAGGACGTGCCCGTTTGTATACTCTGCACTTGTGGAAGGGCAAGCATCTGCACTAACGCTTGGAGCTGCAACTTTCCCCCTCGGATTCTTGACAAGAAGGGTCCAGAAATAACGCTTAAAGTGAAATTAAAAACGATTCTACAGCGACAATTGCCAGATGCGCCGACAGCATGTTTGTTCCGTCCCTATGAAGTAATACGAACGTTATGTCACGCGCGTTCAATAGATGGTTCGTACCTTTAGTTCACTAGAGCTAACCACACAGTCTAACGAGATAAGAACGGTAGATTTGAAATTATAGTTCTTCGCCCAGTTTTCAGCAGAGATACGTTTCATACAGGAGCAGCGGATAACGTATACAATAAACTGAGGCGTCATATCATTTCGCTGGTGCCGGAAAGTCATGTGATCGGTGACTCTATCGGTGTCTGTAGAGCTTATGGAAGTTTTAAGCCTCCCTCGACCTCAATGGAGCACGAGGAAACTGTACAGGAGATCGCTTAAGTTGTTTCCGAACCAGGAAGAATTCGACTTCAGCCTCTAAGCTTTCTGTCAAATGAACTCTGTATGAATTGCCTTTGTAGTTTTATGCCCACATGGAAGGTATACTTCTTTACTTTAAGTAAGTGTACGCACCCTCGCCGGCTTCTGTAAAAATTATTTGACTGAAGAGCCACTCAACAGTATTACTCAGTCAGGCTGTATTAATGAAGTGTACTCTGCTCCAACTACAAACCGGCTACTCTTACCCAAATGGCAGGCTTGGTATAAGCCACCCGGGTCTAGATAATTGTCTATCGTTAAAGTAGGACTAAGGCACTTAAATGTCAACATAGCAAATACTGAGTTTTATCGTGCCAAAACGGCCCGAAATACGAGAGATATACTTTGAAATCCGTCACGTCACACCAACGTATACACGCGCTGAGGTTATGGCGCGAAATTATACGAAGGATATCAGGTTATCCATTGTCTCGAGCAATAATAAAGATCTTCTAAGCTAAATGAAGGGTACAGAGCTTCGAAAGACTACTCCCAAACTTGCTCTTCGGAGTCATTTCAACCATCAGAGCTGTTGCGAACGCAGCCTGGCCGTTGCGGTGCGCGCATAGCTCCTCGCCGGGGAGGCGCCAGTCGCGCACGATAGGCACACGCACGCACACGCTTCGCGCACGTGTGCGTGCGTGCGTGAGGCCGGGAGTGCGCCACACCTCGGAGCAGAGACCGACCACCCGTCACAATGGGGCCCTCGTTGTCTGTGGCCCCCTCCTTCGCGTCATGAATTTTTGATTGGAACGTGACGCACCGGCGCGCGCGCGCTCACACACACACAGACACACACACAGACACACACACACACACATCGCCCCGCCATCGCCGCCGCCGGTGGCCACAAAGCGAGTGCTCGCGTTCGCGCGTAGGGTGGAGCGACGTCCCTCGCCTTCCGCTCTCCGTGCAACGCCGCAGTCGCCGCGCTGTCTCCGCGGCCGAGCGAAAGGGGGAGAGGGGGGGGGGGGCGCTCGTCCCACTCGGTTTCGAGTGAGCCGTGTCACTAACCGCTTAGCGCGTGCCCACCATTTTGGTTTCGGTCCACTGCCGCAATGATATTGAGCTGTAATGCGAACATTTGGAGAGCCTTACTGTAATCTCCACCTTATCAACTCCGCGCTGTGCAGCGAGGGGAATGTAAGAAGGTCTTTTCCATTGTCCGTTTTGATCGCCCAGAGCAACGCCGACTGCATGGAAGATTCACGGAAGGTTTGGTAGCGCACAATGGGCGAGCCCTCCTCCCTTCTTTGAACACGAGGCCCGCTGTCGTTGCTGATTGACTGACACGAACCGTGGCCTTCGCTGCATTGCATGGAGTTGGTGAGACAGAGTATATGCGGAGGACGCAAGCGGCAGACATACGCTGACGACAGGTATACGTCACAATATAAAGGTAAGACAAGATAGAGGTCCGCAGGGACAAGGAGTCTTTAAGTGGACGACAGGGGTCGAACAAAGGATGTCGCTGAAGCCAACGTTTCGACTAAGGGCCTTGTATTCCCCAGGGCAACGGCTGCCCGATGTTAGTTCTTTACCTTCGGTCTCTTTAGCGTCGAATACAACTGCACGAGGTTGCTTACTTCAGCATGGGTTTTACAAGGGTAAAGTCTTCGTTAAGTACTCAAAAGTAGTTACTGGCATTGCGTCGCCGCAGAAACTATATACTATAATAACCAATATGACCTGCCTGTTGTCGATTGTATGTTGTGTAGCATCGTCGGGTATAATTGAAAGCGTTCTCTAGCGTTTCTTCAATCAATCAATCAATCAATCAATCAATCAATCAATCAATCAATCAATCAAAATTTGTCCTACGTTTATATCAATATGTGAAGTTTTGAGGCCTCCTATTGTATGATCAACATAGTAATGACTCGGCTCATTCCTGAAGCTAATTGTTATTTATTGCTTATCGGTGTGCTGCCACGTCTCAAAGCTGCAGCAGTTATCATGAGAAATTCACGCAGTAGCCATGGGTTCCGATCGGTGACTGCCATGCCTACCATGCTTACCATGCCTGCCATGATATACCTCCTCCAGGGTTCGTTCACAGGGCAGCATATAAGAGACCCAGGTCAAGCCACGCTGCAAGAATATAATGGGTCGACGATACAGGCTTCATTCTACACAGCTCAGCCATCTCAAACAACGGCACGTGCATGAACTTGGCTCCGTTGTTCTGTTCTTTCTTTGTTTTTTCTTCTTATTTCTAGTCCTCTTACGTCACACCCGTCCTGCTCCATCTTCCGGCTCATATGACACGTCCGGAAATAGGCTCAGAAGTCTGCGTGACACTCTGTACACCAACTGGCGCGCCCATCATCCGCACACCTTTTCATTGAGGGCAACTAAAGCACCGCTTCCCCCCCTCCCCCCTATTCCCTCCTCTTTCCTTCTCGTTTATTAATGCTTTTTTGAGCAACCGAACGCCGTTCAGCCCTGAGAGGGGAAGTAAATACTTACCGCCAAAGAACCCACAGCGGAAGCGCATGTTTTAGCCGCACGCCCTATATCATACTTCATCACGAAGGCCTTATTGCTCATCAGCGATATTCGCAGCGATAGCAGCCGCCTCTTGGAGAACTAATAAAGGGAAGACACCACCCGGTTCGGGAATTGTGTTTGCGATGCTCGCTAAATCCGAGTCTTCCGTCACGAGTCCGGGGTAATTGTCTCTACACCCTTGCTCCTCAATTTTCTCCCCCCTCATTCTTTTTCGCTTCCATATACGTGCGGTCTTGCATCTGCCCTTCGTAAGTGCATCTGCTTCCGTTTCGGCTCATCCCGCGGGCGGAACTCCCTCAACCGCGTGTGTCGTCTGTTCTCTCAAGGTAATAATGTTCGTGTTCGAATGATTTCGTTGTCGATGGGCTTCACTGTCGGGTGCGAGCTCGATCCTGTACCTATATGCACCGTTCTATAGCGTCTCCGTTTCCACAGATGCTACTCATAGTTTCAGCAGTTGAGGACACTACGGAGAAACACATTCCAGTGTGGTATTCTTTCGAAATTGGATTTCAGTGTTCTTGCGGAAAGGAAATTGAGAAATATAATTCAATAACCTGCTTTTTTTTTACACTTTTCATCGAAATTGTAGCGCCGACGATGTCCTGAAATGCTGTGAGTTTTCTTTACTGTTTTATTTATTTATTCTTGTTTTCTAATGTCTTCAATCAATCTGTATTGATAAGGAATTAACTGTGTTGCGAGCTGTTGCTATAACAATCAATCGCATCAAGTACCTAGCGTTGGGGGAGGGAATGTGAAATGGGGTGTTATCATCCAGATGTTGTTATTTCTTTTGGCTCGCGTATCTGCCTTGGATGAGAATCATCATCAGTATCACCAATTCTTTGCTCACGGAAAGATGAAGCATGAAGCATGAGAAGCAAAGCAAGTCGTTTCTTCGCATGCGCAGGCCTCTTCAGAGAGCGCGAATGATCGCTGTACAGCCTGCAAAGTATGGCTACCTAATTGACGTAGCCTGCTCCATTGCGCAAGTTCTCATCTTTTGTGTACACTACATGTTCGCGGGGATGAACATTTACAGTACTTTTGCTCCAACTGCATGTTTACTTGTGCGCAGTTGACGTTTTAGAATATTCGAAAGGTATTCGAAAAATATTACCATTTACGAATAGGGACTATTCAATTCTAATACCGAGTGGAATAGAACACTATTAAATTCGTTATTCCCATTTACGAATATTGAATATTCAATTCTAATACCGAGTGGAGCAGAACTCTATTAAATTCGTTATTCAAAAGTTTCGAATATTCAGGTGCACCCCTAGTATTTTCTTAATGAAGGGGACCGAAAACCAATTTTTATGGCACCTGTCCTTTATTTATTTATTTATTTATTTATTTATTTATTTATTTATTTATTTAGTGGTAAAGCAGAAAAGTTTGAGGGACATCTTTTACCGGAACTTCTCGATCCGCAGTTGCGATCGTGTTTATAAAGTCGTAGGCTGAAAACATGCCGGAAACAGTGATATGTGTTGAGCACAGCGATGATTCTATACGCTGGCATTGGCGGGAAGTGGTAGAATATGCCAGCAGCGATATTCGTGTTGCGCTGGCACCCACAATAGGTCGATGTCATTTCGTATCACATGAGGGAGGCCAAAGAACTCGGGTATACTCGCTCGCATAACTTGCACTCCTACAAGAGCATTCATGTGAGCAGCCATGTACGATGAGAGACTCCACGACTCACCACGGTTCTACCGCGTATATCTAGCGCGAAGATTTTTTTTTTAGATCCTAATACCGTATAGAAAAAAGCGCAAGCGCCTTTATAATGCGAACCCAACGACATTAAACAATACATTTTCTGCAGTTAATAATAGCCGACTAACGTATATAGAGGAATCATAGGTTATACATGCACGTGATCCAGCGATATAGCACCAAGGTTCCACCGCAAGTGAATCGGCGTACCGTGTTTAAGACTTTCCGTGCCAGTTTAAAATTATAACTCCTACTTACACCGGGACCGTCTTGCTCGATTCTATTATTCTAAATCGCGGTCTTCTTCATTTTCATTGAAATTTCGTGACGCGTTCTATAGGCGACTGTCGATTCCCTCGGAGGGAAATGGAAAGGAACTCATACGCGACCACGTTGCTGTTTGCGCACCAGCCGTGTGTCCACACGCGTTTCGCATTACGGGGTGACAAATCCTGCTAATCGCATGCATGCATGCGTACACGATGTGTACGCATGCTGCACCGTGAGCTGATGGAAGCCTACTATCTATAAAAAAAAAAGGAAAAAGAAAGAAAGGTACAAATTGCATTAGTGATACATCTATCGTGCTCTATGAATCGGAAACTATAGATTGTTTGACCGCCGGGTTACGTAGATCTGTGAACAGCCAGCGCATGTATGTATGTATATATATATTCTTGGGTCACAGGCCAAAATAAATCAGTTGGAAGTGCCGCCCGTGTTGTGTCTCTTCCTTGTGTGAGTGTTCAATTTCGGCAAAAAAAACATGTCTTTTAGCAAGCACCAACTAGGCCAACAAGCAGTTCTGTTGTACACGGTGTGGTCCTTGTATAGCACGCGCGCAATCGCGTAAAACGGCACGCACGCGTGAATGAGAGGCTTAAAAATACAATTCGAACCGCAAGACTGCATGCGCAATCGCATGTCTTTCCTTTCGGCCCTTCCCTCGACCCATCGCCCGGCCTCCGAACGCCGGGCCCCGTCGTCATGGAGACGCCGCGGTTCGGGCGCGGCTCTCTCTCTTCTAAGACAGCCAGCACGCCTGCCCGCCGCTGCCGCAGCTCCGTGATTGATTATCTTGGCCAGGAAATTAGCGGTGCCGCTCCGCGAGCCGGGAACTCTGCGAGCGCAGCGACCCTGTTGATGCGGAATCAACACTGGGGTTCTCTTCGCAAACGAATCGGTATAGAACCTCGCGCTTCGCGCGCATCGCCTGCTGCTTGCTGCAGGCGCCCGGGCTCGAGCGCTGGTTTGGAGACAGGCTCGTCCCTTGTGGTCCCATGTACGCCGAGTGGGTGGCAGAAAATAAAGATGACAAGCATAAAAGAAAGAAGGGGCGACCCGTGGCGACTCACAGTCTGCGCAGCCCCGGTTAACGTCACGCGAATCTCGAAGAAGCGTGGCAGGAGTTCTTTTTGCCGCCTCGTCGCGCGGTCTCGGTGCGGGTCCGTTTTCGTTCGACCGTATCGTTTTCGTAAGCCGCGGTTGTGCTTCCTGTAAGAAAGTTCTGCGCACGACTGTGTACTGAGAACGAAGTGCCCCTTAATTGTTGCTCTATAGTATTCTATGCCTCTCCGGAGTCTGTCGGTCGACGAACTTTTCGTGGCTCTTGAGGCGCTTGTGACGAATGCTGAAGCGGTAGGCACTCTGTCACACTTTTCCCTCACTCGGCTGCAGAGGAACACTGCGACTCGCGCTTCTATGTAGTTTTCTTACTTGAGCCACTTGATTTATTACTCACGCTGTCGTATATGAACATAAGCTACTATAGAGATCATGGGTGAGCCTCTTAGTTTCTCGATTCCATCTCTTTCGTTTCTCCATAAATTATGCTTCGGATGGCTGGCAGCGCACCCTGTGTGACTGGTCAATTTCAAATCGAATTTGACCTACCTACAAATCGAGGCACCTTCCCTTCCTTCCCATGTAGCCTATACTTCCCATTTGTCTGCAGTTATTAAACAACACTCAAGCTTAAAGCGCAGCGTCCCGTATTTCAGCACGTCTTTTGTCTTCATTGTTAACGCGTGGCACACTTCACGCAGTCTTCGAAACGCTTTGTGCAAGTGGCGAGCTGGGCGCGTAAAACGGAGCGTCCCGGCAAAATGCCGTGTGCTTTCATTTCGCAGCGCTTTTACGATTGAAAACCTGTAATCTTGAACTGCGCACGGCGAGGGCACAAATCTCTAATCGCCAAACAGCACTTCTCAGGGGGGTTGCATCGGGTTTAATCGCAAGAACTTCCAATAGATGAAGCGCCAAAAGTGACGGCACACAAGAAGAAATGCAGACAGGACAAGGCGTTACTTGCAACTGTTTTTTGAAATGACATATTCAGTGTCCCTCTTTTTTCGTTCCCCTCTCCTCATGGCTATATAATCAGCCACCTGTCATTTCAAAAAACAGTTGCAAGTACGTAGCGCTTTGTCCTGTCTGTATTTCTTCTTGTGTGCCATCACTTTTGGCGCTTCATCTATTGAAAGCTATGCACCAACTAGCCCCACAACGTGTTTTACCGCAAGAACTTCCGCGGTCTCAGAGCGAGTACAGGCATTCATCCAAGTCGGACAAGTTGGCCGAACGGCAGGACAGGATTCGTGACAGGACGAAGCAGGTACACCGCCGCATACACGCAAACATTGCTGTCTTTATTGGGTAACAGGGCTTGCGAGGTTATCCTACCGTTCCGACGTAGACTAGAGTTGACGACACCACTGCCAGTGAAGCACCCGGTTACTGCTCTGAAGAATATTACAAAGAAAAAAAAGCTTTAAAAAAATTGAGTTCGCCTTTATTGCAGTGACGTCTGCACTACAGAGGCAGCCAACGCCTAAGCGGTATACGAATGGACAACCGGCATCGTGCGCACGCCTCAATGAAACAAATTACTCGTGTGCACAAAGGAATATATATATATATATATATATATATATATATATATATATATATATATATATATTATACAGCGTTGTGAGATACACGCCGAAACCGCGGCGACCACGATTAACGAGGCGGCCCGGCATCTCTGCAAACTCTAAACTACACGTTCCTTCTCATGGGCTCCAGAGATCGCCCCCGTCTACAGTTACGAACGCATTCTTGCACAGAAGCGTGGCCGCGCGTTGCCCTCCCTTCCTTCCCCTGCCTCCTCCGTTTCCACGCGCGTCTCTTCAGCGTGCCAGTCGCGAAAGAGCGCTGCACGTATGGGTCGCCCTGTTAAGCAACGTGTACCGCATGCTAGACGCGGGCACCGTTTTAAAGTGCCCGCCGCGGTCTGCTGCCCGTGTCTGTAAACACTCGGAGCGCGCGGCAAGGGGGGCGCTCGCAGTTCCCAGAAGTCTGCGAGTCTCCCGCTTGCTGCTTGCTGCTTCTTCCATCAGCTCAACGCGCGAGTGCCCCATGGTGACGCCCTGTCTGAAGAAGACCCCGCTGTCTTGCCTCCTCATTGCCCACGCTGTGCATTCGTTAGGGGAAGTGAGGAGGAGGGAGGGAGGGAGGGGGGTGCTGAACATGTGAGGTGTCATGTTCCTTTGGCGCTCACGCCAACTTACTGTTCCGTTTGTTCCAATTCGCTTCTCTTTTTTTTTTTGTTGTTGCTCACCCGTGCGCTCACGGCTTCTGGTGGTCGTCGTCTTCGCCGTTCCTGGCTCACTAACCTACGCCCTTGGCGAATAACGCTCGCTTCTGTTCTGGGGAGCTCGCAGCAGTCATTCCCCAGTTGTTTCTTCGCGTGTTTCGTTTCGTTTTGTTTTGTTTGCACGTTTGTTTCGCCTTATGGGATTCTCGTGGCATTATATAGCTCGCACGGGCGAGGTGCAACGCCTGCTTCTGTAGGGGTCGTTTTCTCGGAAGGCGAGCCAAGTCTGTATTGCTTCTGAAACGGCGACACTCGCAGAGCGTGGATCGCTCTCGCAGAATTATTACACGGGCGTCCCGTTCGTTTTCCGCTGTGTATACATTAGGATTGCGCGCCTGTGTGGGGCCACCGGTCGTTCCTTGTCGTTCGTAATTCATTCTTACGTCTGTAAAGCGTCGTAGCTTGCTCTTAGGCCTCGCAAGCCAACAAGTGTTAGGATTTTTGGGGAACGCTTGTTCGGGTGCGTGCTCATAGCCTCCGGACGGCTTCATCTGCGCAGCTGACGGCGTTCGTCCGACGAATTTCGGCCCAGTTTCTCTCTCTTTCTTTTTTTTTCTTGTTTCCTTATTCTTCTTGTGCTACGCCTTCGGTAATTTATTCGATGTTGTGGATGTATACCGCAAGGTACGGCGCCATCTTTCTTGTTTGGAACGCGTTTGGCTTTCCTGCAGTTCTGTCGGTTACTTGCACACCGCAGTATTTGAGACATCCGGCTGATGCATGCGGCTTGTATGCCATTGCGGTGGACATTGCTTCTTTGCTTCTCGTTTTGTTAACCTCCATAATTTTTTTTTTCTATGCAGGGCGTACTCAAAAACTCTATCTCGTATTGCTCTTGTTATTCCAGAGTTATATCTATCGGGACAGATGCGATCGGAATATTCCAGAATGCTATATACGTACTCTTCCTTGTCACACATAAATCACAATTAAGGATGCGATAACTGCTGGGTTAGTTAGATGAACATTCTTGCACAATACAGGGCCTGCACTGCTCCAGCAATTACGTTCTCATGATATGGTTCATGAAAGCTGACATTTGGGCGAGTTAATGGGCGAAGGTGAATTAAAGTGGATTAAGGTGTATTAAGGTGGATCAAAATGAAGTAAGGTTGATTAAGCTTGGTAAAAATTAGACCAAGATGGATTAAGTTGGATTAAAGTGAATTAAGGTGTATTAAGCTTGGCGCAAATGAGCGCAAGGTGAATTAAGGCAGATTTGTGGAGCACACGTGACAATGTATGACGCCACGCATCATGGTCGCATGATAATTCGTACCCGCCGTGGTTGCTCAGTGACTTTGGTGTTGCGCCGCTAAGCACGACGTCGCGGGATCAAATCCCGGCCACGGCGACCGCATTTCGATGGGGTCGAAATGTGAAAAAAAAAAAACACACTCACACACACACAACCATGCATTTAGATTTAGGGGGACGTTAGAGGACTTCATGTGGTCAAAATTAAAGCGGTGTCCCGCACTTCGGCGTGCTTCATAATCAGATCGTGGTTCTGGCGCGTAAAAACGCCATTATTTTATTTTATTTTTCATTATATTTGGAAGTGAAATTGATTCCGAGATACTAATGTGTGACGTCACGTCACGTGTCACGCCACGACACGTGGCACGTCACAATGCTTTCGCATTCAAATCACGTGCGGATGCTTAAGTGAATGTCAACTGTTTTTTTTTTCTTCCATCAGAGCGCAACGACATATGCCAGAAGAGGCCCAGATTAGCGTTTGGTAACGTGATCAAGTACGTGCTAGGAGGAGAAGAGTGGTCGTGGGTGAGTGCTCGCGTGGTTAACGCTCTGGGTAGTCATTCCTGCTGCTTCTAAACCGGGTGGGAAAGGAGGGGGTGCGCGGTTCTGCTTGCTCCGTTTCAAACTCTGCTTCCCGCGCGTCTTTCCTCGTCGTTCATATGCCACGCAACATTGTGGTAGCTAGCGACGCATCGAACCTTCACGTTTGGCTCGGGTTTGTCCGAAAAGCAGTCCGTGGAAGTGAGAAATCGTGTTCAAAATTACCGTTGCGTGGTTTTCGCTGTTTGAATTCGCGGGATTTTTTTTCTCTATTCGTATACATCGGACTTTGCCGGGCCCAACAGAGCAGTTCAAGTTATCCGTCTATTCGGATTAAGAGATTTCGAATCATCGGGATTTGACTGTATATGTATTTTTTTTAAAACGCATGAAGGCCATAAGACTCTACGCACGTGCATAAACATTGCGAATTGTTGCACTTATAACGCAATAGTTCGTTGATTTGAAGTCACAAGGGTTGAAATTTAAGGATTTGAAGAAACAAGAACAAAGTTTCGACAAATCCACGTAGTACTTATCATTGCCGTGCGCTGAACTGACGTACTTGCAACTCCCGTAAACACTAGCGCCCGTAAGTCGCCCAAGTCGCTCATTAGTTGGCTCACTCATACTAACTTACATTCAGTCAGACTCAGGCTGACCGTTGAGCCTGAGTGAGCCCAGCTGAGCCAAGTAGACTTTTGGTGAGTGGGAGTCCGAGTACTTTGTAAGGGTATATGCCAGAAAACAGAAAGGAAAACTAGAAAAAATCGTGAGGCAGGACACAGAAAAGGGAACAAGAAGAGAGAGGCAGAGAGAGGCAGAGAGAGGGTAAACGAGGTGGAAAATGCGAGGAGGTCAACCCGAAAAGATTCTCGTTTGCTACTCTGCACTGGGGGAAAGGTAAGGGGAAGTGAGGTGCTGATACCATGTACCAGCTAGCTCGCTCAGCAAGCCACTCTTCCGAGTCCGAGGGAGCTCGGGACTGACTAAGTAGAGTTTTGCTGAGTCTTAGCCCCAGAGAGGCCCGGATGATCGGAACATTTGTGAGTCTAGAGTCCGAGTGAGCCCGGCTGAGTAGAATATTCGTGAGTCTCAGTGCGAATGATTATAAGCGACAAAAAAAAAAGTATTTTGTGAGTGAGTCTGAGTGAGTTTCCTTTGTTTTGCAGACCTATACGTTGGCGCCTGAGTTCCTTCTAGTAAATTTCCCAGGAAAGCCTGAGCCTATGGCGCCGTGCTTACTCGAAACTCCACAGCGTGACGCGCACACGCTTTCGTCGCTGTCGAGATTCACGCGAGAGAGACGACGGCAAAACAAGAAAAAAGCTCGCACGCTAAATAACAACAAAAGAACACGCGGTCCATACCGGCAGACACGTTTGCTTACGCTCTGACGGGCAACCCGCGTTCGCCAGGGGGCGCTGCGGCGCTCAGCGTGGCGCTATACGTGGCGCTGCACTTAGGCCTGCGGCGCACCCGACAAGCTGTTGCGCCGGATGTTAACGAGCAAACAGCGGGCTTGGCAGTGCTCTCTCTTTTCAAGCGGGGCACGAGTTCGGTAAGGCACTGCCTCTCTTCTCGACCTGGGACGAACAAGGAGCGGCGGCCCGGCGCCATTCGCCACTCGAGTCGAGACGTACCCCCGCCGCGCGTCTCTCTACAGTTCTGTGCATCGGCGCCTGAACTTCAGACCCGTGCGGTGCAGGATATTATTCTCAATCGTAATTCGGAACCGAAATTATCGGAACCGTTTCGTAAGTGCACAAAGACACCTTTCTGCAGACGTTATTTGCCGAACTTGTGGGGCAAGCTTTACTGCACGAACAATTTTTTCTTTCCCTTATGAGATTGAAAACGCTGGAAAAGATTAAAAATCGTGAAGAAACCATGTGCAAGAAACAAGCTGCCTGATGTAGAACTACATAGCACCTCATCTTCGTTTGAACCATGACCGATACCGCCGTTAGGCATGCAAATGAACATTGCAAAGAAGTGGACTTGTGAATTACAATGTTTCTGAGCGAAGAGCGAGGGAAGCACACTTTTTGAAAGAGACCTGGTACCCTATTTCATTGTGTCTTAGTTTGGGCTCCTCCGTTGTTATGCGTGGTTCACGCATATTTACTAAGTTTGGTGTTTTTAGCACGTGCGCGGACCAA
Source organism: Dermacentor albipictus (assembly GCF_038994185.2). Lineage (NCBI taxonomy): Eukaryota > Metazoa > Arthropoda > Arachnida > Ixodida > Ixodidae > Dermacentor > Dermacentor albipictus. Next base: position 123,859,704 of record NC_091825.1, read on the forward strand.
ACGCACAGACTGTATACATGCATCGCCACAACTTCAGTTTACTCAGCTGCACCGAGGCCCGCAATTATTTAACTACAATATTGTTTCTTCAGATTAGCTCTTCACAAGGTTTATTGTGTTCCTCGTACTCGTTCAGTTAGTGCATATCTACTGCGAATAGTGAGAATGGGCAATAAATGACGCAGCGTTGCAATAACGGTGGTAAATTGAGATTTTATAGCGCTAGTAGCGGATTCGCTACGTAGCAAGATTTGTTAAGTTCACCTCTGCTGGCTTGACTGGCTCTGTTCCGAATTCTGGTCTCACTGCACACAACTGTCGAGTGTTCATTCTATATATCCGTAGTGTGATGCTTGCCCAAACCTTTGCCTCTGATGCAGCCAGACAGAAGCCAGCTTGGCGCCACCTGAACGGCCAGAGCTGCCCTTCATTCTCTGGCGATGCTTTTCTTGAAGGTTACGCACACGGTCAGACCATTTCGAAAGCGAATGAGCGCACTTCACCCCATTGCGCCGGCAACATTAAACTGAACGTCGCTTCTCTTCTTTATTTTATTAAGATGCGTGTGCGTGTGCGTGTGCGTGCGTGCGTGCGTGCGTGTGCGTGTGTGCGTGCGTGTGCATGCGTGTGTGTGTGTGTGTTGCGTGCGTGCGTGCGTGCGTGCTCATTATTCTTCATATCGGCCAAGAAATTCACTACACAAAACATGTTGGACCTTATACCCATCGCGCTTAGTGGCGGGACCACTTAACAAAAGCATATTTTTTTCATTTACAACAATGTAAGATATGACGCGCAGCCTAGTATATATTTGCGAAGCGAAACGCACCCTAGTTTTCTGTCTGGTATTAATACTTAGAAAAACAAAGATCGTTCTGATGCACAAGGTCCTATACACCTTCGAAAATGCTCCTCCTCCTCCTCCTCCTCCTCCTCCTCCTCCTCCTCCTCTTCCTCCTCCTCCTCCTGTCTAGTTCCCGTTTCCCTTCTTATGCTACAGGCGGTTTCCAATGTTGATTCTTAAGTGCATTTGTGATAAATGTCGTACATTTGGGAAAACTTTTTTTCTGATTGCTATCGTCGCTCTCTCCCGGTGGTCGTGTGTGAATTATTCGTAAACTTCGCATAATAATTCGTCAGAATTATGTGTCACGGGACGTGAAAGCAAGTAATGGCGGGAGCTTAGCCGGCGGTTAAACAGAAAAGAAACATGGAAGTGCCAAGTTCAGTCTAGCATCAATTCAGAGCTTTGCGCTTTTCGATCGCAACCATTAAATATAACTTCCTCGCCGCTCCATGAGGCCATTAACGCATTTCAAAAGCAGAATAAATCAACTTACCGCCTGAGACCGATCGCAAGCTCTAAAGGACACTTATCAGCGGATTTCCGGAATTTCGTAATCGCACCAGCACCATCGTCGATGCATATATTACCGCGATCACCGCGTCTCTACATCTCCCCCGCTTACATCGTGTTATATCTATCTCGGTTTCGTAAATCTGCGGATCTCTCAAGTGTTTTAAAAGAAAAAAAAAGTTGATAATAACACACCGCAGAACCAAGGTAAGCTCGAGGCATATTTTTCCGAGCTTCCATGGCTCTGGGACGATAGATGACTCGTCCGAACCTCAATTCGTGGTGCATTTGCGCTGACCTGAGCCCACGCGTATACTACGAGTCCGCCATTCCTATATGTGCGATCCAACAGCGGTTGGCACGCATACACGCATGCACATGCGCAAGCGCTTCGACGACAGGAACCATTTCTTTTCCCTGCATCGCAGCCGGAGTGAGGCTTAGAAGAAACTCTGGGTGCCCGCAAGCATGGCTCACCGATCTTTTTTCGCCGCTCGTATAGAACGTGTGTGGCCTCCGCCCCGAAAAAAAGAGTGAGGAAAGCTGCCCGCGGCTGACATTGCTCGATACGTGCAACAGCCCCCCCTCCACCCTCCTATATAGGGCCTTCCGCCCCATGCCACCAAGAAGGGCGTGGTTCCCCACTTTCACGAAAAACACCTGTTTCCTCCGGGACACGTGATGTGTTTCGAGCCACGTTCTGCGCGTCTCTCGAGAGATATATAGGCTGCCGCGTAAGCGGCATTCCGCAGCGCGATGTGTGCCAGCGAGGTTGGTTTTTTCTCGCGCTTTCTTGCACTTTTGCCAGCGAGGTTGGTTTCTTGCCGCGGCGTATGAGAAAGAAAGGAAGGAAGGAAAACGGCGAGGGACGAGTGATGTCGGCGAATGAATCCTCAAAAGAGGCGATCCCTCTCTTACTGCAGAGCTAGCTGGTCGCTGTCTCTCCCCAGAGCTTTAAGTGCGTTGCATTCCCAGTGCGTACACGAACTAAGGCGGCTTCATGCACTTCCACGGGATTTCTGAAAACATTTCTCCTTGCCGCCAACGTGAAGAGGCTTGTGTGGTGCTGACAGTTGTCGCTATTTCTTTTTTTTTTTTCTCTCTCTGCGCGCGCTCAATTTATGCATAGTCACCAACACTGTCTTAACAGTCACGACGGACGACACGACAGCTTATCTCTATGTCACAAAAAACGACCCGACTGAAGCGAGCGCCCTCCCGGTCGGTCTCTTCTTCCGCTTTCACTGAATTAGAACCGACACCGTACGGTTATGTTGCACCTTAGCTATATAATGCCATTCAAATATGGATTCAAGGAGGTTCCCGAGCATTTCTGCATATGTGCAGCTCCTTGTGGTTAGTTGGTCAGTGCGTCAGTGATTTAGCTAGCTAATTGGTTAGTTAGTTGGTTAGTCAGTCAGTCAGCCAGTCAGTCAGCTAACCAGTTAGTAAGCCAATCAGTCAGTCAGCTAAGCAGTCAGTCAGTCAGTCAGTCAGCTAATCAGTTAGTTAGTTAGTTAGTTAGTTAGTTAGTTAGTTAGTTAGTTAGTTAGTTAGTTAGTTAGTTAGTTAGCTAGCTAGAATTTACATGAAGTGTTTGTGTTTTTAGTTTGTTATCATGGTCGTTGTTCCGCATAATCGACCCAGTTTTGAGCATTACTTCGCTAAAATTATCGCGGTGCCTCTCCAGCCGTTTTGATAAGCGAGAGAGAAAGGGGTTCTTCAATGCATCCTGGAGAGCTTTGCCTAACGCCACGCCTATAGCATGCTATATTGCAGACAGGTACCCACCGTGGCACACCAGTGCACATTTCGCTGCTCAGCATGTGATCGTGGATTCGACCCTGCCCTGCCACGTACGAGGGCCACATTTCCATAGGGGCTACATGCAGTGTGCTCGTGCACTTGGATTTAAGTGCACGTTAAAGAACTACTGGTCGCCAAAATAAATCCGGAGTCTCTTACTGCGACGTGCACGCCCGGTAATCAAATCGTAATTTTGGCACGTAAAACCCAGGATTTTCTTTTTTTTTATCACTCCAAATGGGTACGATGAAAAAGGCAATGATACGCACGCTGGATGACGATACACAACAAGCGTAAAACGCACCGCAACGCTCGACAAATTAATGTACCTCATTGAGACCAGCGTATCTATGCATCCTTCATAAGAAATAGGCCCCGTGACGCGGTGAAATATTAACAGTCTTCAAGACTGGATTTAGCGCATCATTAACTGATCGAGAGATTCATCGCTTTCATTTCCTTGTCATCACCATGCATTGTAGTAAGAGAATTCAGTCGTTGTTTGATCCTCTAGAAACGCAGCACTTGTGTCGAACAAGAACTTAAAATTAAGTTATGTTATTTTACTTGTCAGAACTACGATGTGATTATGAGGCACGCAGTAGTGGAGGACCATAACTGCGCACGACGAAAACACGAATGTCCCACTTCATCGTTCTGTGTGCACGGATTGTAGTGCGTAATTCTTAAGTGCGCAATTACGCAGATAGTGTTATGCAATCTGTCAAAGCAAAACTACAAGCCCTGAAAATTTTCTTATGCGACTGTCTTAATTGCCTGCAGATGGATCACTATTGTGTTCCTGGAAGGCTTACAGAGACACCTTTGGGACACTTAACGGTACTGCATGGATATATATATATATATATATATATATATATATATATATATATATATATATATATATATATATATATATATATATATAATAGAGAGAGAGAGGAGGGAACTAGACCTTGTTCAGCTAGGTTAGGTTAGCGGAGGAGCCCTCCACACGTGTGTACATAGAGAGAAACGAGAAGAAAGGGGAGTTAACCGAGGGGCCTGATTTTTATTAATCATATCGTAAGAAGCCAACAAACATTGTGACCAAGGATTACACCGAGGAAATTAATTACTCGTGCTTAATCAATGAATTTAAGGAAAGATAAATTAATGGAAATTAAACTGGGTAAAAAAACAACTTGCCGCAGGTGGGGAACGATCCCGCGTCATCGCATTACGCGTGCGATGCTCTACCAATTGAGCTACCGCGGCGCCGCTTTCCCACCCACTTTCTTGGGTATTTGTGTTTCCTACTAGAACACTGGAAGCGCACAGCCAGTGCTAACACTCACAAATCTTGGCGGCTGATGTGGAACATCCTTTACGAGTACGTGATCTTTTTGGGTGAAGGCAACTGGCCAATAAACGCACACATGCCACCTGAAGGCATCAATGTTGCCGGATGCGAAAACCTCGTTATGTAATAAACGAGAAGAAAGGGAGTTAACCGAGGGGCCTGATTTTTATTACTCGTATCATAAGAAGCAAACAAACATTGTCACCAAGGGCTACATAGGGAAAGTTACCTGTGCTTAATAAATGAATTAAAGAAATGATAAATTAATGAAAAAAAAAAGTGGATGAAAAAAAGAAACTTGCCGAAGGTGAGGAACGATCCCACGTCTTCGCATTAAGACGTGGGATCGTTCCCCACCTGCGGCAAGTTGTTTTTTCATCCACTTTAATTTTCATTAATTTATCATTTCTTTAGTTCATTTATTAAGCACAGGTAACTTCCCCTTTGTAGCCCTCGGTGACAATGTTTGTTGACTTCTTATGACATGATATGTAGAGAGAAGACGTTTATGTAAACTATTACTGCCGGTCCCGCGAGGACATCTACAAACAGACCGTGTTCACGGCGACGTCACGTAGCTGTCAGGAGTTTGCCGCTGCATCGCGCGCACGGGCTGAAAACGCCTGTAAATATCCAAGCTCGCGATGACCGCGATGCCTGGGCATCTATATGCAAATCAGCAATACACTCCTCCGTACACACATTGCGTGGCTGCCTGATCGGTGAGCTAAACCATGAAGCTGCAACCGTTCTCCTACGCTTTCAAAGCGAGAGAGAGAGAGAGGAGTGAGGCAGGGAGGGGGGGGGGGAACAAGAAGTAGCTATGGAGAGAGCGCGAGGAGGCCACGATACGGCGCGCGCTTTACAAGAACTCACGCGCACGGTCTGGCGGCGCGTGAGTTATGGCGAAGGCGACGCACAGCCTACCCCGTTCTCGCCGCGAACTGCCGCTGGCCGTCCGCCCCGCGGTCGGCGTATCGCGCGCCCGCTCCGCGCCGCACAGCGGCCTCTGGCGGAGGTATAGGGCAGGCAGGGCCTACCCTCGTGCCTACCTCGCCTTCGGCCTGCCTGAAGAAGAAACGCGATAGAAGAAGAAGAAAGAATAAACCGGGGGTCTGCGCGCGCAGTCTCTAGCGTAGCCGCTGGGAGCGTCACCGAGACAGGGTGGTAATTACGCGCGCGGGGACCACCGCATCCCCCAGATTAAGACGAAGTAGCGCCCCCTAATGGATCGAGCCGGAAACTTCTCGGCGGCGGCGGCGGAGGACCTCACCCAACGGAGAGGAGACGGCCGGGCCGCTAATCATACGCGCGGATCACGCGAGGCATCATCGCGTGCGTGGCTTACGCGCGCTGCCAGAACCACATCAGCACGCCCGGGTTGCCCCTCTCTTTCTCTCTCTCTCCCAGACTAACCATTAGATCAATTAGAATCAGTATGTAATGAATTGCGTAATGACGCCGCCTAGCCTTCCCCCTTCCGCGCCATCGCATGTACCGGCCGTACGCACTCCAGCCTTCTTTCGGGACCCGGAACAAGACTGTACCTCTCGTCGAACCCGCTTGGGGCCATACGGTGCCGAAGTCTCCTCGTCCCAAAGTACGCAGACAGTGGACGTGCTTGCGTGGGTTGTGTGGCGAACATCGGCAGCAAGTGCAAGGTGATCTCATGGCCGAAGGTGGTGGGCACATTTAGTAAGTGGTTTAACTGCAAGCTGGTGATGTGTTGGAGAAAAAGAAAGAAAGAGAGAAAACTTCAGCAATAATTGTTTTAGCTCCGTTACTAGCAAAACAACGAGAAACTCCGGGCTGGCTCAGTCCACTTGTCGGTGATAGCTGTGTTATTTTGCTTGCTAATTTCCACGCACAGCCTCTTCTGCTTCGTCATCCAAACATTAAATGCATTGTTTGGCCATTTTAATCCTGGGAAGGACTGCCATTATAAGAATGGTGACTGTCAGCGTGGCTTGGCTGACCAAACCAAGGCTTGTCAGACATCATTATTTGTCGTGCATTTATTGATGAAGCCAAAATCGCTTTGTTGTTTAGTTTATAATTCCCACTTTGCTAATGGCGCGTGACGTCTCCTGTGCGACTGGCTCACTCGATGTCTCACCCTACGCTCTGGGCTTTCACAATTGTCTTCCCATCCATTCGGCACATGAGGCCTTTTAAACTAACTGCACAGCATTTGCTATTTTCCGGCATCTTTACATAAAGGCATTGGAATTCTTCATATTAGTGCAAGAGAGGGTGGGGTCGCAGAGCCTATCGATATCACATTGTATCAGCCAAGCCGTATTGCGCCGAGTTTTATATCCAAGATAAAAAAAAAGATAGCTTTTCAAAAATGGTTTGGTTGTTCGTTGGCGCGTGGACTAGTGAATGTTGGTTTAGATAGGGAAATAGGACTGGTTTTTAGATCCCCAAATGTTTATAGTAACGCCTGCTCATCACTTTAAGGATGGCGTCTTCCAGGTGGCTAACTTATCTGGGCAGTGTCAATTAAACTCTGAGTTACTGCATTATTTAGCAATGTTTAGATATTTCAAGCTGGTAACGTCAGCATGGTACGTGCATAAAATACCTTTTAGTCAGCATCAATATGCTTTTTGCCTGCGAATAAAACTAACGAAAACAATATTTTGCGATCGTGCCCGCACATAACATAAATTTCACGAAGAACTAAACCAACAGATAATAACTTCTTTTGTATTCAAACGGAGTTCTACTTTCCGGTCCTATCTTGCACCTCTAATTGGGCTTTGCAGATAATATATGTGGATAGGCGAACAAAATTTGCCTGAGAGACTGCAGCGATCCACCGAGCATGTGAAGGAGCCTTATCGATCAATTTTTTATTGCCAAGTTTCATGCGCATTTTTCTTTCCATATATCGCTGTCATTTTTCCTGAGTGCCTTTATTATTATTTTTTTCCTGAGTTCTTCAAACACGATTTTGCTTTGTTAATAGCTGTTAAAACGACGGTTCAATGCATTGGTTCAAAGCATCTACTTATACAGATATTAAACAAACGTTCCGGCTGCAAGCTTAGTTGATCAACTCGCAGGCTGATAAACCGTTATCTGTTCCCCGCATTCTGGGAAACGGCCGCCAAGAGTCTACATTCTCATATCACCTACCTGTGGGAGACGCGCCTATATATATCTGCAAAAGACAGCTGGCGATGTATATGGACAAATATTATGGCGCAGAGTCAATCATGAGTGTCTTGCGGAATGGAGCATACTTGAAGAGAGAGTGAGATAAATACTTTATTTCTCAAATAAAGATCAACTCAAAATTATGTCTTAGCTATAGTATTATACCGCATCGCCGCTTTGATAAATTTTTCCACACGTACTTGGCCCTCACAGGTTATGTTGTCCGAGTCGGCCACTTAGCCATGGGTGTGAAGGAAATTAATGAACTGAAAAGTGTGGGCAGTGGAGGACCCGCCGTTGTTGGGCACTGCCTTATAGTGTATGTCCTTGAAAGTTGTTAAGCTGAAATCAGCCAAACGTAAGGAAAGCTGATAACTTATCATTTCAAATGTAAGCTGTTTCAATGTGCCGATAATACAGCAATCGCACTTCAGGTGTCTCACGGCACGAAAAAGGACAAAATTCTTCAAACGAACATTAACAAAATATTGGAGGGTTGTACTGGATATTAAATTTATGTAAAGCTTCAGACAACGAAGCTCAATTGTCTTTTTAGAAAGTAATCGTAAGGTTATTTCTCTTCGGTTTGATCCACGCCGCATTGCAACGGGGGCGGAATGCAATAAACGCTCGTGCACCGTTCACTGAGTAGACGTTAAAGAACCTGAGGTGGCGGAAATTAATCCGGACTCTCCCAATAGGACGTGCCTCATAACCAGATGGTGTTTTGGGCACACGAAACCGCATAGTCAACTTTTTATAAGGTTATTTCTATTCGACTACCTATATATCTTCATTTTTTTTTAAATGTACCCCTGGTAAATGTAAATATATCTTTGCAGTGCGGGTATGTTGTCAGTGCACTTTGATACTTTGTTTTAATGATACTTTACGTAGTTGTTGCGGTTTACTGATGTCTTTAAATGCTTTGTGGCTACTGCTACTATACATGCGGCACAACTTGAGAGAAAAAAAATACAAGTCTAACTAATAGCCTAACCATGCGGGGAAATTTAAGTCGGTATAATGAAGGATTCCGCTCACCCGACGCTACTCCTTCCTTATCATCGTCATTCACGGGCGGCTGATCCCGATGATAACACTTATCGCACCATTTTGTCAAAAAAATTTCAACGTGAACGCGACAACGATACGCGTTACGCCGAATGACCTCTGGTATCGAATTTTGAAATCGATTACTGCATTCAAATCTTGTCGAGAACGCCCGGGCCACTTCATACGAGAAGCAAGGCTTAGGCACGGGCCATTTGGTATTCTTTATAGAGCAGTATTGAAGCTCAACAAGCAGGCGGCTACAACGCTTGTTCGTATTTCCCCTGGTCGCCCGCGTCGTCTTTTCGCATTCCACCTCTGCTCAACCATAGAAGGAGGGTGCTTGAAGTTCTTTTGCGCAGGTGTGTGCTATATTTATTAGTGCGATAAGCCCAGAATCCGGGTACCTTGTGTAACAGCATTGCGAACTAAGGTTGCCAACTCTTGGGTGTATGTAGTCGGGAAGGGTGAGGGGGGGGGGGGGGGGGGCTAGTAGGGAGAAGGGATGACGGCTACGACTGACCTTGTCAGTGCCAGGAGCCGCCAGTCTCTATGCGCAACAAACTTGCACAAATTGTTTTTAGCCCAACCGTGTCGTGATTTACGACAAGAAAGATTACTGACATGGCTATGAGTACAGATAGAGGCACTGCGAGCGGCCAGGGTCTACGAGAGAATGATAGAATCGCGACAAAAGCGAAACCGCCTCTATGTTTATGACTATGCAACGGCTGACAAAAGAGAAGAATGTGCAACCAAGCTGTCAGGAATTATGAAAATGAAACCTGGTTTATTGATTTTTATTAAGTACAAAAAAATGAAATATTCCGGACATTTGACCGTCCCGCCTGGGTCATGTGGAACCGGGATATACTTACTCACGAGGAGTTGCCCGCTAAAATTGTGACGGTTGGCAACCCTATATATTATGAACCCGGCTCCTGGCAGGACCTCAACTCACAAAACCTTTCTTACGGAAAAAAACTGTCCGTGAGTATACAAATGCACGTAACTATTTCATAGCCATGGCTCCTGCCCCTATTGTGAAGCTCTTACATATACCGAATGCAGTATAACATAGTTCTGGACAGCTCATGCATTTACTGTCTTTCACCGTATATCTCTATAGCTTGCAGGCGCTTGGCCTACGTAAGGGTATCGAAATTTCAAAACCCGCCAGGTACGTTAAGAAACAGTGAGGCGCCTGTGGGACACGGCTTCTCCTACATCGCCTTCCGCAGCGAGACATGCGCCAGCTATCTCGTATGTTCTTTGATATCTCCGGCCTCGCTGTTTTTTGTAGGTTTACACCGTATACTGCTATCTGTAATGTGTCCTGGCTTTAGTGATCTAGGCTATACGATCCGCCCCTTGTCTACGCTGTTTATTACTCGGCGCCAAAGTTCGGTCCTACGAAGCTCTCTAGAAGAAAGTAGCGGCAAGTTTCCACGTGAGTGACGCGAATAGTTTCCCTTAATCGATGGATGAAAGCAGCGTGAAAAGTACTGTTCTAATCGGAGGGGTGCCTCGAGCAAGCTCTAAGGCGTGCTCGTATCTTAGCAGCAAGCACATGTAGCGCCACAAGCGCTTTGTTCTTCCTTTCCCGCAGCAGTATCCCTAGCTCAGATGAACCGACGTCAACTCACCGAAGTGTCGGCGTTGCCCCATTTCTTTTCCTTGACAATCAATCTGTTGTTGCTTTCAGGCAGCGTGATCCCATCTGTCTAAGCTATAGCAAAAAGACAGAGACTTGAAGCGTTCAATAGTGGCCGAGCAAAATAAGAGTAAGCCTGTAGTCAACGCTTTGACAAGAGTACCTGTTTTTGTCAGGGCAAACACATTTGTTGCCTCCTGACGAAGATTAGTTGCCTCCTGACGAAGATAGTACATGACCGGGGTGGTTGGAGAAGTATGGGAGAAGCCTTTGCCCTGCAGTGGGCGTAACAAGGCTGCTGATGATGATGATAATGATGACGATGATGAGTTCCCTTGCCGAAACGCTGGCTCCATGCTGAGTATTATCTTGTTTGCTCATTGCTGGTCGCGTCAATATATCTTGCCCATGTGCTGAAGAAGAAGTAGGAGGAAAAAGAAATTTTCAATTTTCGGCTTGTTTTCCGAGGTTACAAATTCATAACGAGATCTATAGATAATGTAATACAACCTAACGTATTGGTCTGTGGGCCTGTCGTGGTTATGTCTGCATGTGTCGTTTGCTGCCTCCGCAAGATTGACCTTTTCGACAAATTAAATTATCACTGCAGAGTTGTTTGCCATGAGTCGGCCTCTACTCTTCCTGGGTTCATGGCTGAATTTTGAATTTCCTAAATATATTTTTTAAGAATAGTTTGTTGTATAGGAACTCCTGCAGCGTATGTGCTAAGATTATATGCACTCCAGAGTGAAATATAAGCAATGTACTTCACAAAGAAAGTGAAAAAAAAATTTACTCGTCCTGGTTTCTTATGTATTTATTATTATTATTCTATGGCAAAGCTGCTGCTTCATGCAATGATTCAATGCTTTAGCTTTATTGGTATTCGGCTCTCGTGGCTTTGTCTGGATGACTGTTGAGAAGTGTTCCTTGGGCAATTAAATCCTTCGGTGACTCTCTTTTATCCTCATAAAGTGAGATATCGCGAATAATTTCCTCTTACACGCGAATTCGCATAATAAATCCTATCGAGACAACAAGCTTTTGAGCTTGAATAATGCTGACCTGCGTCAAGGGCACGGAATGTGACGACACGTCAGTGGTCGGCCTGTTATCGCCCAGAAATTAATAGAACTGCATCATTATTATTATTATTATTTTCTTTTGTTGCAGCGACCGCGCCGGAGTACAACAGAAATTCATGTTGGCTTTTGTCATTACACGACCGCCGAAAAATTATTTCAATTTAATTTCTTCAATTCCATGTGAAGTGCCGAGTCTTTTCAAAAATTCAGTGTTCCTAAACGTACCCCATTTGCAGTCGGTATGTGCAACTGCGAACAATAAAAGATATAGATACCGCACCATAAAGTGTATATATAGGCAAGTTCGTGTACCAGCTCAGCAGAACAGATGTATACGTGCTTCATGTTCCAAAGAGGCGCAACCCGCCGCGACAATGACCATGCAGAGCGACAGCTTTGCGGAGTTACTCCGATCACCAGCACTCGCTCATTCAATATCGTGCAAACTTCGCGGCACCCTGGCCGCCGGTGAAATCTTAACACCCGGGACGTGTGATGCATGGTCTGAACTGAGACGTTGGGGCACAGAGCGTCCAACTAGCCCGCGCTATACGGCATAGTCTTGCAGGAAGAGATGACCAACCTTACTTGTTCCGAGTCGTCTCCCTGTCACTCCCGAGAACAGCTGACCTAAAGTATCCGCGTCTAGACACAGCATAAAAAATTAGGAGGCTCTAACGGTTATTATGCGCTAAAGCCGGATTAGGTGCAGCAAACTCAAAACCGCAAGGTTTCCTCCAAACCTTACTAGAGGGAACTCTGGCACATGTGTCCACGAAACTGCAATGAGAGAGAGAGAGAGAGAGAGAGAGAAAGAGAGAGAGAGTACTATAGGAAGGCAATGATGCTAACCAGTCAATAGTCTGGTTGGCTACCCTACGCTGGGGTAAGGGAGAAGGGGAAGCGAGAGAGAAAGTGTACATGCGTGTACGGACAGCACTTGAGTTAAAGACGCTCGCGCAAACCAGAAGTTCTGAGAAAGCATAAAAGTGCCTTCACTGCCTTCTGAGCCGATGATCGGTCGGGACGGTGCTCTAGTGACGTCTGTTCACTCAGAGGACGATCATCTAATTTCCTCAATGGGTTTGACAAAGACTGCAAGTGTGTCGTTGCCATCATGGGAAGGATGAACAGGTTTGCCTAATTTAAACTTCGTTCATTTGACTGCAAACGGCTTTGCGACTTTGCCAATAGATCGTTTTCAACAACACATTGCGTTAATTACTTAGCATTTCGCATTCTTCACGCATGTGGCCAGGGAAATTACGCGTATGTGACATTATGCAAGGGGACCTGTTGCAGCGTTTAGAAAACGATGAGTGCTCGGGAAATTATAGTTTGCGAGCTGTAGAACAGTGGATCGATGAAAACTAGAAGGAACACAAAAGGTCAAATTCAGGGAACAAGCTCTCGCTTTTAATACATATAGACAGTTTCACTTCTCGTGACTCGCGAAAAAAAAAAGTACAAACACTTCATTTTCTTGATTTTTACAAGGAGATCATTGGTGGCACACAATGTGAAGAGCCTATTTACACTAACAATAATTACAACGGATGAGCAGCTAGCTGGGAACTGAACGCGAACTATGATGAACGGGAAAGGAACGTTACATCCATAGCCCTCGTATAACTTGTCTTTGGCGATCAGCTGTGTGACGAGGCACTGGGCGGCGATGAGCAGGAAGTGGAACAAGCACTTGAGCGACATTCACAGCCACAGTTCCAGGGAACCTAAATGTCAATCAGCGTCACACTGTCCACTCACGGCGACTAACGTCAACGAACAAAGACAAAAAAAAAAGAAAGCAAGTAAACGAGTCATTTGGAACTAAAGTGTAGCCAAGTTCAGTGTGTGCGGGCACTTTCTGCTTTTCCGATTGGCACAGTGTCTCGGCAACCAGAGGTAACGCGAATGCACACATTTGTCCGTGAGTAGAACGAAAGTGGTGCCACGTCCTTATTTCTTCTGGCGATCAGTGCACGGAAGGAGTTCAGTCTTCAATGGTTTCAGATCACGCACACAGGGTTCTGGAACCGTGGAGGTAGCAGATGATGTCAGCGCTTGAAAGACCGTCGCCGCCCTTGACACGCCTGCGCAGCGCAAGCAGGAACGTTAACCAATTTATGGCTGCGACGGGCTTGTATTCGCTGTATCGCTGCGACCCAGCGAGACGTCGCGTGCTGGCACACAGCTGTTCGCTGGGAAAGTCTTTGGCTGAACCGCTAACTGGGCCCGGCACAGACATCGATGGCGGCCGTCTTGTCGAGGCGTCGCCGGCAGGCCACAAGGAACATGCGCCGAAGCAGCGTTTATATATACACAGTTGCGCAGTGGTAAGCTAAGCGTGTCGATGTGAATCCGTGATCTGCGTTTGGTGTTTTTGCGAACTTTTGTTCTGCGCACCAGACGACACGAAACACGAGTCTTCGAAGGTGCTGTATGGAACACTGACCACTAGCTAATGCGGCACGTCTGCCTCTTGCTTCTCCCCGTACATTTCTTTGTTGTTCTTTTCGAGTCCTCGCGTTACACGAGTAGCCGTCGTCAGACGCCCGGGGGGAGAGGTCGGCTTCACTGCGACTCGCCGCCGTCTTCGGAGTCCGTGTCCGGCGTCCGGATGCCGTGCGTGAGCGCGTGGCGGCGCAGGTCGCAGTTCCGGCGGAACACCTTGCCGCAGGCGGGGCAGTGGTACGGCTTGATGTCCGTGTGCGTGAGCAGGTGCGTCTTGAGGTTCGAGCGCTGGTTGAAGCTGCGGCCGCACGTGGGGCACTTGTGCGGCGAGTCGTCCAGGTGCAGGATGCGGTGCACGGCCAGGGTGCGCGACTGGCAGAAGCCCTTGCCGCACTCTCCGCACTTGAACGGCTTCTCCTTCGAGTGGATGTACCTGCGCAGAGGAGGGAAAGGTCGAGGTCATCCCGCAAGTCAACACACACACACACACACACACACACACACACACACACACACACACACACACACACACACACACACACACAAAGAAAGAAAATGAGACTGCACAGCTGCACGCGCGTGTCCTGTTTATGGGCACGCTGCGCTAATACACCGTTGAACAAACTGTGACCAGTCAAGTGGTGCACGCATGCGCACGAAGTGTATATCAATGAAACACTACATATACTATATGCAGTTATTCGTCAGAAGTATGCGGGCTTCGGTGGCGTGGGCGAACGAAGACTTTTGCCGAGACGTGCTTGGAGAGCTCACGAGGCTCTGTATCGCTCCGATGTCGTGTGTGTTGCGTAATAGTCAACTTGCGAAAAAAAAAATTGAAAGCAAGAATGGTTTTTTTTTTCTTATCTTCGAAGGATTACATCGCTAGATTATGCAATGGGAGCGTCGCTTCGAGGCTATTCAGCGCGCACGCGCGTGGGTCTCACTCGTGGCGGCCCCTTGACTTCTGATAAGGAGTGCACCGAGAGCGGAGAAGAAAGATAAAAAAAAAAAGACTCAATGCAAGGATATGGAAGGGAGAGAGAGTAAACTTTGGAAACGTTCCCGATAGCGACGATATCCGCTGTGCAGCGTACCGCTTCGGAAGATTTACAACCCTACTGCGAAGGTAGGTAGGCACGTAGACCGCTGGAGCGTCTCGCGGAAGCCGCCGTCGACGGCGACGGTAACCCCGAGGTCAGACGGAAGATTTTCGTAGTGCTCCGGAGTGCGAACAAATGCGCGCTGGCAAAAAAAAAAAAAAAAAAAAAATCCAAGGATGGCGGCGCAAACCGCAAAAGCAAAAAAAAAAAAAAGATACGGCTTCTGGTGCAGCTATAGCTATATCGTCGGACACCCAGCTCATGCAAAGATGGCGGAGGAGCCTTTTTTCTTTTTCTTTTTGCCGCCGGGTTCCGCGGTCTGCGTATGCTTATCGCTTGCGGCGCTGGCTCCGCTATCTCACGCGGCGAAACCAGACGTTGCCGGCGGACGGAGTCGCGCGGTGCTTTAAGCAATAGGGCAGGCCGAATTGGCAGTTAGCCTAATCGCTTCCAACCTTCTTCGAGGGAAGAGCCGTGCACCAGCTGTGGTAACAACAGCCCCCTAACTGCCGGGAGCCTTTCGGTATTCGCTCTTCCCACTGCTGTGGTCGCAACAACGCTAATGGCCCTCGTAAAGATCCAGGATAGAGGGCGCCACATGGATCTTCTCCGGCTTTTAGAAAAAGGAGAACGCGCGGAGGAATATCCCGCGCCCACGGGTTCTGATGTGACGCTTGTTGGGTCTATAGCTTCGAACCGCAGCGTGAGTTCTCGCCCGCTTTTACGCGCGCAGGAGTATTTAGGAATGTCTACGTCGGCTACAGTGGGACTGATTGTATTCAGCAGCAGAAACAAGGTATATACTGTGCTGCACAGACCAGCAGAAAGAAATTCGAGGGAGAATGGGATAATACGGAAGAGCCTTTTTTTTTTTTCATAGAAGTCGTGTAGTGAGAACCATCGCTCGAAAAAAAAAATAGAGAGTGCGAAGGAAAGAGAGAGAGATAAGGATGCGCCCAAAAAGAGAAAGGTGCCGACGTGAGGCGTCTTTGCAGGGTCAAAGAGTTGCCCGAGACGGGCTAAGGAAAAGATACCCGCAAACGAAGGGGTTTGGATGTATTTTTTCCCCCACGTTGCTGACAGCTCCCTGCAGCGAAAAAAAAAAAAAAGAATATGCCCCTAGAAGGCCGTGTAACGTTCTCCCAAACAATGACCAGGCACTGCTTCTTTCTTGCGGACTACCCGGCGGCAACACTTTGCGGGCTTATCGTGACGCCGCGGCGCACTTCCCAAAAGTGTCACGCTCGACAACGGGTTGGCCCTCAACTCTTCCCTGCCGCGCGCACCCAACGCTTCGAACGACATTGAAAAGAAGAGAATAAGAACAAGGAGCCGCGAGAGCGACCACACGCATATTTTTTTTTTCCCCGTCCCTCGCCTCTTCGCGTTTTTTTAGCAATTATAGAAGTCGGGAACAGTGGCCCATGCTTCCCAAGTGTCACCAAGAAGTTGCCTCGGGGTTGTTCCCGAACGCGTAAGCCTAAAGAAGCCGGCTGAGCTGTGCGTGGAAAAGGAAAAAAAGAAAGAAAGAACGTGTGGGCGGAAGGGGGACAGGAGTCGTGACGGCAATTTGTGTGCAGTTCTTTCTTTCTTTTTCTTTTCTGTCGGGTGGCTCAGACGTTTTTTTAGCAATTACGGAAAGCGCGTTGGCGCCGCCATACACAAGTTCGTTCTTTCGTCTCCTCCCCACACACACATAGAAAAAAAAAGTGTTCATTTTTTTCCCCCGTCGTGATGCTTTGTCCCTGCTTCCCTCCCAACAGCGTTTCCGTTCAGTGTTTTTCTTTTTCTCCGTCTTTTCCCTTCGTCGTTGCTAGCCAGAATTTCCTATAGGAGGCCGCTTACAAGAAGGAAAAAAAAAGCCTTTGTTGACAGCGTCACCGGTTGAACCCTTTCGTCAGCGCGGCGCCTTTTCTGTGAAATCGAGACGAAAGGGGTCGCAAATTGGGATAAAAGGGGCTCTTTTCCCACGCGAGCAAAAAAAAAAAAAGAAAGGGGGAGGGGGGAGGGGGAAGGGGGAAGGCGCCGTCGGCATACACGTTTGAAGTGGTGGAGTCGTGGCCCGCGTCGTGAATGCCCCAACCGGTGTCCTCCGCTTAGAAAACACCGTCGAACCGTCTGACTTTTCTATCGGCCGGCGACAACACGTGCAGGCGCCGTCGTTGACCTTTGGCGTTACTTTAAATTTGTTTTATGCGAAGCATGCTAGCCGCACAACCACGCTCTTCCTTGCTGCGCCGCGCGCGGCCGCGTAGCTACCATATGACGTCATAACAGCTGCAAAAGCGGAGGCTCAACTCGTGCGCTCGCTTGCGGCCGCGTAGCTACATAGCCGGGTCTCAGCTCGTGCGCTCGCCTGCATGAGTTGTTCCTTCGTCTAGCCGAACCAAATGTAGCCAAGCAACAGCAGTTCACCAGGCTAAACAGTGGTTCAACAACTATAATAAAGGCTAGTATGCTTCGCATCCTGGGCTTGACCTTAGCTAAGCCACAGCCATTTTTTTCCTTTCGTTCTTACTCTGGGTGTTCGTATAAATGTATCACGCGCACGCCTTCGACACTTGCCAGCGAAAAAGTACAGAAAGGAGGCACGGAAGGGATATACACAAAATTAGTTAACCAGAAGAAATGTAGGCTGAGACACTGCAGAAGCCTGGCAATCGATCCGACGTTGCGGCGTAAGAAAGTCGAGAAGGAAAATTATTTCTAAATGTCTCGTACAATAGATTTGTTTGCAACGAACTACCTACATGTTTTCTGCTGTTTTGGTGCCTTACAAGTTACAAGCAATGTTTTTGCACATTACAAAAAAAGAAACCTATATTCGGAAAGCAGCTTGTGCGCTGGATTTGTTCGAGAGATCAGATTCGTTCAAGATATCATTAGTCAGCCAGTCGGCGAGCCTATATAGTAAAGGTTGCAGGCCAATGACCAACAGTTCCATTAGAACGAAACACTTTAGAATGCGAATTATACGTCTCTAGAAGTCGTGATGCCTTGGCATTGCGCAAAAGAATTCGTGCATGATTTTGTCAGTGCATTTATTTGGACGCATTTTTTCTTTCGACACACACAAATGCACATCTGTGTCGTGTATATAGCGCCGAAAACTAACTTTTACGCTCACGACACTGGCAGTGTCGACAAACGTCTCCTCAGAAAGATCGTCTAATTCAAAAAGCTCTTCGTTCCAAATACCTCTTTGTTATTGGCCAGCCGCCTTAGATATGATAACAGGTTGTAGCTTTCCCAGTTCTCAGATAAGTGTCCCTGAGAATTACCGCTATTGCGTATACGAAGTGCTACTTGAATATCGACACTGAAGTGAAAAAACGAAGAATGCGCTTACAGCACGTAATAAAGGATAGTGTCTAACGCACCTGTGGTCCCTGAGGTGGTCCTGGCGGCGGAACGCCTTGTGGCAGATGTCGCACGTGTACGGCCGCTCGTCGGTGTGCGTGCGCTCGTGGATGAGCAGGTTGTAGGACTTGGTGAAGCGGCGCTGGCAGAACTTGCAGATGAACTCCTTCTTGGGCCTCGACGGCGCCCGGTACCGGACGGGCCTGAGTCCAGCCGCCGCGCTGGCCAGGAGGGCCGCGGAAGAAGGCGAAGGCGGTATCGTCGAGGAGCCGGGCTGGGACGAGGCGAACCTCTTCTCTAGCCTGTGGAGGCTTCCGGCACGGCTTGTCAATGCAGCGGCGCCCATCTGCCGCTGCTGCTGCTGGTGGTGATGGTACATCTGCTCCAGCACGAAAGACCTGTACGGCGCCGGTAGCGAACTGGCCGTGGGCACTGCCGGCCGTTGGTCATCTTCTGTCGCCGACTCTTCGTCGGGCGCCGTCGCGGACTCTGCCAGCCTGCTGAAGTCGAATTTCTTTCGCGGCCTCGGCGCAGGCGCTGCAGCCGCGGGCGCGGCGAGCTCCGGGATTCTGGAATGGTGGTTCGGGCCACACGGCGGTGACGTCACGATGGCCGTGGACATGTGGGCCGGCGGCGGAAGCGCCGGCGGTGTTGGCAGCGCCACCAGATGGTGCTGCTGCGGCTGCTGGTGGTGGTGGTGGACGAAGGCCGAGAAGGCGGCGGGGTTCTGCACGGGGAGGAGCGGCACGGGAACCACGACGGACGGCGAACCCGGCTGGCTGCCGCCGTGCGGGGGCGACGGAGGGCCCACGCAGTACGCCTTGGGGGCCGAGCCCGGGCTCAGGCACAGCGAGGTTGAGCTGCACGGGGGCATGGCCGGAAGGCCGGTGACGCTGCCGCAGAGGTGCGATTCGGGAGTGAGGGGCGGAGTGGGCAGGCAGCGATCGTGGGCTGCGAAGGACAAGACACACGGTCAGTTAATTACACAGTGGACAACGAAACATGTAGACTTTTCTCGCTTATCCAAAACTAGGTATAGTGCTTTAAAACATAACTACATTCACGCTGCAAAGGAAGCTAGTAGCAGGCGGTCTAATTGGTATGAATTGACGGTAACTTCTTAGGGGCGACAAACCGCAAGACGTATGCACGGTAAATGCTTTCTCATCAGTATAGTACGATCACGTAATGAACGAAAACGTAGACAGACTAAACCTGGGAAGTTACATGTTTCTTTCTTGGAACTTTGCACTTTAGACACGCAAAACGTCAGCAGTTCCTTCCTTTCATATACAGGCATTGCACTTCGTGTATAGCAACGGCTCTGGTAAAATACACATACACGCGCGAAGCCGCAGCGACATTTACTGCTGTTCCTGGGAAAACTCTATAAACAACCAAATGCTCTATACTCTTCCTATAGATTTCGATCGAGCTGTACAGCTCGATCGAAATGCTCACAAAAATTAAAGGGGTACAACTCCCATTTTCATGTACTATGCTGATCGAAGTAAGAAGGCAAGGTAGCCGAGCTGATTAGACATCTTAAGCTGCACAGAACAACGCAAAAGCAAACACTGATATTTTATCAAGCAAAGCTCATACCAACACATATATAAGAACCGAAGTCCCGTAAAAACCCGGTCATGCACAGGACAGCAGGGTATACAAGCTGAACGAGGGTGCATTGCGAAACACTGTCGGCCGTTACAAATAGTAGCTAAAGCATATATGACAACCTGTCGACAAACCATAATGTGCTCGGGGCGACCCACAAGCAGCCGACCTTGGACAAGAATGAACGCAGTGTATGTACAGTACAGGTATAGCGGGCCACGCCACACGCATCGACAACTATACGTGCGTGCGGATTACGCGCGCAATACACCACGCATTAACAAATAAAACAAAGAAAAGCTAAGCGCTGTGTGTCTCGCCCTCCCGTTTTCCTCGTTGTATACGCAGGTGCGCATTCAGCAACAGCAGCAGCAGCAGCATCACCTTCGCAAAAGCGCGCCGCATATACGTATCGCCGACAGGTTCAATCTGGCGGAGGCCGAGTTCGCTCCGCGACGCATTATTATTAGACCGCTATCTCAGCGCCCTGGCAATTATCTCACGCCGGCGGCGAAACACAACGGAATGGGCCTGCTCATACCCGCTTCGAGATTACTTCGCACGGCCACCGCTGGGGGCGCATGGCTACTCGTTTCTACAGGCTTTCGTGCACTTCTGTTTCGCTTTTCTTACGCACTCACTCCGCGCGTATCGGCCCCAACTTATAAATGTCGCTTTTTGTGTGTAATGTCTTGCGCGCATGCTCATTCAAGCATCGGGGCCGCGCCCACGGATGCCGTGTGCGCCCAAAGAGATTTTCAGGATCCGTTTTCGGGCGAGCCGGCCTATAAGCCACAGACGGAGCCACGGGCGAAGAAAGCTCTGCGCTGCGCGCAACTTGGCCCTTCTTTCCCGATCCGGTCGGTCTAATTGGAGTGATTGATTGCGCGCTCCCCTCGGGCACGGGGGGCTCGCGAAGCATGCACGTGTATGTACGCGAATACACGCCCCGAACCCCCCTTGACGTTTCTGCATAACGGATCGCGTCGCGCGGCCGGACAAGGTGAACTCCGCGTAGATACAATAAAGTCCAACTGTGATTTACTGCTAGTTACTTTTCGAGGGCGCTTGAATGCGAAAGCAGCAGGCGTACGGTCCTCGTCTTTGAAATAGAGTTGTCGTCACCCACTGTGTCTGCATACAGGTGTGTAGTAATGAACCGAGGGGCGTCGAAAGGTGTTATTGCTATGTGGTGACATTAATTTTGGCAGCGTTAGAGTGGAAAGCTAGAATATGCAGCCAGAAAAGTACCATATTGTGTGACATATAAGCACACATGCTTATATTTCGGGATTCCAACGCTGTATTACACAATGAAGAAACGCAAGAATCGTGCAAGTCTTCAGGAACAAATCAGTCTTAGTGAGTGATTATTACTAAGTGGTGCTATTGACATTACTTAGTGGTGCGATAGTTACATTACTTAGTGGTGCTGGGAACGTGACACGTGACTCATTATGCTGGGTTTTTGGCCAGCGCTGTACCACTTGGCCTCAAATTTGCTGCAAATGGCGGTTGATGAGACTATCCTGACTCGAAAGACAATTGTGCATGCAGTGTGATGGGCATTCTTTTAGATTGTGCCCACGTGCTCGGTATGGTTAGCATAACATAAGACATAAGGCCATCATAAGAAGCGCGATAGTATGACAGTTTTGTTAACACAGCCGCGACAGTCAGCTAGCTGTTTCTGCAATCGAAAAATACCAGCCGAAAACAGGTACACGCTTTGTTCCGCACACGTGTTATAAGCTGTAGAGGACGACGTTCCTAACCTATTAGACCTGCCATACAGGCTTCGCATATCAATTTTCATGCAAGCCGAGGATACTGCAACGTGGTTCATTATCCACGCTGCATGCTACGGAAAACGAGACGTTTCATGAGACCACTGGATTCAGACTATGATTTACAGTTTGAACACAAACGAAACCTTTTGTTCGGACATCTCGGCAAACTGCCGTCACACTTCATGATGTCACCATAAGATGATGTGGTGCTGAATGGCTGTGAACACGATGCGAAAGAAGTTTCAAGGAAATGGAGTTCAGCTCGAGCAGGACTCGTCGCTTGGTCCTCAAGTGCAAGAACTATATATATGCAGATCAAAACGTCGTCACAAGGTTTCCTCTTTATACTTGTGTTTCTTCCTTGTTATTTTCCTTTCAGCAGCCTATTTTTTGTTCAGTGCAGGACGAAGGCCTCTCCCTGGGACCTCCAATTATACCCTTGTCCTTCGCCAACGGATTCCAACTTGCGCCTGCGAATTTTCTCATTTCATCACCCCATCGCTACTAAACTAAACGAAAAGAAAAAAAAAGAAAAGAAAGGACAAGGGAAAGACAAAGAAAGGATAAAGGAGAAGAGGGCTTGTCACAAAAGAGACAAGACAGAAACAAGAATGTTGCCACAGTTCGTATGGAAACATTTCGGCGACGAACGCCCACAGTGCACACGCCAGGTACCTCCCTTCCCAGCGGTTCATCCTCTTCGCATCCCCATTCGTACGCCTTCGAATAATAGCAAATAATGGCAGGTGCCCGCCGCTCGGGTATTTATAATAACGCTGATTCGGTGCGGCCGTTCAATCATGCGGATCCCTAAGAATCGCCATCGTCGTCTTCGTATAGAGCACGCGCCGCGACCATGCATACCTGGGTAAGGGTTGGCAGGCAGGTGGGGTACAGCTGAGTGGGGGGGGTGGGGGGGGTCGAGATGGGGGGTAAGGGGTGTTCGACAACGCTGCCGACTGCGCAGGAGCAGCACGAGTTTCTGCGGCGGCACGCCGACGTTCGCGGGGTGGGTCGCTCCGTGGGTTGGTCTGGGCCGCGGTGAACCCGCCTCCCGAGGGAGAGGCTGGTGGGAGAGGACGGCGGTGGCTGCGGCGTCCCCCCCCCTCTCTCTCCCCCTTTGAGCACGCGCCGACGGTGCGCGCTATCGTAGCCTGATAACGTGGCACGCCTCGAGAGAGAGAGAGAGAGAGAGATCAAGTGGAGCATTGCTCCGACTAAGTTGGACGGATTGGCAAATATGACTCCGTGTGTGTTGCAGTGCGTCTGCAAATTTCGCACAGAAGCATAACGCAACCTCACGGCGGTGTCCAGCGTGCAAGGTCGGCGCAGTGTCGCTGGCCTTACTTTCTGGGTGCACCCTAAGCCAAATGCGTCCGATGACGGCGAAGCGTTATGTGGAATACGTTTTGGCCCGTCGGTGGATTGACAGTCTCACCTGATCGACCTGCAGCCATCGATACAATCGATGGCTGCAGGCGCTAGCCGATCGCGAATCGCTATCTGTTGCAAAGGCAAGCCGTGGTGGTGGCTCAGGGGTTACAGCATTTCTGCCAGCGGGCACCAGGACGCTGCACCTGTAATATTCTATTTAACGACGGCCTCGCTCCGAAGCTGGCAAATTGCAAGAAAACGCCGCTGTCTACTGAGACGACGCCGTGCTTTGAATACCACTATAGATGGTCGATCGAAATTAACCCGGTGCCCTGCCTTGCGGCGTTCCTCATGACGCAAATGTGTATAGGTTTAAAAAAGAGCTAAGATCTTGCAGTGAGACAATCAGCCAATATTTCGCGTGAGGAACAACAGTACTCTGATGCCATGCACACAGCTCTTGCCACAATTCGTGATTTCAAAGAGACAGACAACACTACGATTGCATACATGATTGCCTGTGGGGATCATGTATACCCTGTAAGCTCAACAACAAAGCTGGTTTCAGCCACTGTGAATATAGCGAGCCTCGTACGCTCGCGTTCAAATCTTTTCGAGGCAGACATACGCTTCTCTTAGTTCTCTAGATCCCTCGCTCTTCCCATTCCAGACACACACCATAAGAGGCAGCAGCAAGCTGCAGCAACGCATATACGTCTCAGCCGCAACGCCAACAGCAGCCGTATCCGAGGGGGCCAACCGGAATCAAGACTCTCTCGTTATATCCTTCGCTCCGCAGACTGTAAGGAGGCAGATAGGGAGGGAGAGCAAGAAAAGGTGCGGGGGGGGGGGGGGGGGATTAAAGCGAGCCAGGAGCAGAACGCAGCAGGTATACACCAACAGAACAGAAGCAAAAGGCAGAAGCGCGCCCAAGAGCGAGCCAACTGAGCTCGCACCGCGGCAGCGCATTCGCCTCTGTGTTATAACGTGCGCACGCGTGCAATGTTGTGAGGTAGCAGCAGCAACAGCAGCAGCAGCAACAGCAGCAGCAACAACAGCAGCAGCAGCAGCAGAACCGAGCAGCGCACGCGAGACGTCCGCCAAGACGAGATGGCCCGAGCCGAGAAGGACGGTGAGGGCGTATAGTAGAT
Organism: Dermacentor albipictus; assembly: GCF_038994185.2. Taxonomy (NCBI): domain Eukaryota; kingdom Metazoa; phylum Arthropoda; class Arachnida; order Ixodida; family Ixodidae; genus Dermacentor; species Dermacentor albipictus. Next base: position 123,884,015 of record NC_091825.1, read on the forward strand.
TCCTAGTTCATTTGCGGGAGGTTGGAAGACGGGGGGAGGGCAGCGAGGTGGGGGGGGGGGGGGCGCAAGTATTCACGGTGGGGTGCGACTTGGGCTTAAACAGTGTACGCTGTACGCGCGTGTACACGATGAGCGCGCGTGCAGTCTGTAGTATCGGAGGAAACGGAGGAGGAGGAGAAGGGGGGGGGGGCGGTTGGCTTCATCCTCGTGCAGCTCGAACGAGGCGAATTTATCTGCGCCGAATGCGCTTGGGCCCGACTGCCTGCTATATACCTGCCTCGCTTGGTTGTTTGTGCGTGCCTTGCTCGCTCAGCGAGGTGCGGTGGCGTTTGCCCCGCGCGGGCGCATGGTGGGGAGAGACCGGCTCTGCGGCTGCTGCCGGGCCACCTGAACATTACCGAAGCACCTCGGCGCGCGCGCTCCCGGATGCTCGTCTCTCCTCCTGGGCGTCTCGCGCGCGGCGTTTTGCGAGTGGATTCCTTCCCTTCTTCGGTGGCTTCTTCTTCTTATTTCCTTCTTCGCAGCGCGCATGCTGCCGTTGCCTGCAGAGCTTGAATGAGCCCTGCCCAACGAGCGCCGGCACGAGCGTTTCGCGCTGTTTCTTTTGTTCTCTGGATTTTGCTGTTCTCTTCTTTCGTTCCCTCGGCTGGCCGCATCAAGGGTGACGCATCTCTTCTCGTGCTCCTCCTTTCGGCTGCAGGAGAAGCGCCGCGCGCGATCCGGGTTCATCCGTATAGCATGTGCGAGCCGTGGAATTCCACGGTGTCCTTTGTCGCTTCTGGAGGAACTCTTGTTGGTGGTCGTTCAGCTTATATATACCGGTATACCGACAGAGACAGTGTACAGTGTTGTAAGTAGAGAAGTGTACTATTGTACAGTATATGTTGTACAGTACAGACCTAGTGCACTGCGCTTATAAATTTGTGAGGCGAAATTAAGTTCTCTCAACAATCAGTGTATGTGGTGGTACATAACAGTGACATCGGACGCTCGAAAACAAAGCGGTCTGGGGTGATCAGTGTATAGCACAGAATGTACAACTCATCAGCAGCGCCGACAAATTCGTTGCTGCTTCGCGTGCGTGGCAAAACAGCGCGGTGTAAGGCGGTAAAAGGGAAAGAACTGGGTCGAAGACGACAGATCAGTGCCAAGTCGAACGTGCACGAGCTACATAGACCAGCGAGAGCGAAAGTGCGAGTCAGTTTGATATGCCGCACGTTCGCGCATCAAGATGGTCGTGAGCAATATGCGCGTTTGTGCCTTCGCTCAAGTATATCCACGCGTCTCACAAGAGTGTCACACGTCGCTAATCGCAACCCGCACGCGCGCCAATAATCAAGCCGCGCGGCTGGCAGCAAGCAAAGCAGGCACGACACCCCATATTCCGGCTGTATATTACATATACGGGAGGAGTCGGTCGAGTCGCCGCTCGCTCACTCGGTCGGTGCCCACATCAAACAAAATTCCAACGAATAAACTCGCGCGGCCCTCTCTCGCATGCAGTGTCCTCCATTCCTTCGCCGCAACAGCGGCAGCAGAAACCTTTTCGCCATCGCTACTCGCTCTCCGTATAACGATTTCTGTTCCGCGAAAACGCCCTGATGCGTGCCAACGCATCGCATCGCTTGCCAACGCGCGCGGTTGCCCGGCCCTCGAGAAAAGAGCGAGCTCGCCGGCCCGTCCGGCTCTCCCATTGTTTTCGGGCGCGCCGTCGTCCAGCCGCGGCGTCGCAGCCGTGCAAGCAACAGCCGCACGAAAGGGGAGACACCCAGCGCAACGCAAACCGCGCGCGCGGCTGCAGCGCGTATACGGTTTATACACACGCAGAGCCGGACCGAGCGCGCGGCGCCCCATGGCTGCAAGCGTAAACGCCTTGCAACGCCCTTCGAGGTTTCGTATTGACTCTGGCGTGCGCGTGCACATGCGCATACGTACGTGCGTGCACTGCGAAGAAATGGGCGGCCTAATGAGCGCCGCGCATGCATGGACCAGCGGGGAGCGCGCGCGCGCACACACGAGCACAATGGACCGCTTGGGCAGCGCGCTGGACACGCCGCCACCGTACGCGATGTATACGGCCAGTCTTGAGCCACGCTGTCGCGGTGCGCGTGCGTATGCATCGTTGCTATCCCTTAAAGAAAAGCCTTTATTTACGTCCCACTGACGTTGCCTAAACACCGAGTGGGTGTTTGGTAACCGTTAGAGAGTTTTAGGGTTGCGAGAGCGTCGTCGTCATTGTATACATAGCAGACTACCGCGAGACGCATACAGTTGAAGGGAACGCATCAGGGAACGCAAAGGGAACGCATCAGCGCGTGCGAACTTTTTCATGTGGAAATCACGCGGCCATCAAGCAGATTACTTGTATAGTTGGCAGCGGCTATACCATTTCTCTGCACACCTGTATGCTGCAGTACATCGATATGCATAGCTCCGGCCAGCATGCGAGTGCAGGTATAGAGCGCCTGCGAAGTGAGAGCCGCACATTAGCTTCCTTCGACAGTGGACCACGCGGTTCGTGCAGCGTGGGAATAAGAGCGCGGAGACACTCTTACGTTTGAATAATCGATAGTAATAATACATATACAGTGTGTCCCATGTAAGTGCCATGTAACTTAATTGTGCCAAAATTTGAATATATTCAAGTTCCGCGTATATGGACAGAACTAAGGTAAACACAAAAAAGTGCCGCGCGACTATATAGTGACGCTGCCAACTGCTTTCCTTCAGGCTTGGAAAAAGAACTTCTATGTAGAGCACGTATTGAGCAACAGAACCTTGGATCGAGAATTTCCCAAGACGGTGTACAATTTCCTGATTGACAATTTTGCTCTCAATAGAGTACTCGAGGCGTTGATCAATCATAACTAAATATGTACTTGGGCGAAATATAAAAATAGTATTTTCTGCCCTAATTGATGTCAAATAACATTATCGTGATTCTGTCCAGCTACGTGATACTTGCATATTATTAGGATTTTGTCGGAAGCTATACGTGGGACACATGCATGTATACTATACTTGATGCCATAAACCTTATGAGAACTTATGCCGGCATCAACATAAGGTCTCTTCAATTTGGCGCCCCGGTATATATTGCAGAGGACTGTAGCTCAAGACCTTGTTTTATAGTGAATTAGCGTTCGCGTAAACAGTGTCTCGGGCAGCCTTGGGCAGCCCGACGCGACAAGTCAAACATATTCATAATCATCGCGACAATGTCTGCGACATCTTTTTCTCTTCTTCTTCTAATATCAGAGTATTTCCACGCAAGAACGCGTATACCAGCGTCACAAGATACCGCGTGTCCCTTGCAGTTCACGGACACGCTATTTCACCGTAAACGTCTAACAACAGCACCGCTATAAGCTGCGACTAAACTCTCCATTAATCCCTCTCGGGCCTTGAAGCGCTGCAAGGCAAACTCATGCACCTATGTTCTCACATAGCCCTCACCATTGTGTTGCCATGATTTATGGGAGAACACTGCGGCATGCAGGTGGCTCTGAGCTGCTTCTGATGTATGCACAGCTCGATGTTGCGGCCTGCTGTCTCAAGCAGGCATTAATTTTCGTCTGGTGCCGAGATAGACGGGATGTGTTCGCGTGTCTGTGTTCGCGTGTCTGTCTACACATTCGCCACTACGATACGCTATATATGAGGCATTCAGAGGTTCGCTTCCAAGGGCCAAACACTGCATTTTCTTGGCAGCTGCAGCACAGGCGCAACGAGGCGATTCCTTTTGCTCCATTCTGTTCCTTTTCTTTTATCACGTGACGCGCACGAACATCCGATGCATGGTGTTCCGAGTAAACGGATCGAGTGCCGTTCAAGTTACTGGCGAATTCGGAAAATGAATGGGATTGGAGTAGAATCGCTGTATATGTTATCCAATGCATGTTCCTGTTTTCACATCTCTTTCACGTCCTCGAGCGTCAGCTTTTTTTGCCGAGTCTTCTGCCTCTTCTCTTTTCCTTTTCCCAACTCATTATCGATGCATACTGCGCAGCGCGAGTCTGCATAGAAGCGCTGTTGTCGACCACCCGTGAGAGTGAATGCGAGTACGTTGCTGCGTTTTTTTTTTTTAAAGGAAACCGTCGAGTATTCAAGTAACTATATATAGCTTAACTATCGCTACGCATACCTTTTTGTAGAACGCATGCCATCAGGTTCGCGGATAGATGGTCGCGCTCATTGCTGGTCGTCGAAAGGTTCTGCGTGGTGGTCCGGCCTAGCGCCGTCAAAACATCTTCACGGTTTGCATGCCCAGGACGCACGACCGCACAACTCGTTTCGAGATGAACGTTCCACGATTAGATGTATATGTCTCTTCTACATCCGTCCCTTGCTTTTTTGCGCGCTGGTATTTGATGATCGCGAATGATCAACTATATAGCTCTAAGTTCAGCTCTATATCGACGAGATGAGGAGACCAAGCATATTTGAAACACGGGCGATCCTCGCGCGCTATCTACACCAGAGGCGCCGCGGTTCAATCGCGCGCATCTGCTGCGGGCAGTATATTAAGAGACAGGGACGTCGCCGCGGCAAAAAGCCAAAAAAAAAAGTAAGTTTATTGCCCCGCAGGCCGGGACAGCTTCAACGTGCGTCAGCCAGTCGTCTGGGTTGATGAGGCTCTCGACGGATAACGATACGACTTTTTTTTTCTTTTTTTTTTTCAGGCAGGCCACGGCGGCGCCTTCAGTCTACGTATCCCATATATTTCTGCCCGCGCTGCCCGCGCACTAACAGCTACGCGCCGAGATAGAAAGCTGAAGGAGTCGCTCTCGGCGGTTGTCGTCGGGACAAGGAGCCCGCCTTGTGGTCCTTGAACAAACAGGGGCAGTATCGTAAATAAGTTCTTCCTCAAAAAGGGGCGGCCCATCATAAAAACGACGGCCGTCGCGCGGCTCTCTTCACTATATGCGTCTATATCGCGCGCTCGCCGCGCCGCTTTTGGTGGATGCCGCGCGCTTCGCCCGATAAGGTTCTCGCACTGCCATGCGCGCGGTGAACGCACGCACGCTCGCACACACATGCAAGCATGCACGAGGCCTTTGCCATATAGCGGCTGTGGTACAGTGTGTGCGCTATGCGGTCTTGGAGTCTCGTTGGTGAAAAGCATAGTAACGACTAACCCCCCCCCCCCCCCTCATTTTTACTTTACAAGCGTATGGCGCCGTTTGCGGCAGCTTCATCGTCCTTCTGTGAGGAGAGGGGCAAGTGCGGAAACTTCCCGCTGCCTCGGAGTTAGCACAGCAGACCGTGCATCATCATCGGTGGTGTGTGTGTGTGTGTGTGTGTGTGTGTGTGTGTGTGTGTGTGTGTGTGTGTAGGCTTCGTGGGCGGTCGGACGGTTCATGTGTGTGTGCGCGTTCGTGTTTTATGGGTGACGCCTCCATGTGCACGAAGTACATTGTGAAGAGAGACGAGCGCGGAAGCGCGTGGCGTATATATACCGAGTGTGGTATATGCCGTCTGCTTATACAGCTTGGATGTATAGTAGCAGTGGACCCTGCTCCAGAAGCTGGGGGGAAGGGGGTGGGGGCTGAACGTGGCGAAGAAACACTCGCGAGAAGCTCTAGTGAAGCGCCATGAAGCTTTTTCGGGCAGAGAGTGCACAATGAAAGAAAAGCAATGGTAGCGGGAGAGCGTTATTCTATATGGCAGCTCCGCAGTACCACAGCACAGTTCCCCATATACGAAATGCACTCGGGCTTTCCTTATGATAGGGCCCGCAAGAGGTGTCAATGAAGTGACAAAGGAGTGCTGAGAAATCGATGGAAGCTCACGTACTCATGCCCGTTATTGCCTGCACAAAGGAAACGTTGCAAATGTGCACATGTTTCAAGTGCGCGTTAATGTATCCTTGTGTTTTGTGCGCAGCCGTATGTACATACGTGCTTTTTCTGTATACATATAGGGTACGCGTGTATTAATTAATTTTCCTTGTTTTTCTGACCATTGTGCGGAAGGCGTATACTGCAGCACGGAGTATTTCATAAATTTTGGCTTGCTAACCCATGTAAATAATAAATAAGGAGGAAACCAACACTATAAGCAATCAAATGGCGTTTTGGCATGTGTACAGCATAGGATATCTCGCACTTACTGTGGGTAACGCAAGCATTGAATTCTATATAACCTTTATGACAATGCGGACATTATTTCTGTGCATGCCCAACAAATGATACACTCACAGTTCTCGTTCAGGCGTGTCTCTCTTTCTATTTGTAGGAATTAAGTGTCTAAGGCCTGGAAGCAAAGCGCAGCTATCTCAATCTACTACATAGCTACAACATGACTGTGCAGTTTAATGAGGGATTTATAGGATGAACAATTGGTGCTGACTGTCGAAAACTGCAGAATGGCACTAAGCGAAGAGGTGCATGGAAAGTGGCTCCTTCATCTTGACCACCGATAGGCTTCTTTAGCGTCTATGCGCTGTCTAACTGTGCACGTGTTTTTAAAGTGCAAAATGCTGTCACTGCGCGCTTGCTGTACTAAAATGCCACGCTGACGTACAAGCTTACATCACAGTAAATTTGCGGAACCACACTTCAAGCGAGCTGCAAAGTACCGGCCCGCTTCTTTCTGACGAGAAACCGGCGTCTTCGATTTTTTGTATCAATTCACGTTAAAATCCGAACGTAAGTGACGTTTTATATTGCATTCCCTACATTCACACCATCTAAGTGAACAGCAGCTATATAGGGTAAGATATAGAATTTAGGCAACTCCGCGGAACAATAGAAGAGTCGTTGTTTTCAAGGAAACGTGTGACCCTTATGTCGTGTCTTCGTACTTGAGTAGTACGAAACTTTGCATGCGCGAGTTCGATCAAAATGATGGCAATGATGGAGACAAGAACTTCATTGCTGTTACATTGCGAGCATAGAGGAGAAGTAGCAACACTGCGGACACACACGCACGCGACGTCTCGTTATTAACAGTATCGAACTATCACACTTCGTGGTGAAACCGAACAGTTGTGAAGTATGAACACAGTATAATGCAAAAAAAATGAATAAAGATAAGAAATCGTTCGCAGTTAATGAAGGCGAAAGGATTGCTGACAGTAAGCTCTGAGAAAAGGCACGCAATTCGTTGAAATGTCAGTGGCATATACGAATGTGTTACGTCTACATACGCGGTTCTCAAGTCAAGAATTCACGATCTCCTTGATGAAATATTTAAGTGCACTGCCAAGAAAAGTGTTTTGAGTGCCTCACAGCTAGCTAGCTCTTTAACAAAGAGCGTATATTGGCCTTTCCTTCCAATGAATACGAAGTTCCTTGATTTCACTTATCGAGCACCCTTGCAACTGCTGTGCCTGGCAAAACAAACTCGGGTCAGCCTGAATCTGACAATATAAAAGGTTATGTTCTGCCTCCTCTTTTATACACTTCTGTTCACTACAGCTCGTTCGACCATATAGGTCAAACGCAAACAAATTCGATGGTTCGTTTCACTATGCGGAGGTACGACATTCAGATACGGCTTGTTAGGCGATGACGATGGTAAATACCGGATAGCTTAAAAGAATAAGTTGTGTCTTCATGTGCAGAAATTGCCAACTTTAAATACAAGGCTATCGATATAACTAAAGTAGGTGCAACTTGCTCACACTGACATTTCGCACTCGACCAAGCCGAACAAGCGTGGCCTCTTATCACAAACCAGAAATCTGTGGACAATGAATGGGTTCAGGCTTCACAAAAGATGGGGAAAGCATGCCCACAAATGACAGCTAATTAAGCGATCGCAACTAAATCATCGAACAACTGCTTTGGTTGATCGGTACCCAATGAAACGCACTTTCAACCACAGTAAGTGCGTCAACATTGACACCGCTATACATATCCTAATGGGCCACGAAGTGTTTCGCTAATGCTACACCTCTCGTGGTTTAAGCGGCGTCCCCTCGTGTTGCTTTCTCCCGCGTCTTGAGAGCACCTCAGCCGTGTGAGGCAAGGCTTAGGGCGCCTCTTAATTGATTTTCGCACCTACGTATAATCAAAGCCCTGACGGCGAACTGTGCGCAGGAATACCCCCCCCCCCCCCTCCCTCCCTCCCAGTTAAAGGGAAGCTGAAGAGTCTGTCGAATTCAATAAGACGCTCATATACGGATGCGGGAACCTTATAAACCATGTAGGTCAAATTTGGTTTTTTTTTTTTCAAATAGGAGCGACGTAATCGTCGGTTGAAATTGCGCTGTAGCTCCGCCCCCCGTCGAATGCCGCGCGCTGCTGCTGACGCTGACGATGCGAGCGGAGACCGGAAACCACGGTGTTGTGACGTCAACTTTAGTGTTTTGCTCCTTCGCAGCCTGCGCGACCGTGCCTGACCGTGCTTGTTTCTGCGTGCGTGCCGTCGTAATCTGCTTAGATCGACCCTGCATTTCTTTGTTGGTGCGTCTGTGTGTATGTAGAGTGGTGGTCAACGTGCGCAGCATCAACTGATGTGGTGGGCCGATCATGCCGTCTTTCTGTGCAGCCTACGGTTGCACGAACACCAGCGGCCGCGACGATGTTGTCTTCCATTGCTTCCCACAAGACAAGAAGCTTTTAAGGAAGTGGGAGGCTGCTGTAAAGCGAAAGAATTTCAAGCCCTCAAGAACAACACTGCTGTGCTCCAACCACTTCCGTGACGACGATTATCACCAGAATTTCCACTAGCAGGCTTTCTAAACGCAGCGCGAAAAGATCGGAGCAACGAAAACAAAGACGGCACGAGTGCGGACTGACTGATGATAACTGGTGTTGGAAGGCCTTGTGAATACACGAACTCGCCCTAACCTGGATTTTGATTTTACTGCGAGCTCCTTCATGTTAGCACGCTGAACGGAAGGTGCATGTTTATTTCCCGCCCTCGACGCAGGTTTCGTCGCAAAGCGCCGCGAATTTCCTATTTGAACGTGTGTTGTAAAACAGCCTGCATGCAGCTATAGCATAACGCAGTGCAAATGTAGAGTTTGCACGTGCTGGAAAGCCGGCGCACGCCAGGACGCTACGCTCCCCCCGTCTCTCGCGCACAGCGAGAAACCGACCGTCTCACGTAGCCGACGGAATTCGCCGCCTTTACGACTTCGGTTACGAGTAGTGTGCGGATGGCGCACAGATGAAGGTCACTACACGTACTGCATGAACCGGGAAGCTTTTCACGCGTTTGAACCGCCTTTGTAGGTTGCCGACAGCTTTGGACAGCGCACAAATGCCGACGATCGCATCCCCGCTTACGTTCCACGAGGAGGCATGCAGGAACACAACACTGCAGTTGTTTGACCGGAAACGAGCTCACTAGATCGGCGAAAGATCGGCGCGATCACTATATCGCTTTGCAAAGAACATACTCGCCAAAGAGCATTTCCAACACGAGGAGACCCCAAGACTTCGCTTTCGTTCTCGTCGAAAGCACTGCTCGCACCAGCATCGTTTGCTTCTTCGAGAGGCCGGCTCTTTGCAATCGGCTCGTATACATGTAGGGAGCGACGCCGAAATCTTCAGAAAAACGCAGTCTCTCTAAATTTTCTATTACCTCTTAATTTTCCATTACGGCACCAAACTACCTGGCACCGCGCTTCATGTGGAGCGGCAGCGGTCGGTCGCTAAAGTTGACGTCACGGGTCGCCCGACCAATCACAGGCGGAAACGAGACGCGCGAGCTGGGCGTGTCCGCTGCTGCACTTTTCGTCGAAATAAAATATATTTGCGCTTTCTTTTGCTCAATTTCGATACGATATTCGAATTCGGAGGGTTGAAAACCATAATGTACACATGTTCACTCATTTTTTCTGGAAAACCTTTCAGCTTCCCTTTAAGTAGGTGCTGTCGCCATCCCGGACCGTGCATATGCCTTTAACGAATTTGCTTATCATGTCGCATAGGTTTTCTCTGGACAGATGGAAGCCTATTGGAGATCATGCACTGTTATATATATACACCGCTGAAATGTCTTGCGTAGGCGGGGCAACAAGAGTCGACCAAGTGCCTCCGAGACATGTCCTGAAGCGTGAAACGTGTGCGGATCCATTCAATCTGCCACCTAAGGCTGGCCTCACCAACAGGAAGACATCCAACGTGTTTATATCACGATTACAACTTGTTCCGACAGCCCGAATAGACCTATATACTTCCTATATACGGCTGTCCGATAAATTAGACGCTTTTGACGATATATACTGCGCGTTTACCACTTAGCAAAGAAAATAGCATTACTTTGCTATTTGTACTTTTCATTCGATTCCAAACAGCGATAAACCTACGCTCGGAGAGTGCAGGTCTAGAGAAAAGTTCTGCTCTATAGTTCTATTGTGCACTCCTGACCTGCTGCTCTGATACTTCCCACTGATTTGCAAAGTTCTGAAAGCTTGAATGTTCCTTCGATATTCCCTGCTTATTCATTAATAATACGGGCCCATTGTACAACACAAACGAGAACAATCGGGGTTTACTTGTGTACTACCGATGGCTGCTGCATATTGTAGGAACAATTTAAAAACTGACTCTCACCGAAATTGCGGTTATAGCTCAATTTCATGTTCACGATATATGCTAGCATTTAGTGGTGTCGACGTACTGTATAAGTATTTAAACTACGGGGTGGATAAGTGAGTGGAGGTGAAATGTTTCACGCTTAAAATAACCCATAAGAAAAGAAACATCACCAATACTGCAGCAGTTTTGGAACGTTCAACTCCTAAATTCACTTTATTGACGAACTACTGTATGTGAGCAAGTGCTGTTTCTAACTATAAACCACCAAACGAAACTATTCTACAGAAAACTGAAATGCATGTTATGGTAAGCATGGTGTTCTCCGTCAGCAGTACTGCAGCAGTAGGGGAATGTTCCACTGCTAATCGCTTTTTTACTGCATGTTGAACTATGTAGGGCACAAATAACATATCGAACAGTGTCAGCAAAACAGCAGGAAACGAAGCTTTGCTAAAGAAATCTTGAAAGAATGGCGAGATAAGACGGCTGCATGTGGGTGCGACGTCATAACGAGAAATGCGTGTAGGCAAGGTAAATTTCCACTGCAGCAGAAATGTCTTATCCGTCCACGTGCAGATATCGAAGAGAGAGTGTGCGTCCACTGTATAGAGAATTGTCTACTGGCCAAAATGAAATGCCAGAGGTTAAGTGAATGTACAGCCCTAGCCCTATGATTTCGGACGCATTGGTCGGTTATCGTTGAGGCCCCGGAGCGACTGCCGTGGTTTCTATACGCGTCAGCTACAACATGTCCTACGCCTTGACGTTACCAGGATTCTTATTGATATAATTTGTTTGTTGTCCTTAAGTCCTGCAAAAACTAGCTACCGCGAACGACGAAGGCACGAATAAGGCCATTCAAAGCAGTTTTTGCTTAGTGCAAGTTAGCGGGAATATCTACATATGAGGTGCCAAAAGCATTTCACTTGTGCCATCCCGATGGCATCAGAGTTGAAAACTCATTCCTTGCTGTTGCTACAGATGACAAATACAGGGGCCCATATCAGAGAGGCGCAAACATTATGCACCCTTCAAGTCTCGCAAGAGGTGCGTCCCGTCAAGTGTCATTATGGCACGTGTGTTGAACCCGAGTGCACGCGCAAGTGCGCTCATGTTACGGGATAAGCCTCACGAGCTGCATACTGAAATCTACGATGCCTGCAGACGCGAAACTTGTCAAGTATTTATCGGAGAGCACTCTAAACTGTATAGCGATTTCAACGAGCTTAGAAGTACCGCGCCTCCAAGTTAGAAGCTCAGAGTGCAAAGTGCCGCCGAACGCGGTGAAATAGATGTGCTCAGGGAAAAGAGGCAAGATGAACATACCTTCCGTGATGAACGAAGGCGGTAGTAGCATAGTTGTCGGTGACAGCTCGGAAACTGGCAACGGCGGCGACCGAGCGATGACGCGTAGCGCCGGCCACCAACAGACAGGCGCCGTGGACGACGACGGCGGCAGCGATCGCGGTGCCACGTCGTCAGGAGCCGTCGACGCTACTGCTACAGTCTCTCATCGACGCCGCCGGCACTACGACGACGGCCAAGGATGAAGGCGCAGGTTCGTCGCCGAGCGCTGAAAAGCAGGCCGGTCACAACTCCAGCACAGCGGAGGCGAGGGAGCCTTCGGTCTGAAACTGTCCCGGCGGTGCGGTGACGTCGAAGGCGAAACGGACACAAAAGAAACGCGGATCCACCCGTACTACAGCAGCGCCAGGGGGAGAGGTGGGTGGGCGGGGGAGGAGGGGGGGGGGTGATCACGTTGCAGCCCAACAGCAGCGGCCGAACACGAGGGGCCACCAGAGGCAGCGGTCGGATGGAGCAGCGGGAGCTTCGGCGGCAGCCCGGCGCGGCGACGGCAGCAGGGCGAGCAGCAGCACGGCGGCGGGCAGGCAGCTTGTCGATCGACTTCCGACGCGGTGAGGAGCCAGCTCCCGACTAGCTGCCGTTGCGGAGAGCGAGGCGCGTCGCGGAACGGGCCGCACCCGGATGCGGGACGGGTGCCGCGAGTCTCCCCTCCGCTGGCCGCTCATTGGCCCGCGCGGCACGTGGCGGCGCTCGGGGAGGCGGCTCCTCCGCTCCTGCTCCGCCGCTTGCGCCTCTCTTCCCGACTCCATCGCTTCTCTTTTCTTGATTCATCTTTCGCGCTCCTTCGGCCCCAGCGCTGGAAAGGAGCCGCCGTGGCTGATGCGCACGCGTCCGTTCTGGTTAGGGTTTCCGCCACCAGGGACCGCCAGCGAAAAGAACGCAGCCGGCGGCGGCCGCTGCCGTTGTGTTTGGATCGCTTCGCTTTTCTTTCTGTTGCTGTATGTGCATGCTTGTTGCGCCAAAGGCGCGCGTGAACGTCGAAGGCGGTCGCTCTCAAAGTTGATCGCGCATCTTCTGGATTTTTGTAATAAAGGAAACGAATGATTGGAATCAAATGAAAGCAAACAAAGGCCTGAGTGAAGTAAATTTAGGGAGTTAAGTAACTTTCGCTCGGGCGTGCAAGACCAACGCACATAGCTCGGGTGGCAGATGTTAGTCACGTTCAGATATCTCAGCGAGTGAATTAAATAACTATTTAAGAGCATGACGCTTTGGCCAAAGGTAAGTCAAGGGCTAAAGAGACACGTTGGCACAGAAATGCATAAACCTGCCGCGTTACAGCAGTCCGTATTTTCATTACTTGTTTGCTCTTGTAAATAAGTAAGTTTTTCAAGGGCTCCGTCAGACAAGCTATGAAGACGCCTTCGTCACACATGTCTCTTGCGGGACGTAGCTTTATGTTCGGCGAATAATGTTCATAACTACACAACATAGAGGTGGTTATAGAAAGTGACATGCTCTATATCACAAGAGTACAACTTGGTGCCTTGCACCAAGTCTTGCACTATAGCTCAGAATGTTTGACTTGCACGCGCTCTCGTAAACGTTGTCGTCAGTATACTCTGTCATTTGAAGACAAGTGAGAACAAGAACCTTGTGTTCGTTGACCGAGTGATGCTTTTTTGCCTTCTCCTTTTTTTTTTGTATTCGCCGCTAGACGAGGGCTGATTTGCGACGAGGACCTCTGCTGTATGCGCTTTTAAAACACGGCAAGTATATTGCAGACTTGCGAGGAACAGGTTTCGTTATCTAAGCATGCCGGCCACTCCCTGCATACCTGCCTCTTTGACATTTACCTCCAAAGTTCGTTGGTGCTCGCGCGTCAGGCACTTAAAAGAGCCCAGCCCCGCGGTAAAGCCTCCACTTCCAATCTCTAAAACCAGCCGGCTGCGCTCAAGGGGACGCGTGCACACTCAACAGGAGCGATCGAAGTCGACGTGTGGTCGCCGTCTCGGGCATAAAGGAGTGAACAACCGTCAGTGCCTGACACTCGAAGATTTAATGTGATTGTCGCAGTCGTACGTTCAGTGCTGAATGCATTATACACAGGCGGGGCCCACCTGCACGCATGACCCATGGACTGCCAAGCCAGCCAGCCTTCTCGATAAGGCGCGACACCGCGCCCACCCGAGGCGCTTTCGTGTTGACGATATACTTTTCTCGAAGTTTAGCGCTCCGTTTGGGGCGCTGAATTAGCATTCGCACGCTGCCGCCACGTTCCCGCGAGGTTTCTGCGGACCTCCCTCGCTGTCACAGCGAGCGAGCGAGAAAGTTCGTCGCCGGCCGACGAGATCGCTGGCACGTGCGACGCACTTCTCTTATATAGGGTCCCCGTCGTAAAGCGATCGCGTATGCCGATTATACAGCGCGCGCCTCGTGATGCTTGCGCTGCTTCTGCGCTGCTCAGCTCTCTGCTCGGCTTTCTCCGTGCAACTATACACTTCGCCTCACTAATTCCGTGCAGTCCTGAGACAGCTAAGGGTCGCGAAGGCCAACCTCAAAATTGGCGGTTTCGCCCGAACGGCGAACAACGGACTGCGATAGCAAGGTGGTTCGATAGCAAGGTGATGCGAGGTGCATCAACTATTTGGACGATGTTCTAACTATTATTCGCGATTGCGACATATATGCGGGTGCGCCTAAATTGCTGACACTCTTAAAAGCCTGCCCACGCTGTGTATAGTCGGATACAACTTTAGAAAAAAGGGGAGGCCCCGCCCAGATGACCGAAGCGGCGAAGTCACCGGCCGTCCGGCGCATGACGTCGGTCCAGAATGCGCGCCCATTGGTGCACCCGCCTCGGAGGAGTAAACGCCCCCTTTTTTCTAAAGTTGTATCCGACTATAGGGCCTGTATATTGGCATCGCACAGCTGGGCACCACCGCATATAAGGAGTTGTGCCAGTGAAATTACATCTCGCTCAACTTGAGAGCACTAACATTAGTTTTAATGTTTTCGTAGTCTGAGAAGATCTAGGATAAAAGGCATGCGCTGTGATAGAAATGTTCTGTCTCACATATTCATGCGCTGCAATTCTTGCATATTCTCAGGAATAATTTAGCCAAAACATAATACTTCGCCTCAGCAACTTTGGTGGTTGAATAATATGGGCATCTACCTCTCTTTTACTACGTGGATAAACATACAGCATTTAAGTCGCGGTTTAAAGTTCTTCTTTACGCAACATCACGGCGACGGCGATAATTGGCCTGGGGCGTTGATATGACTGCTATCGCAATTTATGAGATGCACTAGAGGAGCGCAGCCAATGCACCTACATGTAACCATCCTACAGCGCGCGACTCCCACTAAATGGAAGAAGCTTGTCGGAAGGATTAGCATGGCACAAGGCGCACGTGCCCACTCCTGCCTTCATATTAGATCGCACAATTCTTTACTGATTGGCCGACGCGAGCCCCTGGCTTCGCTGCAATGCACGGAGTTGCTGAGGCGCAGTATACGCAGCTCGCGTCGTGGTTGTCTTGAGACTTTTGTTGCTCCTGGACCGAGAGGCGCGCGCGCAAGTGCGCAGTTCTGCGAAGGAGCATAAAGAAAACCGCAGCATCCCTCTCCAAGGTCCCATACACAGAGGCGGCGCCCGACCGCCACAGCGTCGTCGTCGTCGTCTTGGTGGTCCTTTTTTATGAGCAGGGAGACAGGGCGCGCGCCGCTCCGCCTAAGTGGCCGGACGTGTTATGTGGCCTCGGAGGTCTTACCCTCTGGGGGCCGTGATAGCCCGCGACCGCAAAGTGCGATGCGAGGCCGAGGCGCTCATGGCATCATGGGTGTGCGGAGAGCGTCCGCCGATATGCGTACATATAGACGTCGTCGTTGGTATATACAGCCGTCGCATAAATATGAGCGCTGCATCTAATCCATTGCTTCCTATACCCTCGGCTGCATATGTATCCCTTTCGCTGGAACCTTTTCTCCGTGCTCGAAAAGGACCGCCTGCTATCCGTCTATGCGTATGTACGGCCTGCAAATCGAAGAAAGGCGGTGACCTTTTGCGAGCCGGTGTCAGCAGGCATAGACTATATATACTCTTTTATATTGGACGCTTTGGAGATTGGATTGAGGCGAGGTTAACTATAAGCTTGGTACTTGTCGAATAACATTAAACAAAAATTGGGCGTTTTTCTAGATTGTTTCGCTATAGATCGAAGAAAAGAAAGAACACACGCGTGTTTTTCCATGCGTGTGGTCTTTCTTGCGAGTGCTTTTCTGCGGACGCGAACGCTGTGTGAACAGGGTTTGCGAGCCTGTCATCAAGGAAAAATGAAATGAAACACAAGTACACGCTGTCAGATTTCGGCATTTGCCATCATTTTAACCGGTCGCAGCGCATGCACATAAGCATTGCGCATGCACTATAAATTTGCTTCAGTATCGCGTGAGGAATACGACAGGAAGCACCAAATTCATTTTCGTATATGCAACGATTGCTCGTGACGTGTGGGCTTGAATTTGACATGTTAATGTGACGCAAATGAATTTTCTTTTGAACTAAATATTCAATCTCGGTGAACACTATTATGCGTGGCGTGTGTGTGAGCCACTATACGACGTTTCAGTGTTACCCGTGGGGATTGCAACGCCCAATTCGTTTAAAATCAAATGGCTTTTGGCGCGAACCTTAATGAGAGGAAAAAAAAAGATACGTACAAGACAAGCCTAGCGTGCGCGTGCATCGTGCAAGAATTTTATCAAAGCCTCTAGAAACTTGTCTCTTCTCGAACAGCTGGGGTAGGTCAGTATCTTGTGACCAAGCACATCACCCATGTTCTAGATGCCTACTGACTCACCAGTTACCTGTACACAGAGAACCAGGTAAAGATGATAAAGAAACAATACCAAGATAAATGAGGGAAACGAGACTAGGCGCATTGGAAATAATCTATTACCACAGGATCCCTCCGATTCTGCGGTAAACATTGCTAATAGATGCGGTTGGCAAGCACAAACCCTCCCGCGCTCGCTCGCTAAAGGATCTCGGAGCGGATGAAGCATGTCTGGCGCAGTTCCATACATGTCTGCTCCAGACGACTCTGTAAGCCGCGCCTGTCTACGGTTTCTCCGATCTGGCGATTCGGTTTCACCGCGTTCGTCTCCACGAAGCACCACGCGCCTCGCTAACCACCCCCACGGCTGGCGCCGTTCGGAGATTGCGACAATGGCGCGTCGCGACGGTTGGAGACGGTTGACGGCACGCTCGCCTGCCGCATCGGTGTCAGCAGCCGAGCTGCAGGTGCGTGGGAGGGCGCGCGCGTCGCTCTCCTCGGCGCAGCCTGCGAGCGCACGATCTCTTGGCGCGCCGCTTGTCCGCACTCGGTCGTGGCAGACACGACCGCGGACGTGCACCCCCGCCTTGACCGTCTAGTTCCGTGCAGTTCCGCAGAAGCTGCAGCTGGCCTTAGCCAACCGAAAGCCGAGTTCGACGTACTCTTAGTGATTGAGGGCTCTGCTAGACGGGATGGACCTGCGTACACTTCTTACCCAGTGTTTATTTAGATGCAACAAAAGCAAAAGTCGTTAAAGAATATATTTTCTTTGGTCAAAATGAGGTCGTCCCTAGACTTTCAAGCGGAAGTATGCAGATAGTTGACGACAATAGATATACAGAGCCATCGTTTCTTGCGGCATTCATAGACTCTACATAACTTCTGTATACTTTCCATAGACTGTTAAGTCTCAAAATACATGTTTGCCAGGGCAGGAAGCTGTCATATGTCAGCATGGGGACGAGTCATTCGACCACTCGCAGCGCTGGAACATTGATTAGACAAACTATTTGCTCATACCTTTCGGTGTGCTGCACGTTTTTAGTGCGACGTATAGCCTATAGAACTCTTCTGACGGCGAGACAGCATCCGACCTTGACACACACACAAACACATCTTCGCACTGCGAGTTGTGTGCATGGCCACCGAACGGCGAGAGACTGTATAAGGTTATAAGGCGTGCGGACAGCCGCTGGTCCTCTGGCTTGCTCACGATTCATATAAGCGATAGGAAAGAGCTAGCGCGGCGCCGACGACGTAAGGCCGTCCGTTGTATGATAAGTAGGCCGTGCGGAAGTGCGAACAGCCATGCACGTCTGCAAGCAGCCATACACGTCCGAAGTGGACGTGTGCGTGTGTGCTATACGTGAGACCGGAGAAAGCGTGAGGCTCTTTCAATGCGCACAAGGCGTTGCTCGTTTGTTTAAGCTCCAAGCATGCTATTCGTCTCCTCTCGCAATCCCGGTGGCCCAGGCGTTTTTCGCTTTGTTGTTGCAGCGCTCCGACCCTCCCCTTCCCCTTTGTTTCAAAGATGCAGATTTTCACTCAAAGACGCGCGGAAGGGTTTCGTTGAGCGCTTGAGCATGACCTCGGAGTCATGGCTTGAGATGTATGCACGCAGCGAATCAAAGACTCTTTGTGTTGCGCCAATGCCGTATATATAGAATTTGTGCACGTGAACTCTGAACGAATGCACGAGGAAGCACAGTTAATTTCGCAACAGACACACTGAATTCAGGAATTCCTCACAGTTGTCTTCAGGACATTGTTTTCCCGCGCGGGAACCAGTTAGATAGGAAGGAGGTTTGTCGCCTTCTTTTAAATTACGTGCAGGACACGGATTTGGTCTCCACATGGTGACCTTAGAAGTGACTATGTGTAGTTGTGAGGTCTGTGTCTGATTTATATGATTTATGTATTTTAAGTGTCACTACGGTGGAGCAATTGCAGGCAGCAACTGCAAGGCTAATCCCACCAGTAGCCTACAACCACTCAACTCAACAACAACTCAACACACTGAATTCGTTATTGTGAATAACACGCCTTCACCTATAGAACCTTTATGGCCCGCCGTGGCTGCTTAGTGGCTATGGTATTGCGCTGCTAAGCACGAGGTCGCGTAATAAAACCCCGGCCGCATTTCGATGCGGGCAAAATGCGGTAACGCCCTTGTGCCACGCCTTGGGTGCATGTCAAAGAACCCCAGCTGGTCAAAATTAACCCGGATTCGCCCGCTTTTGCGTGCCTCATAATTATAGTGTAGTTTTTGTCCTTTGACGTGCATCAAAATCTAAGTACACGAATTCGTTTTTGGATCTTGCTCCCATCGAAATGCTGTCGGCGTGGCCGCGAAAATCGAACACACTACCTCGCCCTTAGCTGCAGAGCGCCTTGCTACTGAGTCACTGCGAGGAGTGAAGCACAAGAACAACGTAAATGTCAGCTGATGCTATACTAACTAGATGCCTTGATTTAGCATGTATGGTTCCTGCAGAGGAAACGGGCCTCAAACCATTTCTTGTCTTCTCTTCCCAGGGATATGTAGGGACTTAACCTTTTGACCTTTTGGCACTAAGGGAATAAGATTACCCTGTATCGCAAAGGCAATGAGAACGATGTGCGAGAGAGAGAGAGAGAGAGAGAGAGAGAGAGAGAGAGAGAGAGCAGCCCGGGAGGGGGGGGGTAGTTCTTTTCAGTTTCTGGTGTGTGCTATAAAGCCTTAAAGTCGACGCACTATATTTATCTTCTAAATGAACCGTAGTGGAGCTATGTGGAATGGTTGCGAATGTACCTCACACAAACGATCGCATTTCGGCAAATGGCGGGCGCCCACATTTGTGACGATATGCTCATCTGCTATAAAATAAGCGCGCAAAAATTCTTTCGGCGAAAGTCATCAGCCGCACAATCGCAGCAGCGGGCATGTTTTCGCAAGACGTCCGTTGAGCTCATCACATAAGACAAGTTCCGCTTCGCGTATTCAACTGTTTTTGTTCCTCGCGGCATCTTTCCATGATAGTAAACGAATAATATATACATATGTAGCCTCGTACATGTGTCGGAAGGCAAGTAAGATGGTGAGAGTTGAAATGACGCGCAGTACACTTCACCATGCTATATACATAATGTATAGCTGTAAACTGTTACGCCTCAAAACGGGCAACGTTGGCATTCTTTCAGTGCTTCCCACGAAGCGACCACTTCACTAGCGCTTGCCATGGGCAAAGCCGGCATCCGGCGCCGTCTGTTGACGGGTCAGCAAAGAAGATCCCTTCGAGCTGACAACAATCACTGCATTCTGCGGGGGTGGTCGCGACCGTCAAGGCCAGGCTCGAGGTGACAACAATCAATGCATTCTGCGGGGGTGGTCGCGACCGTCAAGGCCAGGCAGGCTTCTCACCTCCCTGCTACAAGTTGACCGTCACAGAGAGCCCGAAGGGGTCAACGGCGACGATCTCCGTGGGAACAGCGTCAACTTCATAGTCCCAATAGACCTTTTTTCTTGCACGCGAGCGCCCCTAACGGCCGTGTATAAGCGCTTATAGGAAATGTGCGTATACGCCGCAGAGACGGGTGTCGCACTTTCGCTTTCCTCTTGCACAGTTCGAGCACATGTCAGCATGCAGTAATGACTCCGGTGGATTTGGCAAGGTGGCCCGTGTTACTGCCTAATTCAAACAAAAAAATCTTGCTCATTGTTTAGCAGCGATGGCCTCTATATCCTCTTTGCGATTCCAACCGTGTGCTAGTGCTTTTCTTTTTTCTGTATTTGCAGCTGAGGAATCTGCTTCATCTATTAAGTGCACATCCACCCTTCGACTCTGAACAATCCTGTGCATGCGATCGCCGAAATTGAAGATTACGGATAATAAACAATGCGTACATTGAATCAGACCTGCCAACCTTAGCAGTTGAAGAATACTGCGGTGGAAGTCAGAAAACACTCATATTTACTGAAAAATACTACAAGTTACTCAGGGTATCGACTGTTTGTTTTGGAAATTCTGACCGTGTGTTCTGCAGAGATGCCGTGAACGGGAATTCTGCTCTACAGTTGCGGCAAGAATTGTCTACGCCACAGACAGACGAAATGTTCTCATGTTTATTCATGAAGCGTTCAGCCGAACGGCGGATGATGCCTTGGTTCCCATTATATCAATAAGAGCATTGTGCTAACGTGTGTATGTCCGAAAATTCAGGCTGCGAAATCGCTTGTGGACTCATTTGCTTTTTTTTAATAAACTTAAACTAGACGCATATAAAAATGGTAAATTTAGTAGTGTCAATATGACAACTCTAAAGATAGGGCATTTTACAATAAAATCATAAAAGTTGGAAGGGATGTATAATACTTCACCCAGCAGCATGCATTTACCAAAGCTATAGAGGCACAACTGCCAGGCAGGTTTGGTTTATGGTCCGCTTTGTTTAATATTCCGTTTTTCCATTTTTTTTTTTACACGTGAACATTGTATAAGTTTTCAATGAGAGATGCGGGAGAGGAGTTCGCACTTTCTCGCGCATTGTTATTTAAAGCTTAACAAAAAAAGACCGTCGACGGCTATGCCGGCGACGGTCTTTAAGCGCCGCGGATAATTGCCCCATTGACCCAAAGGGTGGGGGCGATCCTTGGCGGAAAACGACAGGTCAGTCAAAGTTTCGGCGACAAAAGCTGCGCCGGGGCTGCCGCCGACGGGGGCATTCCTTCGGCGGAGAAAGTATGGCTTGCTCCCCTCGGCCTGTGGCGGGACAGTTCGGGTCATGGTGTTAGAATAGGTTAGGTGTACGAACGAGTCTCGCCGGGGCGGCGCACCGCCGCTCATTAGGGACGTTTAGCGTGTCCGGTATCCGGGAAAGCGCGGGTGGTTTTCCGGTTTAGCGGGGGCGTAAAGGTGAGCGGCCCGATCGGTGGCGCCAGCTGGTGGCGCAAAGCTCAACCACACAACCACAGAGCTAATTACTGTATTCTGCTTCGCTGCTGGGGTAAATATTCGACAGTGGCGTAATCGTGTTCACAATTACGCCGCTGCCAAAAATTTGCACGAGTAGCGAAGCAGGATATGGTGAGTTACTGCAGTTTTAGCTATGCGTTTGTCTGGTTGAGCTCTACAACACCAGGCGGCTTCACCGCTCACGTTTACGCCCCGACCATCCGGTAATCCGCCCAAACCGCTCCCGTTTACCGGAATAGCGTACAAGCTAAACGTCTCTACTAGCAAATGGGAAATATACCGGGAGAAAAAGTCTATGGTTCAAATACCGGTGCAAGCAAAATTAAAAGGTGAAAGTGAAACGTTGGTTGTCAGAAATACGCGAGAAAACAGAAGGCCGCACCTAGAATATTTTGGAACCGCATAAAATTAATAGGCAGGAAGTCAACAACAATACAACAACATGTCCTAGACGAAGATGAAAACAGACTCGAAGGAGAAGCGGCAATAAATTACATCCGAAAAGCAACAGCCGAATCTTTCGAAGACAGTGACGAGGTTATACTTGTTGAAAAAAAGAGCATGAAAGAGACCCAAGGGGAAAAGCAGCTGGTGCTAACAAATTTAAACTGGAAGAAAGCGGAAGAGAAAATTCCTAAGCGTACAGCCACAGGGCTAGACGAGGTTCCCATTAGGCTGATAAATGAACTAGGACCAAAAAGTAAGGAAGCTCTGGTGAAAGCAGTGGAAAGAACTTTAAAAGATAGACGAATACCAGACAGTTGGCGACAAAGTAGAATGAATTTGATTTATAAAGGAAAGGGGGAGAAAGACAGAATTCACTCGTATAGACCGTTGACCATTACATAGGTAATTAACAGGCTAGCAATGCAGGCAATAAAATTAAAGCTTTAAGCATGGACAGAGAATAATGGCATTTTGGGAGAGCTTCAGAATAGGTAGGCGTTTGGATGACAACTTGTTTATTCTTACTCAGTGTATTGAAATATCAAAAGCAGAAAGCAGACCGTTGTATGTGGCCTTTTTAGACATTACAGGAGCCTATGACAACGTGGACCGCAACATTTTGAGGGATATCCTGGAAGGGGAAGGCTTAGGTAACGATTGTATACAGCTTTTGAGAGACATTTACCTAGAAAATACCGTTTGCGTTGAATGGGAAGGGATGAGGAGCGAGGAGAAAGTTCATATCGACAAGGGACTGAGGCAGGGGTGCCCTTTATCCCCGCTGTTGTTTATGATGTACGTGGTGAGGATGGAGAGGACGCTAGAAGGAAGTAATATCGGGTTCAATCTCTCATACAAACAGGCGGGTACAGTAATAGAGCAGCAACTCCCAGGTTTATTTTATGCGGACGACATTGTGTTGCTAGCTAACAAGCAAAGTGATTTGCCACGTCTGGCTAATATCTGTGGACAGGAAGGCAACGATTAAGGTTTGAAGTTTAGTGTTAGAAAATTAGGTGTAATGGTATTCAATGAAAACAGTGAACAGACAGTGGAGATACAGGGCCAAGAAATACCTCGGGTAACAGAATATAAATACATTGGTATATGGATAAACGAAGGAAATGGCTATATGGAAACACAGGAAAAAACCATAACAGTAAAGGGGAAGAGAAATGCAGCCATAATGAAGCACAGAGCGCTACGGGGATACAATAGGTACGAGGTCTTCCGAGGTATGTGGAAAGGTGTAATGGTTCCAGGACTTACTTTTGGAAATGCGGTTGTTTGCTATAAATCAGGGGTACAATCAAGACTCGACGGGAACCAAAGGTCAGTGGGTCGCCTCGCATTGGGCGCTCACGGGAAGACTACAAATGAAGCTGTGCAGGGTGATATGGGCTGGACTGGTTTTGAAGTGAGGGAAGCTCGCAGTAAAATTGAGTATGAAGAACGGCTGAGGAATATGGAAGAAAGTAAATGGGCTGGGAGAGTGTTCAGGTATCTGTACAGTAAAAACATTGATTCACAGCGGAGGAAAAGAACTAGGAAGCTTACCAGCAGGTATGCGGCCTGTAGGGTGGACAACACAACAACAAAGGTCAAGCGGAAAGTCAGAGAAGCTGATATAATCTCATGGGTGGCGGCAATGGAAAAGAAACCTGCCATGAGTAACTACTTAAGAGGAAAAAAACGAAATCAGGAAAGAAACCATTTATGATAACTCAAAGGGAAGCTCATTACTTTTCGAAGCGAGATCAGGATGCCTTAGAACACGCACCTATAAAGCGAGGTATAGGAAGGAAGAAGAAGCATGTGCTTGCTGTGGTAAAAGCTAGGGAAACTATGGCTCTTCCTCGCTCTGTCGCCGAACCGTAATCACGCATCCCCATCGCTAGCCGCACAAGTGATGCGCTAAGCCAGCGCGGACCTCCTCAGCGCCTGTCTCCGTCGTCTCGCCAGTTCTATGCAATGTTCCTGAACGGAAGAGTCAGCTATCGACTATATCAAATAGAATGGATTTCAGGGTTGTTAGGAACGCGCCTAGAAACTTTGGGGACTGATTGCGCCTTCGATCGCCTGTTGAACTTCACTGTTGCGCACCAGCGTAACTCAATGGGAAGCATATCAAAAAAAATAAATAAATCATGAGCCATTTCACTCTGTGAAGGTGGTTAACCAGCGAAGCTGTTTAGCACACAACACGGAGGTGACACCCATAATTATGAACAAAAGTACGAACTCATTTATTATCTTGATGGGTGGTCATCGTGACGAAAGGTCTTGATCGGTCTTCCTTATTTCACTCGCAACTGCAATAACCTTCTTTCATAATGTCAAAACGATGCACGGACGCCGCTGGTTGGTCGGTCGGGCCGGCTCGATGTGGCATCGCAAGGGATATGTCTGCAACAGGGAACGCGTAAACCACTCCCTCTTCGGTACCGACACATCCGCATTGAAATCACCGACTTCGACAACACGGGTGTGTTATGGCAACTAATTGACGCGAAGTGAGTAGCCATGAGCCTTAGGGGACTATGAGTGCTTGCTTACGGGGGTCTGAGCCATTGCGCATGGAGGTATATATGAGCCATCGACGATGAAAATTTTCGGCGTGCTGTTCTGTATGTTGTATGCGCGTATAGCTAGAAAGAATTTAAGCACTGTTTTCTTCACTTTGTTGAGTGCTTGTAGTTCTTGCATTACGGGGCTACGAGCCATTGCATTTTTTGCGTGCTTACGGGGATATGAGCCATTGATGACGATAGTATTTGTATACGTGGAGAAAAAAGGTGCGCGGAACCCTAGCCATATACAGCTTCTCTGTAAAAAAGAACGGCGTACTTTAACAACTTTCACTTAACAACGTCGTGAGAGTGTTGCCTTCCAATAAAATACGCACTTATAGAACGTTGCTGTGTATACGGCATTATAGCGGTTTTTTTCGTCAGGACCAAAACACGGCCATAAGGACGTGCTGTTCTCATTAGGTGTGTGCACGGCACAGATTCGAAAACGTACGCCAAGCTGACAGATAGTTGGCGCGGTAAGGACAATATAGTTAGTTCTGCTATGCTACATAAGGCGCACACACTGGGTGCTTTAAGTGCGCATGTTATTACAAGGGAGTACGCTTTTGATGTTGCTATATAACTGAAACTTGGGGAGATTAGGCCAATCGTTCCAAATATAATTTTCTAAAAATGCTGCCAATTGAGTTACGCTGGTGCGCGCGCTGCTGTGAAGTGTGACAGATGGCCGAAAGTGCAATGTGCGAAATTCCTGGACATGCAAAGCTGAGAACGCAGTCATGCATGCGTACTCTCCAAAAGTAGCGAAAATGTATCCAAACTGCGTCATCGATGTCAAAGCTCCAGCTGGTGAAGTGCAAACCTCAGGAGCTGACACTACGTCCCAGTAGTTTGAGGATATCAGGGGACTGACTCACGGCGTGGAAGTGGTGGCGTTACAGACATGCCGTATAGTGCACCGCGCGATACATGACTGTTCGTGGGAAGTCTAATTAGTGCCCATACTGACGAGTATTTATTCGAAAAGCAAGCAGTATTTATAGTAGCCTAATTTCTTTTTTCTGTGAGGGGGGCCCGACAGCAACCAGTTAGGCGCAAAGTAGTCAGACTTGGCAACTGGGTTCCGCATTCACAGGCGTACGGGTAGTTCAGCCACACACAAGCCAGACGTTCAAATTCCAGCTAGAAGCAGTCGGTGCCCAGAACAGTCTTGCTGTTCCCGTTATGAGAACGGTTGACGATTAGGCCGCGATTTGGGCGTCGCACCACCCAATACCGAGGTTTTATGTCTCGGGGATCGCCGGCCATAAGGCATTCTTTGCGACCACCGGCCCGCTTCACATTGTGGCTTAAATATTATAGCGCCAAACAGACGACACAAGAAGAGACACGGACGAGCGCTCGTCCGTGTCTCTTCTTGTGTCGTCTGTTTGGCGCTATAATACTTCAGTAACATGCACCAACTAGCCCAACAAAAAGTTCACATTGCGAATCCGCTAAATCGATTCGCTCACGCCGCCTCCCAGCTTCAACAGCAATGCACCGTTTTGAGATGGGTGTTATGTAGAGCATCGGCGCATGGCAAGTCGCGCCTGGCGCCTGTCTCTCCGGCGCCAACGTCGGCGCGCGTGTGTGGCCGTCACCAGCCGCATGCACGCATCGCGCAGCCCCGAGAACCGAGCTCGACGCCTCTCCCTAGCCCCCCATGTTGGGGGTGGCGGAAATGCCGGAGTGGGCGGACGCCGCGGCGAAGCCCCTCCCACTCCGCTGCCTCCTCCTCCGCCCTCCTCCGTTTAATGAAGAGCCCGATAGCGGGCTCCTGCCCGCCTTCCACGCTGCAAAGCCGGACAGGTGTGTTGTTGCCCGTCCGCCTGCCGAGGCCCGCGTGTTTGCCATCCTCCCTCCCCCCCCCCCCCTTCCTTTCCTCATCCCTCTTTCTCTCTCGAGTGCGCGCCCAGGCCGTTCATCCGGATGCGAATCCATCTCGGCTCCCCCACCTCCCACTCCTCCACCTCCGGGGCCGGCGCCCAACTTATTTCCGCCGTTGCCGGTTTGCCCGCGTGTACACCAGCGCGTGCACATCGATCGGGTGACGACGCCTGCCTCTTCCTTCGGACGCGTGCGCCGGAGATGGGTCGCGTGCCGCCGCCTGGCTTGAAGAGAGAGAGAAAAGGAAAGGGCAGTGGGCGCACACGTCGTGCACGTTCAACAAGCTGGCGCAAGAGTTGTTGCTTTGGGTTTTGTAAGGAAAAAAAGGGGGGGTACAATGTTGAGTGGACGCTCTGTAGAACGTCAGTAGATGTTTGCCTGCAATGAAGTCATTCGACTGGCAATGGATAATCCGCGGACTTAGTATGGCCTCATACTTTTGCTCGACTTATGTGTGTGGTATATACTTGACAAAGTACCAAGAAAAACCCACTTGTTATTAAATTTTGTCTTGGCAGCACACGAGAAGAAGAAACTTCATTAAAAAATGGTCCGGCAGTTTACAAGGATGCGACAGAGAGAGAAAGATACATAAAGACGAGGTGAACCAAACACGCGACAGGTTTGCAACCCTACACCTCGAGAAAGGGACGGAGGGACGAAAAGAAAGAAATTAGAGCGAACACACAGTGTGGCGCTTCATCCTGAGGTGCACATCGAGACTGTAGAGAGTTAACTATTGGTAGTAACTATATATAGGTGGTAAATATAGCCAATCGAATCACGTTATTATCACGAGCAATTTCTTTCTTTTTTTGTGCGGTATTCTAGGATCTCTCCATCCTTTCTCGTTCACGGCAGTAGAAACAACGTCTTGTCGGAGTAACGCCGACGTCTTGTCAAAAATGATAAAAATTAACATGACACGCATTAAGTTACGGCTGGTTTTTACAGTGATATATATAATCAGCTTAGATTGGTCAGCTGTCCCTCCATAGCTATATTATGCGAAGCATATTACGAGAGCTCAACCCAGCTCCTCAGGCGCGGCGGTGTCGCCTTCAATACCACGGGACACCGTGACGTCACGACAGTGGAGAAACGGGGCTCCAACTCGCGCCGTCGCTCGCGGCATAGAGAAAGAAAAAAAGTGCTCGCGGCGTCGCGGCGGCATATAAGCAGGTGCGCTTGCCTCTGCTAGACACTCACGAGGTGAGATGCCTCCTGGAGACAGAGCTGCTCGTTGGAATGAGAAGCGAAAGTTGCGGCATGCTACAGAGACTGTTTCTAGGAGGCTTTGCTACGGCGCAGCGACTACGCGCCCCGCATCGGACGCGGTGAGCGTCGAGCAACGCAGCGTTCGGCGCGACAACGAAATGTGCGCCTGAGCAAGCGCCGCACGCCTGAGCCGACGCCGACGGCACCGGCTTTTCTGTGACACGAGCTCCTTAACGCTGTCGCGTTAAAATAAAGGCTAGTATGCTTCGCATCCTGGGCTTAACCTTAGCTAAGCCACAGCCAGTTTTTTCCACTAATTTTGCAGTTAAAGGTTAATTATACAGTAAGGCCAAAGCTTTAATTTTTGTTGACCTTCTCGCCGTAATTAAAGCGCCGGTACGTCAGTGTGGTGTCACGCATTTCAACGTATTTTTTTCGTATTTGAGACTTTGTTGTCCCGTAATAGTTCTTGCTTAGTTACTAGAGGGAACTGTCGCGCCATAGTTTTATGCGAGTTGCAAGTAGTGCAGTTCAGTCAGCACGCGAAAGTTTGGGCGATACACGGATTTGCCTAAACTTCGTCCTTCTGGCTTTAAATGGCGTCGTGACTTTTGCAAAGTGATCATTTTTAAGAACGTATTGCGTTATATATAATTGGTGATCATTTTTAAGAACGTATTGCGTTATATATAATTGAATAAAATTGTCCGACAGCAAGATTTGAGCACAGGACCGGTCTCCTATAGCAAAGAAGTCCGATATTGAAACCATTATAGGCTATACGAACGCATGGACAAGCGGGGCCACTGCAATTAGCAGCGATTATGCGCGCATGCATGCCGAGCCTTATTACCTTCTGCATTAAAAAAAAAAAAAACAGGTAAGTTGCTTAGAAATTTAGTCCAAATAGGGCCCAGATAAAGCGTTCTAAACGAAAAGCCACAACAACGTCTGAAGCACCAAGCACGAAGACCAGACAAATCCACGTACTTCCCATCATTCCCATGGTGGCTGAACCATGGCAGCGCCAGAGGTTCCTCTATAGTAATTGTAGGAAACTCTATGCCTGGTTCCTTCAGAGTACAGTGCGATCCCACCTTTACCAATAATAATTTAAAAAATCACTAGGGCCGAGTTGACGTAGTCAGAAAGCGCGACGTCACTGCGAACCGGTAGGCGAACTTTCGGAGACGTCGCCATGCACTTGTCTCTCTTTATTGCGCCTTTTCTGGCTTATCAGGCAGCCTCTCATGACTTCTTTTGATATCGTAGAAGGCTAACCTACTAATGCACTTTTATCGTGTAAGCGTCCAAGAGCGTCCGTGGTTTAGACATTAGACATTGTTTATTTCATCATAAAATTGTACATGAACATAAGAAAACAACTGTGGGGCCCATAGCCGAGGCTAGTGTACGCCCACATGGTATACGTGCGTATGTGCAACAACGATCAAGTCAGAGTTGAACAATCGCGCATTGGTTGGTCTACGCTATTCAGCACACGTCGATATCGGCAGACAGACGCGTAATCTCGGCTGCAGGTAAAATTGGCCGTTGCAGTTTTGCGCATATGCGATTCACGGCGCCTTCTACAGATCACCGATAGACGGCGCCCTCTGGTATCCCGATAAAAAAGAAAAAAGGAATGAACAAATTTCCGAGTGCCGCGGACCCTCCGAACTGTGACCTCCGTGAATCACGCGGCGAGCACGCGTGCAGCTCTTCCCTGCAGCGATGAAGCATCGCCGTGCACTCCGCTTTGTCAAGACCACGTGGTATATACAGACCACATGTAGCGACTGCAGCGCTGCACTGCCGGCGAAGCCACGCTATGGCGGCTAGCATAGCCACGCGCCCGGCGCCCTACGGAGAGCTCAATCGTGTCGAAGCGCGCGCGTGCTCCTATCGGCTTTTATCCCTCCACCCCCCCATCTCCTCTGTAATTTCAACGCGCATCTCCGGCTGCCAGCGTCAGAGCCCTCCTCGCCGAGGCTATATGAACGGGCGCGGGGTGGGGGGGGGGGGGGGGGTGGGGGGCAGGTGAGGGGTGGAGGGGCGATCGTGATTAAACGTCTGGTCCGGCATGACCTCCGGGTTTGGTGCCTATCCGGGTGTGTGTGTGTGCCCACTTGCGAATCGGGAGTGCAGAGCAGAGGTGCATTGATTTTCACCTCGAACGATGGCCACGCCCTCTGTGACGGTTAGGCTAGCTCATCTGCTTCGTGAACGGTGTTCATTGATGTTCGTGTTGATTACACGCCATGGTTTGCTCAATGGCTATGGTGTTGGGCTGCTGAGCACGAGGTCGCGGGATCGAATCCCGGCCACAGCGGCCGCAATTCGATGGGGGCGAAATGCGAAAACACCGGTGTACTTAAATTTAGGTGCACGTTAAAGAACCCCAGGTGCTCCAAATTTCCGGAGTCCCCCACTACGGCATGCCTCATAATCAGATCGTGGTTTTGGCACGTAAAACACCATAATTTTTTGTTTTTCATGTTCATTCCTTTAGTTGCTTGGTTAGTCGTTCCTCGGTTAACTGGTGCGACCCGCTCTGGGGAATCGGCCGTGTATTGGGCGGCAGAAGGGTTCAAAAGATAGTAATGATTTTGAGGAATATAAATTCAATTAAATATTACAGCTGGAACTTGTGAAAATAAACGTTACCTGATAGAGATGTGAAGTCTATATAGTATCTACATATTACAGAAAATAGAAATATGGATTACCAACGAGAAATGAAACGGAAGATGTTAGCATGCAATTCCTTTTGAGGGCATCACAAACTGAGGGCATCAAAATTTCTGAGGGCATCACAAACGTTCCTGTGTGGTTAAAAGCCAGTTCGGTAGCATCAAAGAAAAGGCTAGATCACCGGGATAGTCAAAGTCAAGCGATGTATACGTGATGGTTCTTCCATCATTCTGTTTTTCTTTGAATATTAAAACTGTGACATCCTCAAACGGAATGTTCTAGAGATTCACTCTCATTACAGAAACGACACAAAGGTAATATCGCCAGACCGGACCTGAGAAAGAAAAAGCTTAGTGGTGGGACTCAACAACGTAGTCTCGTAAGTGACATTTCGGGCTCTCTGGTGGAGGAGTACCATCTATTGTTCCAAGGAAAATTTGGAAACGGAAATTCAGGAGCGGATAATGAAGATTTGTGAAAGTTATTTGCAATTGCAAATTGTTATCCTGCTGGTCACGAGGTTGTTGATGTCGCTGTCTTCGTTTTTGTTGTGGATATTAGCGGTGAAGTATGGGAGCTGTGAGGTCACTATGGACAGTATTTCAATATCTTAGTTATAACAGAAAAAAAAAGAAAATGAAAGTAGGATATAACAAAATGCTAAAAAGAAAACCGAGAGACAGAATAACTGCGTGCATCGATTATGTTTGCTAAATCCTGTGAGTAGTGATATATATACGCTCAGCAGCATCGTCGCTTCCGTTTGTCCTGCCATCTGTGCGCTGTCTTTCGACTTAACCGACAATTCTCGCGCCACATTTGTTATTACGCTGCCTGAATCTGTACACCCCGAGCAAGGGCAGTTCCACATGTGCTCTTGACTCGGCTGGTCACGTCTCCAACTCTTTTCAGCAACAATGCAGCATAACAAAGAACCTTAATTGCAACACTGACGAGCATCATCTACCGTTAGTACATGCAAGAAACTATACGCGTACCTTTACGACGAACTATCTGCGGAGTCTTCTTCTCTGCATCGATTCAGATAAAATCGTGAAATAGCGACTAGGTTGAACTTCAATCAGGCTGGGCAAACTACGACTCTTTCTTCAGAGTTGAACGTCAGCCCTTCTTGCTTTGGGCAAGCAAAGTGGTCTTTCACATTGGTGACAGACAGGTCGAAACAGGCCGACTGGAATACAGCCTGCATTTATTTGTTATTGCCTAACGTGAAGTATGTTTTGTTTTACACTTACTCAATAAAAAAATGAAAAGAACGACACGGTTATTGCATAACCTTCGAGCGCTGGTTTAGGGGGCCGTGCGAATCAGGGGCTCAGGGAATTTTCGTCCGTGGAACTCTTGCCCTTCACTGAATATCGGAGAGGCAGAGAGTTCGTGGAGCAATCTCGCGAAACGAAGTTGAACTAGAAAGCACACGCAACTAAAGTTGCAAGGACCGCGTTCCACTCGACTGCTCGTGCCGAAGCGCCGTCAGCAACGATCACAAACGTATAGCGACTCCTCTTTCCTCCTCCCCCCTCACCCTCGCCTCTTCTCGGGTACAACGCACTCCTTGCCGCACCCCACGCAGTGTTTCGCGCGGACGCGCTAAAATTCTCAATTCAAAACCGACGGGTCTATCGAACGCAGCCGCTCCGTATCCTGGTGCTGCATATACCTCCCCCTCTGCTTCTCCACGGTGCGGATGAGAGCGCGCTAGGGGCTTCCGCGCCGCATCCTCGCCCACATGAGACGGCGGCGCCGCCACATGCTTTGCTCCGAAACAAGATTTTGGTCGCGTGCCGCCGGTGTGGCTCCTCTATCAACCCCTCCCTCCCTGCTGATCGTTGTTGCCTCCTTGCGGTTGCTCTGTACTTTTTTCTTGGCCTTCCGCTTCAACGGCTTGGTCATCGCTGCATGTATACGGAGCTGCGAATCGTACGCGCGGCGGAGCCACCCTTCTCGCCACGCACGTGGGGAGGACTCGCTGCGATGCGATGCCGCCGCGTGCAAGTTGTTAAGGGCCCACACGGTCCAGGACATGACGCACGCGGTCGCCTTCGGGTGGTCCTCCGCGGCTGCCTCCGCGTGTTTATACCCGATCGACTGTATACAGTGATACGCGCTCGAATCTGCAACCCTTTCCGATTCCACGCTCGCCCTCTTTGCATCGCATTCCACCTCCCTCGTCCCAGCTCTTGCCGTTGATCCTCCCAGTCACCGAAGACCGCTGATATACTAAAGCTGTGCAGTGTTGTGGGAGCTGTACGCGGTCTCGATGAATCGAGCGCCAAGTTGGCAATGCTCTCTTCAATTAATTGAGAGTTCCTGAGTGTCCAGCCTCTGGAACGTTATTTTAGCGGTCTGTAGTCTAAATGTTTACAGCAGCCTTGTACGCGTTTCAGAAAAAAGGCTAATCGATTACACTTATTTATTTAAAAAAAATGTAATTGCTTGCGGTGACCAATTAATGCCCATCAATAGTAATTGAGCAATTACTGAAAAGCAATGGATTACTTTTACGTTACTTTCTTACCAACATTTATTAGCATTGCACGACTATAGTAAACTGAACGAGCTGACCTGGCTTTTATAGCGGTGCGCCCTCTGCTGCCTTTCATGCGTTGTTTATCTTCGCTAACAATCGCATTTTTTTTTTCAATATTTGCGTCAGTCATCTTCCCTCGCTTTTTTCTTTACATTTGCAGCGAAACTGAAAACTCCCTCGATGTGCGCACGGGACAGAAGGGCGGTGTCTTACGTACGAACGTCTTGCGCACAACATTGTGTTTACCCACATTCAAGCATATAGGGGCATTGAGATCCCTGAGTGAAGTGGCTGGCTTGCGAGTCAAGCCATTTATTCTCGCATATTATATACAAAAAATATTGGCAAGGTACGCCATGTCCCAGTTCAACACACGGACGAACAAATGGTTGATTACCTGAAGGATTTTGGCGTGACATATACTCGTCGTCAAGCACGCTACAATCGCCATGAAGATGGAGCGACAGAATCACGCCCTGTGAGAACCATTATTCTTCATTTCAGAGAAGACAAACTAATTCCGCAAGGAGTGCACTTGGGTTTCACGAGTCATCCCACAGAAGAATATACCATGGTCCTGCTCTGAGATGCTACAACTACCAGAGATTTGGACGTTTAGCGACGAACTGCCGCAGTCCACGTCACTCCAAGATATATGCTCAGAAGACCACAGTGAGTGCAAGTCTGTGTGTCAGCCAAAGTATGCCAACTGTGGCAGAAACAGCGTCCTAATCCATGTACCCTCACAACAGAGCTGCCTCAAAGCTACATAGACACGAGTTGATATACGGAAGGCTGACTTCTCATAGTGCGCCCCCACCTAACCTTGATACCGTAAGATATGCGCCAACTCCCGTCAAACAGCAGGAGCAAGTTGTCAATCTGAACTACTCTGCAGCCCTAAATCTATCGGGTTGACAACGTTCCGACAGCGAGTATACGCGATCCATCTTCAAAGAATGCTGCTCATCTTGCCCAGGCATCACGTCAAAGTCGCCTACCTTCTCAGCAATGCCCTTGGCTATTGACACAGTAACCTCTTCTATAACATCTCAGCGACTGTCTCAGCGTTCGCCCCAACTTCTTCACTATTACAAAATCATAACGCATTGGTAAAACAAACAAAAAATGCTTATTCGGCACATATCCTCCATGGTTTCTCGCAAACTTCTGAGGAACGTCTTCAACGTTAACTGGCAAGGGAACTGCGAGTGTGTCTTGGGGTTCCGCCGGCTACCTTGAGTTCTCTATTGCTGAAGCTCGTCACCCACCATTTTCAGTCATACGAACGGTTGAACTATATGCCGACATATTTATCGCATATCTCAACACTAGAAGCATCCATTATACATTGCGCTTAGCGAACGAAACAAAAGCAAAATTCACAATGTTGTTCAACAACGTAAATCATTATTAGCAAGATTTGAATTATGCAAAGCGGATCTTAGCTACCTTCTTTGGATGTTAAGAAGTCCAAAAATAGAACTATCGGTCCAGGGGATTATATCTATAAGAGAGACACGTTCATGGTAGTCGCACACCACCTGGAACTTTTCCAAATTTACTAATTAAATGCCCAGTACATCCAAGTGTACACAGACGTTTCGTGTCATAAAGATTCCTCGGATTCAGCATTGGTCATTCCACATTTAGCACTATAGAGCAAACATTTAAATTTCCCTGACTGACATCTTCCACCGTGGCAGAACTGTTTGCAATCCTGCAGGTGTGCTTTGCGTTTCATAACATAAGAAAAACATTCGCAAAAATGGGTTATCTTGAGCGATTCACACGCCGCTCTCACATTACTACAAAAGAATAAAAAGAATTCTTTGAACACTTCGCTATTGTATGAGACGCTTAAAGAACACACAAAATCAAGCGTAGTGAATCACGTAATTGCATTTCACTGGATACCCGGACACTGCAATATTCCTGTTAACACTCCAGCGGACGCGGCTACGAATCGGACGCAGAGACAATAGATCTTTCTCATTTGCGCAGTGAACTCCGTCTGCTCCAGAGACAGGTATCCTGTCGTCTCAGCAAAAGTGCCTGGTTTGATCAGCAATCTAACAACTCCGAGTTATACTTTATAGACCCATCTATAAACCTATTCTAATTCCGTCAAATCTGAGACAAAACTGAAAAATCGAAACATTAGTGCACCGCCTGCAGCTTGGTACTGCATTTACGCGACACATATTATACACCATAGAAAGTACCTCTAGTCCGCAGTGTTCTAGACGAAGATGTGCATCATCTCCTCCTCGAGTGCACTAAATATATACGATCGACAACGAAGAGTATAGCAAGAAATTGGTTACTTTTAGAGAGAAGGCCATTCACTCTAAAAAAACGATATTCGGTCCATGGCCCAACAGCGGGCCCCTGAAAAGGGCACTTCTTGAATTTAAAAAAGGTTTTCGAGGACACATTCATTTTGCGGAAATATTAAATTTCAGTTTATCCTAATAAGCTAAAAGAGTGATATAAATGTTGTTCTGCGTTCAAAATTGTTTTATGTGGGCATCGCGTTTTTTACGCTATATTTATTGTGTTCTGTGCTTTGAAGTGTAATTACATGTGTTCTGTATTTTGGCCATTCAGAATATTTTACTTTAAATACGCGCACGCGTACTGAACTGATGCACAAAACTTTGCGATTCATGTACTGTTAGACTGTATCGTTTTCATACATCTGGTGTTCTACCGAGTGCCATAATTTGTGACATTATTATATCTTCTTGCTCATATTTGTTTCCTTTTCTAAGTGACAAGGAGCAGCCGGCGCCTCCATAAAGGCGCCAACCACTGCTATTATTCATTTCAATAAAAAAGAGAGAGAGAAAAAAGGAAACGACTGGGCAGACAAAATACATCCATCATGAATTTATACATGCAGAGCGGGGTTTGAGGAGACGGATTGGCTATTGTGAATTGCTGTAGTGGGCGACGCACGCCAGCAACGAACTGTTCGTTCTAGGTGGCAAAAACCTTGGGAATCGGGCCCGATCGCCGACACCAGCGTTCGCAACGCTGCACGGAACAGCGATAGCCTTCGCAGTGTACGCAGCCGCTGAAGAAAGATGGCCTCTTAAAGTAAAGGCGACGGGCGTGGAGTGCACCGCCGCCGGACACGCATTCCCGCCGTAGTGGTTCTTGCTTATCTGTGTACGCCCGCGTCCCAATGCATGCCCACTCGGGCGTGCGGCAAACCGCGTCCTGTGGGCCCACACGCTCGGGCCATATCACGTGGTCGAGCTCGCTCTTCCTGCTTGCTGCTAAGTTGCGATGCTAATTCGAAACCTTGTGATACAGCGCGGGAAGATGGCTTGATTCGGTAAATTTGGAGTGACGCGCTACGCCGCGTGGCTTTGTGTGGGCGAAGGCAAATTATCGAAGTCTCAGTCGGCTTTCTGCTTCGACGGGCGTGACACGGCTGCGGCTCAAGAAACTACGCGAATTTAAAGCGGCATTTTTTTTTATTTAGTGAGCGTCTCGGCCAGCTCGTTGTTTATGCGTTACGTCCCCGAAGCCCGTGAGCGCGGCTTTGACTGTGGCTCGACTTCTCACCAACTCTTCACCGACCGCGGACGCATCGGCCAACCAAAGAAGAGAATCGAAGGAAGGACGCCTCCATAAACTGTCCGTCTCTGATCGTCCTCCACGCGGCCCCTACTTGATGGGAGTGTCACGGAAGGAGTAGCAGAGCACAGTGGGGGAGACCTCCTTACTTCTCTGGAACACGCAATTGGCTTTCGTTACTGACTCGCTGACCATAGCCTTCTTCATGCCCGATTCCAGCTGTAGTTTTCACTGCACTTCATATAAATGCTGAGGCGGAGTATAGCTCCGGGCGCAAGATTGTTATTACGTCGAAAAAAAAAAGGAAAGAAAAAGAAGAAGAAGAAGAAAAGAAGGTGTTATTTGAAACCTCTATGCCGGTGTGCCGCAGATGCGGCCGTTCGCCAATACAGTTTGATGCGACAATTGGCAGGCACACATGCGGTACATCTATACCGTTATGCAAGTTGGCGTGAGGCCATCATGCGGGAACGATTCGTTCCTCCCGAGTAGGTCCCACAACGTTATTTTAATGAAACTGGGAATTTCTACTGATGACTCACTGATACATCCACTCGAGAAATATTGCTGCTGAGCTTGGAGTCATGGATTCGTTTCCCTGGCCGTGTTTCCATGGGGCGGAATACAAAAACGTTCTGCATAGATCTGTATGGGCCATGTGGGTGGAATACAAAAAACGCTCTGCATAGATCTGTATGGGCCATGTGAAAAAAACACCGGTGGTGAAAGTCTGTCTGCCTGTCTGTCTGTCTTGTCTTGTCTTGTCTTGTCTTGTCTTGTCTTTCTCTTTCTTTCTTCGAACAATACTGCGTAACGTGTGACGGTGTTTGCCCTGACGCGCATGAGAAATCATATGATTGTGTGGTCATCATATTACAATGGTGACGACGAAACAAACGAACTGCTCGAACAGATATGCACTTAATTACACGATTTAATATGGTGAATGAGAATGATGCTAATTATCATTTACAAAAGGAGTATGGTTAAATATTAAAACACCACGCATTCTTTCAGTGAAAAGAACATGATCACATATATCAAGAAAGCGCAGCAATAATTTTGTATGCACCGACAGGTAGTTCTCTAATCATTTTTCTCTTTATTAGTACTTTGCGAAAAGAACTGAGCGGTGTTATGATGGACCTGTCGGGCGTGAGAGACATTCAGGCGTACGTTCTCATGACAAGATGATTTGCCGCGTCCCAGAAAAGGCTGTTACGCTAAGCCTGGACATGAACCTGTCAAGTGTGAGAAGCGGGCCTCCCCACGTGAATGTAATTTCCCTCTTCGCCGAAACAGTGTAACCCCTTTTATTCCCCGAGCTGACACAAAGGGATGGACGAAGAGAAGACAAACCGAAGGGCGGAAGATCGTCGACGACAGAGCCCGACGAAAGCAATAATGCTTCCACAGGCTTCCCTGGGAAGACGTCGCCATCCACCAGACCGCAAGCGGTAATTAAGGATGTCTTAATTGGCCCCCGTATGATTGGCCTGTGAAGTGTGAGAAGCGTTGAAGCGGGCGTCCCCATGTTGACATAATTGCCCTCTTTTCCACAACAGCATCAACCCTTTTATTCCCCGAGCTGACACAAAGGGAATGACGAACGTAAGAAAATTGGAAGGGCAGGAGGTCGTCGACGGCAGAACTTACTTCCACAGTCTCCCCACAAAGACATAGTTCACCACAGGAGCATAAGGGGTTATTTAAGGACGAAGGAAAGAAAACCCCGAAGGGCAGGAGGTCGTCGACGGCAGAACTTAATTCCACAGGCTCCCCACAATGACATCGAGACCACAGGATCACAATGGATTAATTAAGGCCGTCCTGGCCCCTGTGTTAATCAGAACCGCTCGAAACTCGGATGAGAGTGACAAACATGTACCAATGAAGTGAATGCAATCTTTTCTACTTTTTTTTCATCATTACAATGCGCGGCTTCGTCGTCGTTTCGTGATTCTTGCGGTGAAGACCTACCTCACCCGGTCGAGATCGTATCAGTCGTCATGATTTTAAGATGACACCTTACTTCTCTGCGTTTATCTTAATAAAAAACAAAACAAGTTTAATTCAACTTAAAGAGAAAAAAAAGAAAAGAAAGAAACTATATGACCGTTAGTTGTGTGAACTCAAGAATGCAAGTCAGTGCAAAAAATTAGCTGCGCTACATGCTGATTCAATGAGTCGTGCCACTCACAGCAACACCACCCCATACCCAAGAGTCAATTGGAACAGTGATTGCAGAACTTGCCAAAATGTTCTGGTTGGGTTAATTAAGACTCATTTAAGACTGTGCACTTCAAGTGTTCATACAGCAGCCGTCACTTGCGCAGCCCTTTCTGCTAGACATTCCTATCTTAGTTATACAGTATCATTCGACCTTTAAGTGTATTCGAACACTTCGAACGTCTAATTCTCGAATCCAATGCGAATCTAAAAAGCAAACACCGCTTAATACGCATTCCACATTTCCAATAATTGCGTGCACTTCCAATTTCTTACGATGCTTACCGTTTTCATGGCAACATTCCGCGACAAACCGCTCTGAGAAGTGACCTCGACGCTCCGACTGAAGTCATTTTAGTTTTTTTGTTTGCTTGTTTGTTTTGTCGCTACCGCCCTCCCCCCTGAGTATCTTCCTGTATTTATTCCACTGACAAGGGAATAAAACGTTAGTTGCAAGTAGCGCTCTGTGGTGTGTGTCTCTTCTGTGTGTATCGTCAAACTGTTGCGCATTCCAACCTCCAATATGCTATACCAACACGCCCAGTCGTCAACCTTGGCAAGTTTCATATCCCAACGCACTATTGGCAGCAAGGCGCTGTTCTTTCTTCCACTTCTGATGATCACTTAATCCTTGAAAGGTTGGTCTCGGAGGCGTTAGGTGATACACTTTGCTCATGGTTACGTATGGCGTAAGAACAACTATACGAGAACAATGCCTCTGTCGAACGCTCGCCTACAACACAACCTTTTCCGAACAAAAAACAACACATTAACGTGCCCAATGGCACATTATATTATAGTATACGCTGGCAAAGTCCTTGAAAAGTCAGCATAACGTATGGTCGCCGTTATCCGATGCCCAGCACCGCATCGGCGCCCGATCCCTTTCTTCAGCGGCGAATCGCAAATGCTCATCCTTCGAGATCATTACAACAAGCACGCCTGAGCGTCTCTGTCGACTCCAAACGCTATTGTTCCGGCCGCCCGCATCTGTGTGACCAAACATCTTTGCGCACGCGCTGCTGCTGGGAGCGCACATATCGACGCCGAGACCAGACGTCTCGCCGACCATTGTGAGGAAACACGCCTTAATTCACACCGCGCCGAGACCCCCTTCCACACGCACGCGGCATGTGCATGCACACAAAGATTGCAAAGCGGCTTCTATACACGAAGGTTATAAGCGCCTCGGCGCCATTCAACTTTAATGGCGTACAGACACGAAGGGAGAAACTGACTCCCACAGCGTGCTCACGCGAAGCGCGATAACTTTTTTTTTCAATGCCACGAGCTGACGCCCAAGGCAAACACGCCGACCGATGACGCCGCTAAGACAATGGCCCGAGACCTCCGCCGAGCAGTGGTCGATGCTCGGAAGGAGCGGGTTGTTGCATATATAGTGCGTCGAGTGGGGCTATTAATCTCTCTCGTGAGCACCGTGTATGCAGATGTCAGTGGCAGGACAGGTGCGTAGAAGGAAAAGGGCCATTTGCAAACAACGTGCCGACAGCTGAAGTACAGACGTTGAACTATACCACTGTTTAGGCGTGGGGTAATGATTTCTCTCTCTCTCTCCCTCTCTCTCTCTCTCTCTCTCTCTCTTTTTAACTTTTTCACTAGCTCATTTTCAAGGGTGTGCTGCAGTGTGCGACCTTTCAAACTTTGGTGTCGGAACTTGGAGTACCATGATTCATTTCAGCTTTAAGTTAACAAAACTGCAGCAGGACTGCAGTTGAAACACGGTAACTTTTACGAGCTGCACCTTTACATTTTAAAGGTAACCGACGCTTTTTCCCTTAAATAATGGTAACATTATACATTCGCATCTACGGACATTTCTTTTTTCGTCAATTGAAGAAAAATTTTAAGGAGCGAACGGTAACTGTGTGTTCAAATGCAGTTTAATGTAAATTCAATTGAATGTAATATAAAAATCAGCGGTTATCAATGCCAGCGTAAGTATTGAGTGCTCATATGATAATTAGGGTGATGGAACAAATAATCTATGCCCGAACAAATGCACGTAGACAGTTTGAGTGGTATTTGCTAATTAATATATGATATAGAATTGCGCAAGCTCAACATCAATGCCTTAGTACGAGATCAAGGACTTCTGTAAGAGAATTACGTACAGCGTCCCCAGGCTACGTTGTTAGGCGCGTTTTTTCCACTTGTATACGCATTATTAGCATTATTTGAACATTTGGTTTATAGTGTGACCATCAGCATCTAGCCACTGGAGATCCGTCCTTTACTAAGAAGTGTCCGCGGCATTTATACTATTTTGTGCGTATATTAACTTTGAACTTTCGTCAGGCATTACTGTATCTCAACCCCAATATAGTGCCAGGCCTCGGGGTTGCAAACGCTATAGTTAATTTCGACCCGTCGCTTCAGATATATGCTATAGACTCTTGGCACTTTTAGGTGAGCCACTTATGCGCGGCGTCTCACGAGTATTTTTAAACCTTCGGGCTGCCGAGCCTGTGGGAAACGTGCAAAACAGAAAAGCCCCCACCCCCCTCCACCCCTCCCTCCCGTTTTAAGCGTTTCACAAAGGAAGACGCTTAAAGCCCATTCCCGTGGATGTCTGGATCTTATCTTAGAAACTACCATGTCTCATAAACTGCGCAGCGTTGCGCATGCCCGATAGCTGCATATACTAATCCACAGGAGAAAATGGTCCCTATAGAAAGCGTCACCGTTTTCTTTACTGTCTGAACAGCCAGGCGACATAGCCTCGAAGCGTCGTCCCATCGGGATTGGTCGATCTTTACGTCTTTCTGGAAGCTGGCTAATTAATATACGCTGCAGAGAAACCGTCAGTTCACAGGTACGACGCTCGCTCTTTTTGTATAGGACGACAACACGCCTATAGCTTTCAGCTCATTGCACGGTACTAGTAGACCGGCAGCGTGTACGAGGGTGTCTGGCACGCCGAAGTATACGGAATAATAATAATAAACCGACGGAAATATGACGGGGGGAGGGAGGAGGGGAGACATCTACACGCATACTCCAAAGCTTTGCCATACATAGCCTCCGCCTATATAATTACACGGTGAGGGAATGGGGCCGTAACAGAAAAGAGAGCCAAAACGAAGAAGCCACGGGATCACTTGGTCGCAAGGACCGATAAGCAGGTCTTTTGATGAATTCCGTTCAGTCGTATAATAAGTGCACACAGGCGGTTGGCTGAGAGTCGACGTGGCGACACCGCATATATAGCCTATATGCCTCACGTCGTCCGTCTGCGTGATGGCCGGTGCTTCGCTTAAAGGAAAGATCTTTATGGCGCATTTGGCTGCGCTCGCGGTAAATATATACGTGGCCGTGCACGGAGGACGCAGGCTCCATGACTGCGCAGACGACGATCGTTTGAAAGTCAGCCCCCCAACGCTCGGAAACTGCAGCTTGCGGAGTGCCGGTGTATGTAAGAACTATAACTATTTCTGCCCTCCCCGGGGACCAGCTCTGCGCCACGCACTTCACCCTCAGCCTTCCCTCCCCTCTACGCTCGTTAACCTTTTTTTTTACAGTCTTAGCAAATTAAAATTGACGACTGCCAGAGCACGTCGACGTTATACGGTCGCGCGGGCGTAAAAAGGTTAATTTCTTCGGATTGCGCGTCGCCAAGTTGGACCCCGGGGGCACGTCTTTACATCTGCATCTTTTATTTTTTTGTCTCTCTCTCCTCCCTCCTTTTATTTTTCTTTTACGAGTTTCATTTGCTGCGGGATATCACGGACGACATCACCCTGTTGACGTTCACCCCAGGGGTCGCGATCGCATAAAATGTGGGGTCATTTTACGCGCGCTTTCTCCGCGCGCACTGCAGCCGAAGTTTACCGCTGCTGCTTATATACAGCCACGGAAAAAAAGTCGGCTACCAACGACCGCTTGTGCAGCTTCGCGAGGGCTTAGGGTTCTTTTAGGAGGGGGCGGGTAGGGAGGGAGGGAGAGAGAGGGCGGGGAGGGAAGTTATGTGTGCTCGTGCGGCGCAGGTGTGAGAAGAAGTATCGCAGAGGTGTGCCGGCTTGGCGTTGAGACTTCGTGCAGAGCATCAGCGAGAAATAGTGCCCACTGCGCAATTCGACGCGCCGGATACGATCTGCGTTGTCCCCGCGGACATTCCAGGAGCCTAGCAAGAAACGATGCGCAACCCTCGCGTTGTTGCGAAAGCTTGCGGCTAGGGGATTGGGCGCTTTCGCGAAGCGAACGGGAGCAGCTTGCTGCGTGCATTCCCAGGTAAAATGGTTACTAAACCTTTATGGCGCAGCGTGTATGAGGCCATCTGCGAGGCTTTAGTGCACACTTACAGAAGCCGCAGGTATACGTATATGTAATATATATACGAGTACGGAGGCAACGCCGTATCGGCTTGAAAGCTGAGGAGGTCGTGGAATCTCGTAAATGGCTCTTGTTAATCTACGAGTTGGCCGCCCACAGAGTGCTCGGTGGCACTTTTGGTTGGCCACCGCTCTCGCGACTATACACCCTCAATCCTTTTTACGACCGGGGTTTTCGTTCTGCGTTACGAGTTTCGATAACTTGCAGGCGGTACGGTCACGCGCTGCCCAACTTGAAGCGGCATTTCCGCCCCTTGGACATAAAGCGGGCACCTGCCTTTTTCTTTCTGTTACAACTATTGCTATCGCCGGCGTCATCATCGAGTTCATTATTGTCATTACGCCTACCAGCTCTGCTATTGTAGCTGTACTACACTCTATATGCTGTAGACACTGTCAAATTTC
Organism: Dermacentor albipictus; assembly: GCF_038994185.2. Lineage (NCBI taxonomy): Eukaryota > Metazoa > Arthropoda > Arachnida > Ixodida > Ixodidae > Dermacentor > Dermacentor albipictus. Next base: position 123,927,553 of record NC_091825.1, read on the forward strand.
GCCGTGTTGCCGAATTCACCATCGCGCCAGCTCTGATTGGCCTGCGAGGCATCTACGGCGCCTCTGATTGGTCGGAGACCTCAGCTTGGCGAAATTTGACAACACGGCTGGTTTTAACACCGTTCAGAATAGTCATGTGGATATAGAAAAAAGCTAAGCGGACGAGTCTTCTCAAAGGGACGTAGTACAGCACAACGACGCAGGACACACGTCCCAGCCGTCAACGACTAAGAGACACTCTTCCTGGCCGTACTAGTATATGCACCACTTTAACCATTAGCGCAAATGACACAAAACCGATGACACACAAACGACACACCGGTGACACAAAACAGTTACGGCAGCCACTCGCTCCGAGTGTCGCGGTTCAAAAGCTGGGCACTGTACACACAGTGATTTGCGAAAAACAGCCGGATTCCCGCTGTATACGTGAGTGGATCGACTCATACGTAGCCTCGAATTCGAAGTTATTTTGTGATCTGTACTCAGTGATTTGATAAATTAGAAATTCCATTTCCTAAACCGGCACAAATGCACATTGTCACGTTGTCACATTGTGGTGACGGCAAAGGATGAGAAACAGCCGAAGGCGTGCACTTCCGAAGTGCCGAAGGAGGTTAACGATTTACTGGGTGAACTTGTGCCTGGAAAACTAAGTAACTCAAAGAGCCCGAAGAAGCGGCGATAACGATCGTTGATCGTCGGAACTCTGAACAGTGGATCGTTGGCTATCTATACATGACTCGTATATATATATATATATATATATATATATATATATATATATATATATATATATATATATATATATATACATACATATATTTATATATATATATATATATATATATATATATATATATATATATATATATATATATATATATATATATATATATATATATATATATATATATATATATATATATATATATATATATATATATATGTACTTTCGCGGTTCTAAGCACCCCCCTCTATTTCCGCGAAAAAATAGGGAAAAAAAGTTTGCATGCGAATCTAAGCACCCCCCTATTTGTTAGGAAGAGCGCGTAGCCAAGGCCGCCAAGCGCGCTTGCTCGCTCTGTCATCGAGCCGCGCCGTCGGAGTCCCGAGGTGGAACGGCGTGCGCGGCGCGATCTTGCCGCACAGCCGGACTGCAGAGCCGCGCGGACTCGTGAGCGGCAGTGATAGTGAGTGAGCATCCGACACAAGCGGTGGGTTCACTGTCTGCACCGATTTTTCTTTTGGATGTTTGCAAAATAAAATGTTATTTCTCGCACCTATCTCGTCGTGATGTCGCAGCGGAAAGAGGGAGGGGGGGGGGGGAGGTGTCATTCTAGATTTTTCGAATCTAAGCACCCCGCCCCCTCACTTTGGGCATCGCGATAATGAAAAAGGGGGGTGCTTAGAATCGAGTAAATACGATATATATATATATATATATATATATATATATATATATATACATATACACACACACACACACACAGTTCGTTCGTATATATCGTTCCAGTATATAGAACACTATTCGCGTCGCGAATACACTCTGATTAGACAAGGTTCCCCCGCTTTACCATCGGCGATGACATTCGAGAGAGCTCCGATATTTGAACCCGCGTATTGCGCCCAGCGATTACATTGCAACAGCGATTGGCCGGTGCGAAACGATCGCCGAGAAACACATAAACCGTGTATATACGAGTCAATATGTCAGAGAGCCAATGTTGTGTAAACTTTTGTGGTATAGATTGTGTACCATTGCGCGTGCTTTTTCTGCAGCCACAAGTGTAAAACACGATGAACACGCGATGCGATAACGGCGCGTTGAACAATTATATGTGGTAAAACGCTTAAAACAATTTGATACTTCGCCAGCATCCTACGTGATATTCACGGGATGACCATTTCACTCAACGTCTTCAGAGTAAATTTTGAGAAGGATCGAAGGCAACGGTCATGTTAATATGCAAGGGTTCGCCCGAGGATATACCGCAGCACTAATGCAAAGCGAAATGCGGTTATATATATCGAATTGGTCCATGATCTAAAGAACAGTTCGGCGTGCCAAGTAAGTTGATTTATCGGAAACCGGCCATGTAGAGTTTTATGCTTTCTGAACTTGTACGATGAGTGTAGAACAAAGCTGTGCAATTGTGCTGATAATACGACCGCCTGACTCAAGCAGCAGCAGATGTAAGCAGATGACAGGATCTAATTGTATATAGCGTTAGGAGTAATATGTCGCATCCTGTTTGATTGCACCACCCGAACGGGCTAGCAAGCACCCTCAGCCGCATGAACGCGAAAAAATATAACATTCTGCGGCGTTATCATTACGTCGCACCTGCCGTGAATACTTGATTTTTAACGGCGTTCACCAATGGCAAAGTGTTGTTCAGGAGCTCATTCTACACACGCCCTGCCTTTTGGAGGCGCAAAGTGCAACTGACTACCACGTGACCGGTTTCCCACACTTCCCACACTTCAAACACACACGCGCACGCACACATAGGGGGATCTTAATGGGGACACACAGGGGACCCTTAATGCTAACGCATTAACCAATTCTCGGGAAAGCATGCATGAAAAAAAAATAGAAAAAGCCACTGTGGGCAGTTTTAATGGCGCATAGATGTATACACTCGGAGTCCGATATATCCGATCTCCAGTTCTCTTTGAAGAATTTACTTTGCATTAAGATCTATACCTCTCACTACGCATTGCGCGTTCGATGTGGAGCACATTTCGCTGCCGCCGGGATCGTTATAATCGGGTTTTACTGTGCGTGAAAAGAGTGGACGAATGCGCGCGCGCACACTCGACGTCCTCGGCCGCGTACGCGGGCGAAGGCGGATCCGGACTCTCCGGAGGCGCACCGTGGCCGGATGTGGGCTGCATGCCCGATCGTGCCTCCGAGGCACGCAGACCGGGCCGGCCCGGAGGCTCACGCCGAGTCGTGATATCGTTTCTCTGCGGCGCGAGCCGCAACACGAACGGCGGCCCACTATAGATAGACACGTGTGTGTGTGCGTGCGAGCCGTGTATAGTGTGTACGTTACGCATACGTGGGCGCTGAGCCGAGCTCGCACAAAGAGCGATGCGCATCCCCCCCACACACGCCACCGCATTCCGTGATTCGAGCGCGTCCGCTTTGGAAGAACGCGGCTTACGCGAATTCTCTGAAACCGCCAAGTGCATGTGTCTCGTTACACACGTATGTGTGGTATATACATACATATGTATGGGGTACATACATACATACATACATACATACATACATACATACATACATACATACATACATACATACATACATACATACATACATACATACATACATACATACATACATACATACATACATACATACATACATACATACATACATACATACATACATACATACATACATATGTGTGGTATATTACACACGTGTGTGTGGTCGCCTCTTCCATCAACACTCAGTGCGAGCGAAATGTCGGAAACCTCGACAGCAGCAAAACACAATAAAGAAAACAAATGGAATAAAGATTAATTAAATGAAAAATGAATTCAAATGAAATATTATATAACAGTTCTTATAGAGCACCTATGCATGTGAAATTCGTTAAATACATGAGAGAGAGAGAGAAACGAAGAGGGAAAGGTAGGGAGGTTAACTAAGGACATGCCCGCTTGGCTACCCTACACTTCGGGAGGGGGAAAGGAAGAAGAAAAGATGAGGAGAGAGAAGAAAAATAATAGAGTCAGTCATTCGCAGAGTCAATCGTCGAGGAACCTGCTCTGTCACAAGCGTTCGTACAATCCAGTATCAATAACGCAGTACCGAAGGGCTTTTGTGGCCTTCAAGCAAGGATGCATAGGCCGTGGTCCAAGGATCTTTTCTACCGAGAGCGCTCTATTATCTAACAGGTTGAGCTTAATTTGTAGAGTATGTCGGTGAGTGTCAAAGGATGGGCAGACACACAGAAAGTGCTCTTGACTTTCATCGCACCCGCACAAATTGCACGCCGCACTGTTGGCCATATCCCTATTAGGAACGAATAGACATTTGTGAAATGCGAGGGCGTAGATAAGGGCGTATTCTGTACCTGTTGAGCTCAGCCGGCATGCATGTCGAGGCTACTACGAAAAAAAAAGAAACAGAAAAATTTGTTTGGCGTAGTAGTTCTGCGGAAACCCGCAAGGTGGAGGGAAGTAATGAATAAAGGGAAAATCAGACATCCACCCGTTCGTAGCAATTGCCTGGGTTTCCTTTGTAGCAATTGCTACGAACGGGTGGATGTCTGATTTTCCCTTTATTCAGAAAAAATTGCGCACCATTGACTGGTGACGATGAGTCCTTCAGTTTTGAGTTCTTTTACATCAAGTACAGGCCGCCGAGAAGACCTACGATACGGTGGTAAGGTTAAACCTTACTGTCCCGACGTGGGAGCCGCTTGCATCAACCTTAGGGTTGATCTTCAGGACCTGAATAAAGTTCATCATACCATACTTAGTCAAGTGTTCAACGAAAACTCGTCCTGGTGAGCAGTGGCGTAGCCAGAAATTTTGTTCGGGGGGGGCTACGCCACTGGCCCAAGATATATATATATATATATATATATATATATATATATATATATATATATATATATATATATATATAGCCTCCTCCTTAAGAGGAAGCTTTAGCTCGGGTGCTCCTATTTAAGTACATGTAGAAGCGGAATTCGTTTTTCCCTGCAACCACTTCACTAAATTTGAGGAGGTTTTTTGCATTTAAAAGGAATAATTTATTTCTAGTGACTACTGGCTTCGAATTTTTCATTTAGGTGGTCAATTATTTATTAAAAATTGGCCAAAATTGAAAATTTTCAGAAAACGAAACTATCAAGTTTAAAACACCGTGACTCAACAATTAAAAATGATATCACAATTCTGTGAATTGCATCTAATAGTACATCTACAGCGGAAAAAATAGATATGGTACACATAAATCTCAAAAAATTTAGTATTGCGGAAATACGGCTTTTGCAGAACCCTTCTACCCAACGCAACCAATTCACGTAAGACACAAATTGACACAGCAAACTTGTCCGCTTTTACTGTTATAATAAATGCCGTTTACAGAACCACAATATCTGTTCTTCATGCATAGCTATTAGCTTGTAAACGTCGTGCTTCTATTTTTTCAAACTTTCGAATTTTCCAAAATATTTTAAACAAAATTCAGGCCCTAAATCAAAGTTCTGTTTCCAACAGACACTAGGATTTACCTGCAACCAATTTCAATAAAAGCGATTAGCAGGATTATCTCAGAAAAGCGTGTCTGCGGTTTACAAGTATTTGAATAGGCCGCGTCGGATCGGGCCCGAGCTAAAGCTTCCTCTTAAACAATTTATCGAGGGATCAACTATATGAATAATAACTGCATAATAACTGCATTGTCATTGCCAAAGATGCTGCAAACGAATTCTTGAAAGCTACGCTCTGTAAATACAAGTAAAATATGTATTTTTTCATAAAATATTATACTCGATTGTGCCAAAAATTGTGCCCAACATAACTGACGTCAATGCTTCCATGTTGTTTGTGTATTTATTAAGTAAAGAAAATATCACACGAACTTTAGAACTATATCAGTTCGAAACCAGGAAAGCAGTGCATACCGCTGATATGAAAAATTAAAAGGCAATGAACTGAACAAGTTGAGGACAAATATGTTAATGAAACTTTGTCATTCAAGAACCGTGCTGACATTCTTGTATATATGCAATGGCCAGTGAAAAATCTCAATGACGCTGTTGTTTGTTCCAATGTATTACGCAGGAGTAGCTGTCCCTTGTCGTGTATCGTGAGTAATTGCACCGAAGTTATAGTCGCGACAGAGAGCACGTATAAAAAGCAGGAGTTCTGCAAGATATATGAGGGCAAGTCAAGTGAATGAGCCAACGACGGGCTACTTTATTTAAAAGTAGTCTTCATGAGAATTTAGACATTTGTCTTATTGACTAACGAGTTGCGCGATTCCCGTCTTATAAAACTCCTTGGGTTGCTGCTTCAAAAAGTCTGTATCTGGTTTTCTTGAGCTGTTTTTTCGGTTGCCCCAAAATGTAGAAGTCGCAAGGTGACAGGTCTGAGCTCTATTGCGGATGTTGCAGCGTTTCCCACTTAAACTTTCCCAGTTTTATATTAACCACATAAGCGACGTGGGGACAGGCATTGTCGTGGAACAAGATGACCCTATTCGTCAATTTTCCACGTTGTTCGTTCTTGGTTGCGACACGCTGCCGTTCTGGCGTTTCACAATATCGGAAACAATTGATAGCCTCTCAAGATTTAGCAAATTCTATCAGTAATGGACCCTGTCGATCGAAAAAAAAAGTCAACAACACCTTTCCAGCGGAAATGACGGCCTTTACGTTCTTTGGGCGTGGTAAATTCGAATGTTTCCACTGTAAGCTTTGCCGTCGTGTTTCAGGCTCGTAGTAGTGGCACCAAGGTTCGTCCCCGATCACAGTTGCAAACAATAAGTCGTCATGCTCATTGTGATACCCGATCAGATGAGTCAAGGCAGCGCGAAACTTCTCCGTCTTCTCGCGATGGATAAAAATCTTGGGGATCCATCGCGCACCAAAGAGCCGATAACCGAGAAGCTCATGAATTATGGCGTGAACCGAACCGTGACTGATGTTCAGACGGTCTGCCAGTAGTTCATCGATGCTTATCCTCCGTTCTTGTTTCAGCAGCTCATGAACCTTTGAAATTGTGTGGGGGTGATTGCACGATGCTTTTGGCCCGGTCTTGGAATGTTTTTGCAACGTCTTTTGAACCGTTTGCTCCAACGCTTCACAGTGGTCAATGAAATGCAGTGTTCAACGTACACGGCAGTCATATGGTGACTAATTTCTGTTTTCGAAACACCTTCAGCTGTCAAAAACTTCGCGACACCGAGCTGTTCAACTTTTGAAGTGCCCATTATGTGACGCAACCATATTCAACCCAGTGTATGAGAGCATTAAAGAACATTTATCTTCACACCTGCGTGTCACTTTTGTAAATGAGACATGCCGTTCTCCTACGCACATGCCTCGCAGATAATGAACCGAACCATTATTGCGCGGTTAGGGTAGGCTCACTTTCATTTGACTCGCCCTCGTACATTAGAAATGCAAAGATACCATGGGATATACAAATGCGAAAATACGGCTTGATAAAGGACAACAAAGTGTCCCTGGAAACAAAGTTCACTGCATGTATACACAAAACCTCGCAACAAGATATTTAAGTATACGTTATAAGTCTCCAATGAGTCTATGTATGTAAGAAGAAGTAACTGTATATAATGCGTCCAACAAGGCAAATAAACATGTTGCACAATCATAGATTCACAGAATCCTAGATTCCGCCCCCATTCCATCGATTCCCCCCGATGTATTGCGCGCGACGGAAGGCAGCGCGCTTGCTCCCCGCTTTTCTCCTTTGCGCACACAAGACTGAGCCACCATCGTCGGCTCACCCATTCCACCTCCCCTCCTACGCTTTCACTCGCACATACAGCATGCAGCGCGTGGTCACGATGTTATCACCCTTGGACTTTGTACGAAACGTGAGGGCGATGGCAGGAGTGCGCCTGGAGTGTCCATATAATTGCTTTCGCAATAAAATAATAAACGTATCCGGCAATTGAAGCGTCCCGTCGCCCATTACTTTCCGCAGAAGAAGTATCAAAATCGAACTTTCACCATGCGACAATTCGCTGCGCCGCAACAATGTATTTTTTTTTTCTGTGAGGCGGAGGCACCGAAATGAAAAAAAAAAAACGCATAGGAAAGTATGTTGGACAGAATCTAATGCCTACTTAGGGAACCTAGTGGGGCTACGGAAGGAATACCGAAGAAAACATGAGACGCTTGGTCCACTGAGAACCATACGCATACTGCTCAATATCCTACAGCGGCGAAACAAGACTTTCCGGAAAGGTTCCGCTCAAGGAGTGCGGTGCAATCCTTCGAGTCCCCACAGTGATGGCGGCGAGCGACCATTTTTTTTTCTCGTCTGCTAGCCAGAAAGCGTCCAAAACTCTGTCCGGTGAAAATCCACTCGGCCAGAGCAAACCGAACGCGCACCGAAGTGCACCGCACGGTGGTCGGGGCCATACGAGAAAAACGTATGCGCTCTGGCTGGCTCTGGCAGCCCGCGGGTAGGGTAGCGAAAATAAAAATTGAAGAGGCTCAATGTGTCCTCGCGAATAAAAGTCAAAGTAAAAAAATAAATAAGAACGTAGTTACTTTGGCTGGCTTTAGTGTCTTGGCATGGATGTTCTGGCGTAGGTTTAAAAAAATGTTGACATTTTTAATGTGACATGACGGCACAAATGAACCACCCCAACGCTTCGTCTCATTGGACCTCGCTGCCTGCTTTGTCAACTCGTCTGCTAGTGTGTTGATTTGGCTTGTCTCGTTGTATGTTTCGATGTAAGACTTTAGAAAAGTCAATAGACCTTTGGCGTCAAATGTTTATAACAACATTAAACCCACAAAGTTCCGCAATTGAAAATCTAAAGCACAACTTTGGAAACGTCAATGCACCTTTCACATCAAGAGCTTATGAGATATATACCCATAAAGTTTCGCAATTGATATCCATGCGCTCCATAGATTCGGTGGCCTCAGTGCGATGCCGCGGCGAGCCCGCTCACCATCAAAGCGCCCTTGAAACTTTGTGCTTGGATGGGACTGCTTGGCGTTATGTGACTCCCGGTGTATGGGCGTTGCCACGAAATCCAGCCCGAGTTTGCAATCTTCGCGGTTAAATGTCTTTTCGAGCGTCAAAAAGACATTATAGACAAAATCCAGAGTGATTTCCGGCGCCGGGGGTCGCTTTGGTCGGCGGTGCATGGACAGCACGAAAAAATTTCGGGGGGGGCTGAAGCCCCATAAGCCCCCCCCCTGGCTACGCCCCTGCTGGTGAGGAAACATAATGGTGCCGAAAACGTGCACTAGTAAAGAATAAAATAAATTTTTATTTTATTGTTGGCGAGTGCGCGTTTTTTGGCACCACCATACCATACCATACCATACCATACCACACCATACCATACCATCGGTCTTAAAACTGTTGCTTGCGACTGTAGGACCGCTTATAGCACCGTACTATATACCGTTGTTCTTAATCTGCTATTTAAAGGGATATATTTCTTTGGCTCTTCTCCCCAGTTTCCGGTACGTTTGTCTGTGTTTCTGGTAATTTATGGCAAATTGAAACCCTAGATGTCACAGGTGTCACCTGCGACGGATCGAAGAGGTGCGACGAAATGGTAGCACATTTCCCTCACATTCCCCGCTAACTCATTGCTGATTTTTTTCTTTCTTCATAGCAGTTGTGCAGCGCAACCCCTTTGTTGCCGTAGTCCCAATAAATTCTTTAAACGGAATGGTCTCCGATCTAAAGTCATTTATTCCTGCTGTGATTCCGCCCTTTGTGAGTGGTACCTCTGTTTTGTTCGCAGTGTTGTAAGAGTTTCTTTGTTATGTTTTAAACGTGAACATCTTGGACAGAGACCTGTTTGGCTGGGTGTGAAATGTTAGAAGCGAGAACTGCTCCAGCCAAAGACTAAGAAGTTCGCGACGTTTCGGGACACTATACGTTATAAAGAACAGTAGGCGCTGTTAAAGTACTGTATGGATCTGTGTGATCTAGCCCAAATCGGTTTGTTGGTGATGTTTACATCACACATTGTCTCCATATTTTTCTTCCTCTCTTCTGTTCTCGTTGCACGGAGAACACTTAGGGTGGTGGTTTTATGTGCTTTGCGTTTCACGGGAATACCTGTGGTGTTTGCATTGCTACTGGCTATTTGATAATGCGATACGCAAAAGCTGCAACATTGTCTCTGCTGGCGAGGTGACTGGCTACTCTGAGGTTAAGGATTCACGAGCTTTCTTTTGCGTTTCTTGTTTTTTCCGTGGAGTATATTGTTGCAATATTTTGTAGACACTATCTTCACTGCATGATCTACACACCAGGATGTATACGCAACGGGCCGGCGCTCGTTCTCGTCACTCGTTCTCGTCGCTCGATCGCTAGGTTTTGGAAATCTATAGAATTCGTCTCTCGTCGCCCGGAAGTGCTATATGAGCGACAAGTCAATAGCGTGAAGCTGTAACATGATCTACAAACACCGGTTGATACTACCGGTACGACAGTTGATAGTACCGGTTGTCGCACTAAACGAGCAAACGACCGAATTTTGATACGTGCTGGGATAAAAAAAAAAAACCCCTACTGCAAGGCCTTCAAAATACTTTATCTTGCTCTCTATAGCAAAACCAAACGACATAAATTATTGAAGCATGCATCACGCCAGTTTCGGCACGTATTTGCTGCCCTCGTATACCGGTAACCCTGAGGAGACGTCGCTCAATTACGTCACTCGCGTGGGACTCGACTTGTGGGCGACGAGCGGAAGCGACAGCCATCTCCATCGCGTTTCTTGTCGCCGTCGCGCGCGAGATCGTTTGCGTCGAGTTTACACTTTAAGCTCCTGCCTCTTTTGTGATTCCTCCTTTACCGTAGTTTCACGATGGCCGCGGGCCCACAGGGTGGAGCGTCCTCAACGACTGATTGATGTTGCTGTGAGCATTTTTTAATGTACCACGACTCAAGCAACAGTCTTCTCGCCGGGTTGGTCTCGGTGTCGGTCACGGAGGCGCCGTAGAAATCATTTGCATGGTCGTGCTTCGCGCAGTGTTCAGCGACAGCGCTGCTCTGGGGTTTGGGCTTCCGTGTGTCGTTAATCGTGCTGACAGCTTCTGTCTGAAAAGTTCTTAGTTTCACCGACGTAAGCGGTGGGAGACTTCGACCACGACACGTTGTAAACAATCCCCTGGCATTTGTGGCTTGTGTGGTCGGTCCTGCGGCCGCTGGAGGAACTGGGCTGGTGTCTACACTGGCTTGTGTGCTACATTGACACCTTATTTCGTCAGCACCCTCGAAAGCTGTTGGCTAATTTCAGGAACATATGGAATGATGACGCAACGAGCTGACTGCGATGGTTGACTGTCGCCGACGAAAGGGGGGTCCGGGGGGGGGAGGGGAGGAGGGTGTCAGGGCTGATGACCTTGTCGGTGCCACACCCAGCGGATAAAAACATTTTCTATACCTGTTTTTCTTTAGCTCTGCGGTACGTTGCTGTGATTTGTTCTTTCCTCCTGTCCTTCTCTGATGTCGAGATCGTATATTTCGTTGGAAAGAAGAGTTAAACCACCGAGGCTTCGTTGGCTGCAGTCAGGCACTGAAACCTGACTGAATCGCCTGGTTTATGGAGGTGATGTGGGTGAGCAAGCTGTTCACTGGCATCTTCATGACGCAAATGGATCTAATGTTGTCATGTGCTGTTGTTTGGCGCCGTAATCGTGCACCATCTTCTTTTTGTCGCGTGAATAAAAAATACAGTCTGTGCTTTTTTTTTCTTCTTTAAATGCAGAGGTAACAGCGAAGATAACGCGACCGTAAAACGTCAGCGGGTATTGCTGTTTAATTGAAAAATGTCTGACAAAATGGCCGCATCGTAAAAAAAAAAGGACCATGCAGATGGTTTTTACGCGAGCGGAAGTTAGGTTTGGGTCTGCCACCAGTACTCCAGTCTATAGGCGTGGGCCAGTACTTCTGTCATGGCATGTCATTAATTAATTAGGCCTTAGTCACGTAATAACCCAGATGCCGTAACCGACGTTCAGCTTCGTTGAAATATTATGCCCGTGTAACTACACAGCATATAGCTTGTGCTTATAGTGACGTGCTCCTTCCGACTAATACCTTTTTAGCACAGCGTTAACATTTCAGCAGTTAATAATATTGAGCACAACGACAGCAGTAAAGTCCCCACAGTCAGAGGTCAAAGTGTGCGATTTTTCATAGCATGTTGCTTACAAGTGCGTAAATGTCGCAAAATAACACATTTACTTTGCTGTTCGAGGTTCTCTCGTTATAATTCGTCTCTCGAAGGATGTGAATGCTTGAAGCTGTATTTGTTTTGTGAGTGAGTGATAGAGAAACCTGCTATTACGCTTTCATTTTATTTCTCACTCTCTCTCATGCTGTTAAGTTGAAATGCCAGGCTCAAAGGCTGCTGCCGAAGCTGCGAAATACTGCTTGTCGACGCTAACTGACCAAACCAGATGTTTAGTCTTATTGTCTTTGCCTTTCAATGTTTATTGCGTCGTTTATCATTTTTTTCATTTCTCTTTGATTTGTTGCTCGAGTTCGGGGGCTGCAGGTGGGTGTAACGTTGGTTTCTTAACTATGTGTCTTGGGACATCCAGCTCTTCACTTCGAGCATATTTCCCCAAGCGTAGGGAAGTTAATGAACTAGAACAAAGGGAAAGTGGCTTCCCAGGCTGATATCACTGACCTTTAGCTAAGAGATCTTGGCGACGTTTTTGTCGGATGCTGTATAACTGGCTCTGGGTCACCTGACCAGCCGGATTCGGTGAACCAAAAGCGCGCCATAAATTTTCGAGAGCTATAGACGGAAGACTGACAGCTTCGACGGCAACTCGACAGGAATTGATTTGTTGCATGGGCCAGCCCTATAACTTATTATTGTGCATATAATGATGATTCGATTTTTCTTTTTCTTTTTTTTTGCTCCATCAATTATCAGCTTTGCTCACAGGATAGCGAAATTGGTGAACGTGGTGGCGCACCCTCAGCTACTAAGCGAATTTGCACGTTACATCGAAAACATTGCTATCGGATGTCACTTCTTTCTTGCAAGCCCCTTCCCTTGCTTCAGCAACGTAAGTATACATATGCTCCGGTGTTCGCAGCAAGTGCATGAGGCGCGAAAGGATATGTGAAGGTGTTCTGCCCACTGCGGCAACAGCTTGATTAATGAACACAAATTACGCTCCAAGTCAGGTTTTGAATTCCGGGGTTTTGGGTGTCAAAACCACGATTCGATTGTGAGGCGTGCTGTAATGGCGGACTGCAGTTGAATTTTTACCACCAGGGGATCTTTAACGTGCCCCCAGCGCATGGGATGCACGGGCGTTTTTACACTTCGCCTCCATCGAAATGCGGCCGCCGCGGCCAGGATTGGATCCCGCAACCTCGTGCTTAGCAGCCCAACACCATATATCCGCCAAGCAATCGCGGCGGGTTCCAAGTTAGGTGAAGTTCATTATAACTTTATTATAACTTCCTGTAGCGGTCAGCCAGCACATAAATGACAGTAATAAGGAATGCCAAGCGCAGCGTGTGCTAGGTCGCATAGAACATTTAGGTATATAGGTTTGAAGCGTATACGTCCAAGTCAATATCATGCAAATATATGTCGATTAGGAAGCGCAGCTTACATGCTTTCTGCAGCGCTTGTCATTTTCAAGTAGTCTGGGAAGTCGGCAATAGACTAATACAAGTCACGCAGTTTAACTTCTCCTATTTCTCTACGGAAGACACAGTGATGGGTGAAAACCTTTGGGTATGTAAATAGAGATAATGTATTATACCCTGTTCTATATAACGCGCCCCTAAATGTAGCTCCATGTGCATTTTTCTTTTGTTCTTGTTTTTATTATCGTATTCCACCCCAACAAGGTCGCCGCGGCCGATCAATGTTCGATCCCTATAGACCTCGCGATCATCAGCAGGAGGCCACAGTTGCAACCGACACATATCATCCGGTGTTGGTAATCACGTATGCTTTCCATGGCGTCAAAACATGCAAGCAATATTGCATGTCACACGTGCTGTGAAAGTGAATCGCGCGTGATCAGTTCTGCGCGGCAGGTATCGATTACACCTACAACTTACAAGGAGAACAAAAAAACAAAAGTAACCAGCTCGACAAATTTGCGATTCCTCGCGTATACTGGCATGCTTGGACCCGGTCACGAGTGTGCAGCGACAGCGCGCGGCATACGTATACCCTTCGAGTCTCTTTCCCACGATGCCGCTCCGCACGGACGTTCACGCTCTGAAGGTGCTCCATCAGCAGTAGCTCGACTTCGGCACCGTGCAGCCAGCTCGAGCACGTCCGCATTAAGCACACAGCGCCGCTTGTGTGCGCACTTGTCGGCGCGGATGACATACGAGTCATTTGTCGACATCGAGGCGCAAATAAGAGGCGGCCTCATATGCGGACGCCGCGCCGCGCGCGCCGGCATCGCCTGCAAATGTGCGCGCACGAACACTTATCCATCCATCCATCTGGCGAACGCAGTAACCCCCCTTCGAGGGAGGGGGAAGTCTCCATCGATGCCGAGATTGACCGCACGAACGCCGTGCGCATATACGGCTGAGCACCGCCGCCAGTCGTGCGTACGATCTGGAAGCCAAGGGCAGTACATCCGCGTTGCTCGTCCCATGCGTGGCTGCTACCGCGCCAAGGCTTTCCTCGCACATCCTGAACGCGGGGAACGTCTGGAGCGCAGTTCCGTGCAGCTTGAGTGAAAACCTGCAGTTGCGGTCATCCCAACGGTGGGACTGCTTCGGAAGAGAAGCAGACGGCGCACGACGGCGTTTCGAGGCCTCCTGTCTGTCCCTGATATATATTGCCTGTAACCACCGAGCCAGATTGCGACAGTAAAGACGATCAAGTGTCAACTTGTCGAGCGCGAGCGGATTGTGGTTTACATATATGACACTCTCAAGCTGCTATAGCTGTTCCGACGTTTCACGGACTGTACTACATAGCTAGTGCGACGTGCATATGCCCGCACTGCTGCCCGTCGCCTTCACTTCCAGGAATCGGCGGCGCTGTACGCAACAGAGGCGAGACGGGCGCGTATAACTGTACAGCGAAAGTCGGCCCGCTGCTCCCGCAGCGGCGGCTACTGCTCGACTCGTGAGCCTGTGACTCTGTGCGGCGCGAGCGACGGGCGTACACATTAGGCGAACGGGCGCAATTGCTACTGAAACATGGCGAGAGATCGGCCGAGCCGCCGGTGGTCCCGTCCTTTCACGTCCATAACGGGGCGCCGAGAGACACGAATGGGTTAAGGGCACTGCTTATAACCAGTTCGCATTGCTTCAGCACATTTCTACTTGCAGCAACCGGGGAGCCGAATTCACAAAGCTTTTTCGTTCGTAAGTGCTCTTTGTCACTGGCTGGCGGCGCTTCGCTAACAATGTGTCAAGCATCAGTGTTGACTGGAGTTTGCTCTTGTTCTAGCGAAAAGGTGTTTTGCGAATTCGGGCTCAGTTGTTTATAAATTTGATTTTCGACTGAAGTTATCTGCACTGTTATTTTGTGTTATCCGTATTCCTGCTTGAAGCCATGACCGAGTCGGTCATTGGGGTATTTTTTTCATAATTTTGGTGTGGAGAGTGGGGGCGTGCTTTTGTGATGCTATACGGAAAGTGCATTGGATTGCGGGGAGCGTCATCGGCGGATGTCTTCCTTCTCTTCTCAAATTGGGCAGTAAGATTTTAGGTTTAATCAAGAACGCCAACTAACAAGAGCTTTATATCGAAATTGTGAACTTAGAAAATCGCGGTTCTCCTTCGGAGAATGTTCGCGTGAACAAAGTGAAGACGGTAGGTATAGGCATGTTCTACTCTTCTAAGTGCAACACACCTCTTGCACTGTAATGAGCGAAAGGTGCTACCGTCGCCGACCATTGTGTGTAAATCTGCTTGTGCGCATGCATTGTGTACCCGCCCTGTCCTTCAGCGAAGTCACGTTGGTAGACATTAACATGCACAGAAGCATTGTAGTCACTGATGTTGAAATATGGGTGAGCACGTCCATCGCCCACAGTATGGCGCCTAGGACACTGTACTCTTAAAAGACGTTGTAAAAACACCGATCGGATCTATTTGAAAGGGTTGCGTGGCACCGCTCCTTACATGACACATATGACCCCATTCGGCGACAGAAGGTATTGGAGGAAAATCGGGGGGGGGGGGGGGGGGCGTAGACAGTCGGCCTCTTGTACACGGTTCAACACGGTAGCTTGTCCGTGTGGTTTGATATACACGTTGGCTGCCTTTCTGCGCACGCCACCGGCGAGCTATACTTCGCCCCCCCCCCCCCCCCCTACACGTACACCCTTCCCCACACGAAGCCTCTCCCCCCCCCATTTTCCTCTCTCTTCTACCACCATGGCCACCCCTCGAGGCTGCTTCCCCGTTCTCTCATACGTGCTCTGGTGGCGTAGTAAAGTCCGGGTGCAGCGAGGCCAGCCTTGTTACAGGCCTCCGCAGCAGCAACAACAGCTGCAGGAACATCAGCGCGGCTGGCTACTGTGCGGCGCGTGAGCATCGCCCCGGCAGGCGGCCACGCTCGTCAGAAAGCGTGAGTCGGCGCGCATCATGACGCCCAGTGGGCCGTCCCTCCCCGCGCCGCCGCCGCCGCCGTCGCAAGTCCGGGTTCTCGCTTCAGGCTCGCGTGCGCTCTGCCCCGCTCGCTCGCCTGGAGCGCGCGCGCGGATCTTCACTGCAGTACAGACGCGCGCGCCGTTTCTTGCTCTTTCCCTCCCGAGCGCTCCCGCCCTCGAGCCCCGGAGCTTCTCCCCCAAGCACAGGAGTTCGTGCCGGGAGCATGACGAAGTGCGCTGCATGCGGCGTGGAATCGGTCTCCACCGTGTGCATTCGCCCATCTGCAGCCCTTCAGCTATAGCACGCACACACACACACGTATAGACAGCCTCCGTGCGTGGCCCGACAACGGTTTTTGTGGATCGCCAGGGGACTGCGGTGCGGCGTGCGATTTTGGCCCCGATTATGCGCGAGCGTGCGAGAGCGTCTGTGTGTGCGTGTGCGCGGGAGCTGGGCAGCGAAGAAGGGGCCAGCTCCGGCCGCCGCCGCGTGAGACGAGGCGGTTCTCGCCCCGTATATAGCGGGCGTCCTTTCTCTCCATCTCGTATATGCGGACCTCGCAGTAATAGCCGCGCACGCCTCGGAGTTGGGGCGCGACGCGAAATGTATAAATATACGGGCGGCGCATCCGCGTGATGCGTATAAAAAAACAAGGCGGATACGCGCATCGACAAGGTCCGGAAGTCTTTTTCCAGACTTCCGGCAGTCGAGAGGAGGGCATCCGTCGGGACGTTGAATCGTCATTCTCGCGTGCGGCGTGTCACTTCACCCTATACACGTACTCGCGGTGTTTAATCACGTATGCGCGTCGAGCAGCGACGAAACGAGATTTCGTTTTTTTCTCCCCTTTCCTTTAGGTTGCGGCTGATATGCGTCCTGCCCTTCCGGAAAAGGGGTAAGGTGACGCGAAAACCGTGTCCTTTCAATACGTGCGTGTACACAGACAAGCCGCATAACTTCACGGAAGGAATATACGGCAGGCACAGTAGCGAGTTTCAGTTTAGGCGAAAGTACGATCACTATAAAAGTCTTCTGACTTAGCTTTCTTTTTCCATTTTTTTTCCCGCGAAAGTGACAAGATTGCATAGTTGGAGACAGGTATTTGAAAGCTTCTCGCCGAATGTGTTTATTCAAAACGGCTGACAAAAGCGGTTAACAAGAAGCGGCGTGTTTCCCTTTCTGAGTTTCATTTCTGTAAGCAAAAGAAGTTGACGCATCCACTATCAAGGTAGCACATCCTTCTTGCTCAGTAATGCGGCCAATGACCGCAGCGTAAGCTGCACGCTGCCCGTGTTCTGGTTTCAGATACTATAGTACTGAGCGGTAAAGTTTTAATTGGAATATTTTTAACACGACCTCTAAGAGGTGATATGTCGGCGTGCACAAAGAATCAATACGCCTGTGATATCGCAGACAAACTGACATTGGTAAGAGACAAGAAAGCGCACGCTTAAAAACGACAAGAAAGCAGGAGAAACGAAGTTTCTGGCTCATGTCTCGCCTTCTTTTATGTGCGTCGTCATATACGTTGTCATAATAGTGGCAATATGCTATAGCTACAGACGGGTTCAGCCACCAGATATACTACAAACTAATGTCAGTAAAAGGTACATATGGGAGACGTGAAACTTTCTTTCGCACTATGGTGGATCCTATGTATGCACCAAGTGTTGCGAACGCACATGCGGAACGTTTCACCTCTGTATATACGCTCGAAGCGTGCCAGTTTGTGCACGATAGCGTGGGCACGACCAAGGAAAGCCGCTGGCTCTCGCGAAAGAACTCAGCAGGAAAGACTTCATGCTCAAGTTTCAGCGGGCTCTCACATTGCTATTGCGGAAAATTACGAAGCTCATGACCAAGAATACAAAGTGATCACGCACTCCCCTCACACTGAATGCCGGGTTAAGAAATTCAGCGGCCCCGGGCCACTGTGGTAGTGGTGGTGGTGATGATGATGATGATGATGATGATGATGATAATGGCGGTAGTGGTGAAGATGTTGTTGATGGCGATGGCGATGATGATTGAATAATTGATTGATTGATTGATTGATTGATTGATTGATTGATTGATTGATTGATTGACTGACTGACTGACTGACTGACTGACTGACTGACTGACTGACTGACTGACTGACTGACTGACTGACTGACTGACTGACTGACTGACTGACTGACTGACTGACTGACTGACTGACTGACTGACTGACTGATTAAAGGGCCAAATATTTAGACTATTACAGGTTTCGCGTTTCGCCTTCTGTTTTCCAGTTTAATTATTCTCTGATGGAAGTTACATGCCTATGAACATACATAATAGGGTACCTTGCATATACATATATAACTCTGCTTTGCAGAAACCTGTTTTTTCATAAGGTTGTTATCTAATGCGTATTGCCTAAGGAGCACGTCGCAACCGCGAAGTTAGTTACAAATCTACATCACTCGAAAAAGAGAAACCCGTGTATTTAAGCATCGAAGGTTTTTGCTTATATGGATGCTTCAAATTGTTCTGCATGTGGGACATGCAATCTAGGCGAATACCAGAGGTCACATATACTATAGGAGGTGAATCCTCGTCTCTTTATGGGAGAAGGCAAGAAAAGAAGCTCGCTTTTGGGCGCTGGTCGAGCAGCAACGGTGGGGAGCCTTTGTGCATAAAAGACACGTCGCCTCTTCGCAGTACACATCATTTGCCACTATTTCGGCTACTGCTAAACCATTTTGAAGAAATATTGCGGTAGAACGCTCCCTATATGTCTGACGGGGCCCTGCAAAGAGCGCCTTTAAAATTGTTGAGGGGCCCGTTAAGGAAACACGTTTCATGAGGATCACTGGCAGTCTTGGGCCCGGAGTTGCAGCCCCCTCAACCCATAGATTAATGTATGGCCCAAAGTGCCCAACAGTGGTCAAGACAATAAGGCAGACTTCAATGCCCACATTCGATCGCGGCGGGTTCCGCCACATGACCCCTTCGTGACCAAGCGTTTTCGCCGAGAGGAGGCCTAACTCGGCGTATGCGTCAAATGGTAATTTGATGATGGCGATGATGACTTTAAAGTCGGTGGCACCTACCCACTCAGGGGAATTAACCAGAAATCGGGCAGAATCCAGAAAAGTGTTAGAGGTATGATTTTAGAACTCTCTCATTATGACAATTAAGCGAAAGCGAGTAGAATATAAAAATATTTCTTTAAATAGTCATTAAGCTTGATAGGGGTCTTTCTGTTCTTTAATCTTCATGCTAGAAGGAAGTAGACATCGGAAGCTTTATTTCAACGCACGTGAAATGAACGGCGTAGTTTTCCTTTCGCCGTAGCTACGCGCATCGTTACGGTCCTTCATGTCTGTGCAAATCTCTGCACAAAGAAGCATCAACTATCACTGCATCTCACATGTTGTTTCCAGCACTGTGGAAGCTTCAGCACTCGTTAGCCAATAGGAAGGCCGAATGGCCCTCGTGTCGTCTAGTCATCCGCTGCTGAATTCGCTGTATATATGACATGCATGTGTAAATTTTCTAACATTTCACGTATCTATGTATCAAGTACCAAGCAAAAGCGAAACTCTTTAATCCTGCAGTTAATAAAACTATTACGCTCGGAACTACATTTCGCTGCGCAAGGATATTGCCTTTGTACGCAATACCTTCGGCAGTGGTCCGAACGACTTGTGAGATGGTGTATATAGTTAGATCATGCGTTTGACGCTTCGCGGTGTGTACAGGAGCCACGGAATTCTCGCACTTACGTGGAAGGATCGAAGAAAACACAACTGCAGCCCCGAAAACCGGTGGGCAGTATTCAACGAAAGAAGAAGAACTGGGTGGGTAGCAGTCGCGGCAGTCACCGGGTTCAGTGGACAACGTCTGCGGCTACCAGCGGGGGAGCGCCATTTACGGAAAGATTCGTTTTCTCGTAACCCCTGCACCTTTAAAGGCAGCATCTTCTTTTTCGGACATTCCTCGAAAAAGAAG
Organism: Dermacentor albipictus; assembly: GCF_038994185.2. Taxonomy (NCBI): domain Eukaryota; kingdom Metazoa; phylum Arthropoda; class Arachnida; order Ixodida; family Ixodidae; genus Dermacentor; species Dermacentor albipictus. The sequence continues at coordinate 123,947,842 of NC_091825.1, forward strand.
CAACTGAAAAAAACAAGAAGAAAGGAAAGAGAAAGAAGATGCAGAGCAGAGGAGATGGCGAAAAAAAAAGAAATGAAGAGAAAACGTTGGTGCGTTGGCGTTGAGGCAACCAGGGTAACAGAAACGAACAGAGGCGTCAGAGCAAAGAAAGAAAAGACGGAGCGCGCCCGTAGAATCAGGGGACGGAGTTGTGCTGGGTGGGGGGAGAGAAAGGACATAACTTTCGGCCGGCGTGTAGGCTGAAGGAGGTTGACGTATACTGTATAGAGGGGGGCTGGAGTTGGGGGTGCCAGGGAAGGGACCGCTCTGTATGGCGTATGGCTGCAGAGCACTCCGGGGTGCCCCCCTAGTGCGGGGGTAAGGGCTGTGCCGTTGCCTAAGTGACTAATTGGTCGGCCATAAAGATGGCGACCCGCAATTTTCCGGCTGGTACTGGCTTTTTTGTCGGTAGTGTTCCCGTGCGCGCTCCAAGCTTTGGACCACCTACGCGATGTCCAGTCCGTGGCGCCCCCTGGGCAGGGCACCCAACTGTCGCGGGCGTTTAGACGCGTGCAGTACCCGTATACGTGCACATGTTCCCTGGACGGCGTGGTTTGAAGCATTTCGTTCCTTTTATTTCGTGTTAGTTGTTCTGTGCCGTTATCTTACGCGTTCTTACTGCGACATACGCCTTTCTGGAAGCGAGGGGAAGTGTGCTTGCTTGCTTGCTTTTTCTTGCTTGCTATCTCTGGTTCGTGTCCTTCCGACTCCTACAGCTTCTGTACGATCTCTGTGAAAAAAGACTGGTTACGGCCTGAACTCCCTCATTACTTTGAGTTTTAGTTGCTTCTTCTTTTGTTTTGCGCGTTGGCGTTTTTACCTGTAGTTGGTAGCAGCGAGAGTCTCGTGCGGATGACCGGGCAGGCATTCGACGTCTTTAGGAAGAGGCAGCAATAAGGAGGGGGTAATTTGAAATGGCTAAGTGTTGTAGCACTGGAAAGATAGCTCTGACTGCACGCGTTCAGCCAATAAAGTTTTAGGTTAAGCGGCGCGCGTACTTAAGAATCCCAGCTCGGCTTGGTTCCAGCTGTTACCAAGCGGCGTGTGCCTCTAATCTATATCTTTCCGATCTCCAGCTGAATGTTGTCAGGTCACAGTACACACTAAGTTGGCCGTGGCTTTCTTAATACAGCTTTAGAGAGAGCACATGCATATCCCTTAACGAAATATCCAATATTTATCTCTGACTTTGCCCGGCACACATATAAGCTATGTATCTTCGGGAACAAAGGTGAGCGTGCAAATCAAGAGAAAACAAGATGCGAACAATCCCAGCGTCCCAGACTGCTTTCGCAGGTCGTCGCGGACATTGCTGCAAGTCAGTTTGGTTTTACAATGCGACGAGGTTATGAACCCTGACAAATGGCACAACTGCTCATCTAAATACCATATCTCGAATTCTATGAGCCACTGCATTCGTCTTACATGACGGACGAATAAATTTATCTTTGGGTAGGCACAAACATGGACACACGTTTATAAAACTGAAACGACACGAGGGCTGTCTTTTAACTGAAAGTTACACACACACACACACACACACACACACACACACACACACACACACACACACACACACACACACACACACACACACACACACACACACACACACACGCACACGCACACGCGCACACACGCACACGCACGCACGCACGCACGCACGCGCGCGCGCGCGCACGCACGCACGCACGCACGCACGCACGCACGCGCGCACGCGCGCACGCGCGCACGCACGCACACGCGCGCACACGCGCGCACACACACGCGCGCACACACACGCGCACACACACACGCGCACACACATGCGCGCGCACACACACACACACACACACACATGCGCACACGCGCGCACGCACACGCACGAGCGCTTGTTTGCTTGCACAAGACCGTTGAAAGTTGACACTAGTTTCGCGATATTATTTCACAAAGTTAGAGATGAAATGCATGGGCGTTCCAGTTACCTTTGCGTGGACCAACAAGTAGTGGACCAACAGTGCATTGTTTCGGTGAGTTTGGTGGCGTATGTCTACAAACTGGTGTCATTCTGGAATTCTATTCCAAGTGGATGCGCTTGGCAAACTCACAGGCTACCATTCGTAAATTGCATTATTTGCCATAAGGTGATTAATTAATAAGTTAGTTAGTGAATTGTGAGTAATTAGCTGAACATGTGTTTCCACTTTTTGTGCAAGTAATGTCCGCCTGTCTGAACAATCCATCTCAAGGACTACAATTATCTTACCTGCAACACACGATTTTTTTTAATTATATAAAACTTCAAAATGATCACCCCGTATATAAGGCAAAACTCTGGACTATTGGTTCGGGTATTCTGACGTACCTACAACGCTAAAAAACGAAAACGCAGAATGAGTAATAGGGGACGGGTTGACAACATCAGCTGGTATACTAACACACAGGCAGCGCCGGGCAACAGCATTGCAGGGACCGATAATTTCACATTTTTATTAGTATTTTTAATGTTATTTTGATCATACTCTTCCCAGGCACTGATGTCGACCGGTACTGCCCCTGTCTTAGTAGACCAGTTGATGTTGAGCGCCCATGTTGTTCTTGTATATGTATAATGAAAGGACTTTTGCGGACTATTTCGCTCCTGTGTGATTGATGGGTGACCGTAATACACAAGTACTGACCAGTGCTTTCAGCGCTGCATGGTGCCCGTAGGTACACTTTCTGTGTACTTGCGACGTATTCGTGTGTGTAAAGTGCTTGTTAATATTGTCTTCTAGTGTTTCGTTTTTTTTTTTTTGCCTGAGTACGAACTTTGTGATTTCGGGATAGCCAATATTTTCAATATTTAGCTCCGTAATTAGGTCAAAATACAAACGTCAGGTCCTCCCGTGCTTCGCACTACACATGTCGGTGTCTTCACAGGTGCCGCTATGTAACCAGACCTCAGTTTTTTCATCTTAACATTCATCTCTCCTCTTTCCAACTCTCCCCCCCCCTCTCTCTCTCTATCTATCTCTATCTCTCTCTCATTCTCTGGCCAGTGGCCACTGACAGCCGCGCGCAGTGCCAGCCCGGCCAATTTCAACTGGTTCTTCTTTTCTACACCCCCCTCCCCCCCCTCCCCCTGCCATTCGCCTCCTCCTATTACGTGAGCGGCGTTCATTACGAATTTCGTTCGTCGCACTCGTTTCCGGTGGTGGCGCTGCCCGCCGTTTGCCGGCGACGATAAGCTACAGGGAGTAGTAGTATCGCGTTCCTAAAGAGGCTGTATACGAGCTTGGCACGAAGACGGCTGCGGCGGCGAAGGGGCGCTCGGCGCCGATGAGGACCCGTCCGGCGAGGCAAACTGGTCCCGACTAATTGAATACTCAGTGGTATTTCTGCGGGGCAACTTAATAGCGGTCTAAGGGCGGGAGGAGGGAGGAGAAGTCGCGTCTTCGAACGACGATCCAGCCGGCTTTCCGTCTTTACCACGCAGAAAAAAAAATCATTAAAAAAAAATGACAGTAATACAGCGAGTGCGCTACTTTGCTTTGCAGATGCGCCGTCGATAAAACGAGTCCACGCCTTGCAACGTATCCGTCGCAGGAGAAACACAGTAGCTGCCATATGCAGTGGCAGAGATTTCCGGTCTCGTGAGGGTGAGGAAAGTAAGATGGCAGCACTAACTATACAGCGTGAAGGGTCGCCACAAGAAAGTGGGTGCACAAATTATAGTCCACACGCTTGATCTGGCGTGCCGGCATTTGAAGCTTTGTGCGCAACGTAGACGATTTCGCATTCATTTATTTAATTGTATTGTTCTGAGAAAGAGAGAGAGAGAGAGAAAACTTTTATTGTCAAGTTTTAGTGGAGCTTTCTTTCCCAGCGGTGTGGGCTAGCGTGGCGTCTGCTTTGCCGCAACGCTATCAGCCCATTCCGCCAACCGTATCTGGTCTTGCGGGATGGAAGTTTTCGTTTTTTTCTCCCACTGAACATCGCTTGCAGGTAATTGTAGTCGTTTAGCGAAAATATGTGGCTCACACTCAATATGAGGAATTAGCCAAGGAATGAATGTATTATTCCATGTTAGAATCATAAATGAACTTCCAGAACTGATATATGCAGTGAATGTTGTGGCAAGGCAAAATTTACTTGTCAAAATGAGAATCATAACAAACGTGGGTTGTTACCCACGTTTGCCACCAACAACTCGAGTTGTTGGTGGTCGCAAGTGAAGTTTTAATTCTTGCCGACTTCCTGTGGCAAGTAAAAACATGATTATACAGCTACGTCGGACGACACGAAAACTGCGCGAAATGAGCTTTAATAGCTATCGATGTCGAGTTCGCGCGTAAGATGTTTCGGCGAGCCCCGCATGGTTCGAATTATTTTTCTTTAACATTGCTTCTGTCATCGCTGCCATGGTTTGACCTCGCTGGTATGTACAGTAGTTTATTCCCTCCCTCCCTCCGTCCCTCCCTCTGTTTCTCTTTAAGAACAAGGTCTTCTTTGGCGAGTTCAAATCGAAGAATTGGGGGTTCTGGAGATGTGGTTATCTAACCACTTTCGTCTCGTGAATGATGCACAAATGGAAGCCTTCTAAGGCCCGTATATATAAGACAACGAAAAAGGCGTCGACGTGAAGCTTGTAACGAAAAAAGATGCGCCCAATTATAGCGCAGAGCTACTACGTACGGAGTTATGGAAAGGAGGCAAGGAAAGAAGGGAAAAGAATAATTCGAGGAATGAGCAGAGGCCAAAAAATCATGTTTGCCTTCCGACCCCGATGCACTCGTTTAAACTGCTCGCACCTAAAACCCGAACCGGGAGTGTAGCTTTACTCGGCAACGATGTGGACCGATCTCCAAGACATACTACTGTCTAAACGGAAAGAAAGTAAAATAAGTAAAAGTAAGGTTCAGCAAGTAAGGAAGGAAAACAAGAGGTGAAAGACAGAGAGCTTAACCAGATTCAGTGTCCGGTTGGCTACTCTGCCCACGGGGACGGAGTAAGGGGCAGAAAAGATAAGAAAACAAGAGAAGATTGAAAAGTTAAAAAAGAAAAGCATCATTTTGACCGTTCTATAGTTTTCAAGTGGCATTTCCTTTGAAAAGCACATTAGCGCTTTTAAAGCAGTTCGTGCCGACGTCGGCTGGGACCAAGCTCCCCAGCCGACGTCGGCAACCGTCCCCTTCTGTAAGGGGACGGTTGTCAATCCTGTCGAGCGTGGTCCTGAGTACTTGTCTTTGTGCACTGAAACGATGACAATCACACAGAAGGTGCAAACTTCACAATCTGGACTTGTGGCCATTCCGATGAGGCAAGAGCACGCATTGGTAAAAGCTACTTCAAGCCATAGGCGACAGATGATAAGCCGTCGTGATAAGCCGTTGTGATAAGCCAGGAGCTTCAGATCAGAATCCAGGAAACAAAGGCGCTGTTTTTTTTTAATTATGGGGTTTTACGTGCCAAAACCACTTTCTGATTATGAGGCACACCGTATACAAGGAGAACTCCGGAAATTTCGACCACCTGGGGTTCTTTAACGTGCACCTAAATCTAAGTACACGGGTGTTTTCGCATTTCGCCCCCACCGAAATGCGGCCGCCGTGGCCGCGATGAAGGCGCTGGTTCTTAAAGTCTGCCAAATTCCATTGGGCCAACGTAAGCTGGTGAGCAAGCGCACAGAGCTTTCCCGCTGCGTCTGTCCTTGACAGCGGGATAGAAACGCAATCAGCACTGGTATATGTGAAGATCGAGTGGTTGTGTCTGCTTGTTCGTTTCCAAGGATGCCACAATGACTTCGAAACCATTGAAATACGATGTCATGTCCTGTCTCAACTGCCCGATAGTAAATTTTCCGTGTGTCCGCGACAAGTCGCTCGTGGGGTCCACGGCGTATATAATGCAGAAAGCAAACTCTGGAGGGCGGTCTTGGAATTACGGAAGATGGACTATTTCTGGGGCGTTTCCTGATCAATCAATTGAATTGCTGCACTCAGAGCTGCAAGTTCAACAGCCGTCGTTGATGTCAAGTGCGATGTTCTGAACGTTATCACTGCAGATTTTGCTGGGGCAAATACTGCAGCTGCTGAACTGAAGTGAATGACCGACACATCGGTGTAAACAAGTAAGCGGTCACTGTAGACCTCACGTAATAGAAATAATGCTGCCTGCTTCAATGCTGCAGACGGCATTTGTGCCTTCTTCCAGATGCCTGTAATGGTAAGGCATACTCTAGGTGAATTCAGAGACCACAATGGCAGTGAAGGTCATGTCGTAATTCGATGGTAGTGATGCTCCGTGAGTAATAGTCACGAGACGGCTGAAACTCGTATGCGGTCTAGTTGTCGGCAGGCAAGCAAGATGGTGAAATGGTGCCCTTGCGACATGTCAAATGTGCCCTCTTAGAGCATCGACTGCAATGTATGTTGTCATAGGGTGGTGAGGCGCTATGGCGATTCTGGCTGCTGTGGATGCACACCCAGGGAAGCCGAGGCTCGTCTGCAGAACTTGGTGTGTGCGAAGATTCGTTTTACTGGTGCTTCCTAGCACGGGCAGGATGTATCTTAGGAATCCCATAAATAATGCATGGTACAGCTGCAGCATCGATTGTACAGATGCGCCCCATGACTTTCCGGCGACAAATTTGAATACATTGCAGTAAACTTTTTTCATATGTTAAATGTGTGGCGTCCGAGACAAAACACGGTCGACGATGACTCCAAGAAAACAGTGCTTGCTTTTGTAAGCAATTCCTTGCCCACTTACGCGTATAACGTATCGAGTCATTGCTTTACGTGTAGATGCATCTAATCGGCACTTTTCTGAGGAGAGTTCTAGGCCTTTCGTATGCAGGTAAGACGTTTGTGTGACCTTCCGCAGCTTCCCTAATATCTGCGGACGTGCCACGCCGGACGCCCAGATGCAGATATCATCTGCATAGACGGATGTCTTGACCATCCTTGGCAATCATCTAAAGCCTGTTTCACATGATGCGATTTTCGTCGCACCGGAAGTGCGATTTCCGTCGTTTGCGATGAAAATCGCAGTCGCAGTGCCGTCCCCCCGATTTTCGGCTGCGACCAACCGGTTGGTCGCACAGTCGCACCGTCGCACCGATCGCTGCGATTTTCCGTCGAAATTGCGTGGAGAGCTGTCAACGGAGCTATTTCGCCGGTTTGTTTTGATGGCGTCTCACGACAAGTGCAATCGCGGAGACGTGGATCGTCGAATTAGGTACGTGCGCGAATTAAGGGAGAATAAAAAACTTGTACAGATTGCATTCTCCTATTGCTATGCGTTTGTTGACACGCTACACAGCAAATGAAGTGCATTTTCACGTTTGCTTCGTGCGCCTTTGCGAGTTGTCAGTCCTAGGAGGTGTTCGATCCCCAGCAGACGACGAGGTCGTCACAATTTTCTTTTGTTGAGTAGCATGCAAAAATCGCGCTTACGGAGCAGCTTGAATTATTTCAACTTCGGCAAGGGCAAATGACAAGACAGCAAAGTACCCGAAGTTTCTACGTTGCGCTGAACGCGGTACCGTTCAGTTGCATTTTCTTGTCGGTTTTCAAGCATGAATTTCCCGATGCATCTTCAAAGCTTATCTTGCCTCTTATTAAATTTGACAGAGCAAAAGTGTAGGCTATCGTAATGAATTTGCTACGGTAGCATTAAATCCGTGGCTTGAATAAAATACTACATGCACGTTAAGCTGCACCTCTTCTCTGGAGATTTTTTTTTTCTTGCACAGAAACCAGTAAACATAGACTATGTTGCGGACTTCGTATCCTTACTACATCTGTATGAACACTTGCTCTGCAAGGTAATTAACTGTACAGCTAGCAGATTAATTAAATTGCTTGCTATATTGGCAAAGTGACAACGTACCCTCCAGCACAATTATGTAGAACTCGTGCAACAATGCGAAAAGCAGGCAAACGGCCTGTTCTTGTGGGGATAAAACAGTATAAAACGACACGCTGAAGAAAAGTAAATCAAAACTGTGCAGTGAAGTCAGCCAGTACAAGCAGTTCTTGCACATTCACAGCGGATCAAGTGTGCAGAAACATTCATGCCTTACATGTTTCTCGTAAGTTTCTAATAAGTTTGTGATCACATATATTAGTGTGTAAATCCATATAACGTTATCCGCTGCGATTATTATCTTTATAAGTAATGAAATACCATGCTACTTGCAAGAACATATATCACCCGAGGATTTCAGAACAAATTTCTGCATTTCAACTATACACAATATGTGGCTTATTCAATAAAAGACCATAAACTGGGCTTTTTTGCAATGACAAACTTATACCAAACTTTACTTACATACAGGCAAGAAAAAAAATTATAGACAGAAATATTGTTCTTCAATTTGTTCACCTGCCACTGTGGCTATAGCATTCTGCTGCTAACACAAGGCGAGGGGTTGATTTGCCAGCCATGGAAGTCGCATTTCGATGGGGGTCGTAGGTGAGAAAAAAAGCTCTTGCACTTAGATTTAGTTCATCACCTTTTATTGAACCCTTACACTTCAAAATACTATTGCATAGGGGGGCATGCTTATGCAAAATCTAACACCAATAGAAAGCAAAGGGCAGAATTGTAAAACAACCATCTTTCGTGATAATTCGAATGTGTAAATATTCATTGCATCGATATGCATTGTTCAACAGCACTGCACAAATAAGCATGATCAGGTATAGCAAGTACTCTGTCAGGAAGCTGGTTCTACAGATGTACAAAAGGCATGAATGCTTATACTACGTCGCACACATAGCACAAAGAAAACCTTTTTCAAGAGTTGTCCCTTCTGGCAGATATGAGTGGGCCATAAGCAGCAGAAACTTTATTGCAGGACATTGTGTAATACCGCTTATGAAAGAATGAAGAGAGTGAAAAGGCTTTTAACAGCAGTACCTCATGCTGCTCTAATAAGAGGAACGATGAGCAAAAGCATTTCTGGTAGAGCACTTAAACAGTAACTTTCTGAAAGACAGAAAATTCCAGGTGAGAGTTGGAGGTACATTTGACCCACATGCACCAACAACACGGGCATACTACAAGAAACACTACAGCCTATGGTGTATTACAGTCCATGGGAAAGCTACCTTATACAGAAATCAAGAATGATGCAACAAGCCCTCGACAACACTGCAGACTTTCTTGGCCAGTCTGGCCTCTCGCTTTCTGATAAGTCGGCTCATATCAACGTCGGAAAAAAAAAGACTAGAATCAAGAACTACCCCAGATTGCACATTGTGATCCTCATAGCTGGACAAATATGCCCGCAAGTCAACATCCACAAATCCTCAGCTAGTGTAAGCCCATGACGGCAGAGCCAGCACGTGGGTGAAACAATTATGCAGTGCCTGGACGCAACTTCCGCATCTGGTGGAAAGAATAATCTCGAAATAATGGGGGTGGACGAGTGGATACTATAGAAAATCGCAGATGCTGTGCTTGTGTCCAAGGTATCGTACGGTATGAATTACCAGCAGTACACAAAAAGACAACTCATTGAATACAGGCATCGGGTAGTAATAACAGGTCTTTCCAGCTGTACCATGCTTGAAGACCTCTATGAGAAAGTAACGAACAAGCACCTAGACGGAGTAGAGTTGCAGCCTGCAGCACAAATTCTTTGTCTCAAGAGCTCAGAACCTCGTCCTAAGATACTATGCCAGCTAGCATATGAGATGCAAAGACGACTACCTCTCCCTTCAGAAACACAACGTTGGGAGTACCTGAACTTGAAACACAACAGGCCCATACCGTGGAATATGGGGGTAAACAATTAGGCCAGAAGACTATATGCAACTGCAAAACACACAGAGGAGGTTGCTAATCGTGAAGATGCAAGCAAACATAAGGCACATATAGTACACTGATCTGGCAATAGCAGTGTAACAGTAGTACGACACTACATAAACTAAACCCCATATAAGTGAGTACCATTCCAGGTCATCCTATACCTAGAAAAGCTGAACTGAAAGCAATCAAAGCAGCACTTGTAGTGCAGATTACACCCTGCACAACACCCTGCATGGATTCACCAGAAACTGTCTGTGCCTGCACATCACACAAGATTGTCAGGAAAATCAGGTGATTGACACGCGACTTGCAAGCACATGGCCAGAAATTAAATTACAGGATACGTAGCCATGCAGATATTCCAGGACACAAGCAGGCTTATAAGCCCGACATAATAACTGAAAACTAGATGAATTTGTGTGTATTCATTATTAACTAAAGTGCAACAGATAGACAACAGACAAGAACGAAGCGCTCTGTGTGTTCATTTCGTTCCTGTCCATCACATTTCTGTTGCAATATAGTTAATGAATTCACGAGGCTGCACAGAAGAATGATACCTCTGCCCCAGGGCCCGATTTCACATCCAAATCCATGCCTGTGTGCGCGCGCACACACAAATGTTGCAAGAGTGCATAGCGTGAAGCAGTATCAACAGGATGACACTAGATATGGATGAGGACTAACTTTCAACTGAGGTTCATTTGTAAAAATGTGGGGAGTCATATAAATTACCAGAAAAAAAAGGACGATGAGCAGGACGAGAACAAGGTGAAAGCAGGAGCCAACATTTTGACAAGTGGACTTGTCTTCTTCAAGGTCCACGTGTGGAAACATTGGCTCCTACTTTCACCTTGTTCTCATGTTGCTCATCATCTTGAATTTCCATCTCCTGCCTTCCCCGAGTTTTCCTCACAAAAAGAAAGACATCTTTGAAGGATAGATAAAAATTGGTGCTTGATGCAGCCAAACATAAATAAAAATGCTACAGAAAGAAAATAGAGAAAAATTCCAAGTGCAGGAAAAAATCATTACAATTGCCAATCCTGCATGCCAGCACCTTTCAGGAAACACTGTTGTTATTCCAATAGACAGATTGACAGCTTGCTTATGCAAGCACATTCTTCCAGTTCCATGCCATTGGGAAAAAAATGAGTTTCCTGGAAGGTAGCCACATGCACACTTGGTGATCACAATGTTTTTTTCCCTGGACTTGTATATCTATATGTATTTTCTCCCTTTCCTGCTTTTATGTTTGGTTTCATCAAGCACTAGTCTTTATCAGGTTTTATTGCTGTACTACTTCGTGGTAACCTTTATAGATCACTGCATTTTCACAATAGACCTTTTAATTAGAAGTTAGCATACCCTGTTCTTACTGCTTCACACTGTACATTCTTGCTACATTGGCCAAATAAAAAATTTTGTAAGGTATCATGAGGGCCATTAAAGTGACTTGTTGCAGTCTAAAAAAAAAAACGAATAGCCTGGCTGCAAATGGCACCAGAGAACACATAGGACAAACAAGAAAACCGATATGATTTAACAACCAAAAGTTTAATGTACACACCGAGTAAATGCTCGCTGACAAGCAATAGACTGAACATACACAAAAAAGAGAAGCAAAAATTCATGTGCGTTTCCTGACAGGAAATGCATCCATTTCTAACGGAGGCTGTGCTGACAAGATTAACCCAGCATTTTTAGATCTACAGCTGCCGTAACTTCTCTAGGCAGCCGATCTGCACAGAATGCTAGCTTCTTCCTCTACAATGCACATTCAGATGTGGAGAGTGCATCGTAGAGGAAGAAGCTAGCATTCTGTGGAGATCGGCTGCCTAGAGAAATTATGGATGCTGTAGATGCAAATACACTGGGAGAATCTTGTGTCAGCATGGTCGCTATTACACTTTCAGAGATGGATGCGTTTCCTGTTGGGATCTGTATTGACACACATCAGATCTTGCTTCTGCTTTTTGTGTAAATTCGATTTATTGCTTATCAAACAGCATTTACTCGGCATGTTAAATAAACTTTCATTTGTTAATACACCTCATGACTGTCTCGGTCTCTAGCAGAAAGGTGTTCATTCTTTTTACAGTGAAGCTGTATATGCCTATGTGAAACACTCATGGTCCAATCCCAAGAACCCTAGTGTAGGGGTATGAGCCATTGTTTAAGGGGGTGTGAGCCATTGCATTCGTCTTGCATGATGGACGGAGACATTTATTGTTGGGTAGACATAGAAATGCTTATGCATTTCAAACATACATTTATCTGCGTATTATCGCAGGGAAGGGACACAGAGGGGGATGGGGTTAAGACAAGATCATGATGTCATTATTATCTCACAGCAAAGGTGTGGTGGGCCATTGGCTAGACCGATAGTGACGTCGTTTCTCTCTAGCAGCAGAGCACGCGTGCAGCAGTCTCTTTCAGACTTCCCAATAGGTTTGAAAATGTGTCCCTGTATTTAATTAAATGAAATGTGCAGCCCCGGTGTGTCACTTCGTAACTACAGTGCATAACTGAGTCATAAACATTATGATTAACGCATTACAAAACACAAGTGCATAACAGAATTCAGAAAGACTTTGATGAACCCGCTGGACTAACACAATGAACCACTCATTGCACTTTTTATGATGGTGATCTTGCAAAGTGCAATGTGTGGCATTCCAAATAAACAATGTGATAAACCCAAGCCAAACATGTGCATAACCTCATTAAGAAACACAGACATAACCAATAATATAGAAAGACTTGAATAAACCATTGGAATTAACCCAGTGATAAACACTGGGGCTGCACATTTCAGCTTCGCTGGTTTACCGTCTGTACAGGGTGCATGGGCAGTAACTTTTTCTGTTATTGTTTGTCAAGTATTGTATAATGTTGTGCCAGTAAAACACGTTGGGCTAGTTGGTACAATGTATTGGTACTGCTTTTTTTGCTGGTTTTTTTCTTAATGTTGTGCCCTTCTTCCTTATGTAACAACTTTCTTATTCCCCCTTGCATAATACTCCAACCTTGCAGCCTGCGAGGTATATAAATAAGTACATAAGCACGTCATTCATTCATCTGCATACACCTCGCACCATTCCTTGCTCAACAAACATCACTGTGTTGATGTCTCGCAGCGTGCATCTACATTAACTGCCATTTGCGTTTCGGTATGGTTTATGAACAGTGTAATGCATAAAGATTACATGACATTAAGGTTGTGACCTATGCGGTGCATAAGCAAACCTTGCAAAAGATGACATGTTGGATTGTTGAAAATAAGACAAATTGTATATATCGCAGTTACTTTAACAGCATTTAATTGACCACTTGACAGAAACCTCACTTTGCATAGATTCCAACACCTACACTGAATCTGCAGTTTTATTTTTTGCTTATTAATGCATGGGCCATGGTATTACTGCATGGCCACATGGTAGATTTGAAAACAAAGTGAAATAAATTAGTTTGTTGCAATATAACAATATGTGTAGATCACTGCGATTGTAACACGAGAACTTAATACAAACATGCACACTATAGGATGCAGACAAATGCTCAGGACAATCTCCAGAATGTTTGCATCCTGATACTTATGAAAGTGAATGGTTTCATTCCATGGCTGTCAATGAGAGGGAGAGAGAAAACTTTATTGTGTTCGTGGAACAAAAACGCATTGATAAGCTTAGACATATAGTCATTGCTTAACACTTTCGAAATGAATAATTATAGCTTGCTATCGACATTGGAGCAGCCTTTCGGCAGCAAGAAAAGAAATCAGTTTTTCCAGCTCTGAACACTGAATTGCAGGAAATGCAAGCAGGCATAAAATTCTGCCAATATAATCTGTTTAGGAATACGAAATTGGAATAAACATTGAAGCTTGCACTTCTACTTTCTCTGGCTGAGCAATCTAGTTTGAAATGACTCCCATAAGCATGTCATAACAATGTTGACCTAATACAGGTTAAATGCATGACTAGCTTAAGAAATCTGGATGATTGCTATAAATTACAGTGAAGAAACTATAATATCTAATAACATTAATAATATAATAATAATAATATTTATTTCCACAAAACAGGCTAACCGTGAGAGGCGTGCGAGGCTGAGCAGAAAGCTGAAAAATTCTACGGCAAGTGCGCCTGCTGTGGGCCTACGATCCTGCATTATGAATAGCGCGTATTGATATGGTCTTCTTGTTAGAAGTTCCGAGTATACTACCAGCGCGAGACTCGGGACAACAAAGTGGACGAGAAGCGTGTCTTTTAGAATGCTATATTACAACGTACAGGTTTCTACAAAAGCGGAGACGACGACGACGAAGTGTCCACTGTGTGGAACGCTGCTTTTCTGTCTCTGCGAATTTGAAGCTACCTTGTGGGAGACGCCGCTCCCTTAACTACGGCGATGGACGTGGAGTCACCTGGAGGGGCCCCTGGTCCTTCTACGTCAACAGCGGCCGCTCCGAGAAAGCGGTCTAGTCACCCGAGTGACACCGACAGCGAGGACACTGTGATCTACTCAGCAACCAGTGATGAAACCTCGGATGATAGTGACTTCGTGCCCGTAGCGAAGAACAAAGCAAAGAGACGGCTCGTCAGGACATCTCCGTCCACAAGTAAGGCAACTGTGATCCCTACGCGAAAGCCATCAGACCTCACAATTTTATTTGTGCCTGTGGCTGCTAGCGACAATCTAAACCGGATCAACCGCCAAGCCACATCTGTTTCGCTCGAGGCACTTGTTCCGGGTCAGATCAAAGATGTCAGGATCAACGCCCGCAAGAACATCCTTGCTATAAATGTCACAAACCGCAGCGCGCTAGACATTCTGAGCAATGTTAAGGTCCTGGATAGCATCAACGTACGCTGCTATAAACAAGACAATCACGACTCTACGGCCGGCGTTGTATATGACATAGATAATTCGATAAGCGATGCTGACCTGCACATACTCATCAAGCCGGCGACAGAGGGAATAGCCATTTTGCAAGCCCGTCGCCTGGGGAACTCGCAGTGTGTGAAGTTAACCTTTAAAGGAGACAGCCTACCGTCACACGTCAAGGTCGGTCACTTCAGACACATAGTACGACCTTTTGTGCCAAAGCCGCTTCAGTGCAGGAAGTGTCAAAGGATAGGGCACGTTAGTGCGGTTTGCACAAATGCTACCGTGTGCTCACGTTGCTCTGGGTCGCACAGCTCCGACGCCTGTCGTACAGAAAACCAAAAGTGCGCCAATTGTCAGGGCTCTCACGATGCAACTTCAAAAAATTGCCCACACGTGAAAAATGAAACGAAAGTCTTGAGGCAAATGGTCAGGGATGGTTCCTCGCACAGGGAGGCTGCCGCTAAGGTGCGACGTCGACGTTCACGTCGCCGGCCATCTAGGAAACCCACTGCTATTGCCAAGGATGCACCGCGTCCACTGACAGTCCAGAAACTTCCGCATACAACTAGCAATAGCAGCAATGCGATTCCTCAGCAGAAAGTCTCCAATATCATTGCCTCAAGCGAGGAGTGGCCGCCATTGCCACGGCTAGATCCACCAGCGGAGCAACAAGATGTAGCACGCTCGCCGAATCATGCTTCACCTTCAGGTAGCACCCTAGACGATGACAAACAAGTTGTCACCATGATAAGGGCCCTTATGAACACGCTCCGAGTACTACTGACCGCCATACACACTCCGGCGGCTCGAGGCGCACTTCAAATACTGGACGCCCTGAATCCAGTACTGTCCGGTCTTGAGAAGCACCATGGCTGCTCCTCTACACTCGTTCATTAAGGAGGTCAAGGAAGCGTCTCTCTTCCAATGGAATGTCAGAGGCATTAAATCCCGCATTTCGGACTTTCGTCCGTTTGTTTTTAAGTACAAATTTCCAATAATCGTCATTTGTGAACCAAACATTGACAACGCCATCCGCCTATCAGGATATGAAGCTTTCATGTCTGCTACCTGTAGCGAACGCAGCAAAGTCATCGTTTATATCAGATGCGATTTGACGTATGTTTCACACCCAGTCGCACCTGATGACGACAATCAGTACGTATGTTTGACGATAAAATGCAAGAACTTCGCACTCACGCTCGTCGGTGCCTACATTTCACCTTCGAGTCGATTTGACAACGCGAGACTAAGTGCAATTTTAACAGCGACAGCTGGACCATGGATTATTACCGGCGACTTCAATGCGCATCATCCGCTATGGGGAAGCTTAAAGATGGATTGCCGAGGAAGACGCCTACTATCCTTCGCGTCGGACCATGAGCTCTGCTGCCTAAATGATGGCAGTCCTACTTTTCTGCGGGGATTGACATACAGCAGCTGCCTGGACTTGACTTTTGTTTCAAGATGCCTCAGTGCCAGTGTGAAATGGTTCACGGACAACGAAACGCATGGTAGTGACCACGTCCCAACATATGTTAAAATTGACGGCATACGCAAGACACAGTCGACCACAGTTCTTCGTCACATTGACTGGCCTCAATACACGCTGCTCATGGAGAAGAATTGCCAAGAGATCCAGGACTGTCTACCTGACAACATCGAAAAGCTAATTAACGCCGCTGCTCAAGAAGCCACAAGAGCTTTTAGGCCTATTCCTAAGTTTTCTCATTTCGAAGCAGAATTGGAGCGGCTTCGAGCAATCCGCCGTCGCGCGGAACGAAGGTACAGGCGCACCAAGTCCATCTACGACCTAAGAGAGGCGAGACGAATACAGAAGAAGATCCAGCGTCGGATCAACTCCCTGCAGTCTCTAAGATGGAAAACCTTCTGCGATTCCCTTGATCCGCATAAACCCCTGTCACATATATGGAGAACGGTGCGTGGTCTTCGAACATCACCGCAACAACGCCACCCCTTCAAATGTCTGGCTCTCTACCAAGGTCGCAGAGAGATCGACGTAGCGGAGGACTTCTGTGTCAAGGTTGCTGGTCTGCCGCCATCGTTCGTTACACGTGATCCATGTGATGTTCCAATCTCGCGGGATTCACGTATGGACAATCCGTTTTCCATCGAGGAATTGCAGGCGGCGTTGGCAGCATGCAGACGTTCCTCATCGCCTGGGCCTGACGGGGTGACATACGCAGCTCTCGGACACCTTGGTCAAACAGCCCGGCACGCTCTTCTAGGCGTGTACAATAATTCATGGCGTGAAGGAGTGGTTCCTGCTTCATGGAAGTCCAGCCGCCTTGTGCCTCTGCTCAAACCGGGTAAATCACCCCTAGACGTGGCGTCTTATCGTCCCATTGCTCTGGCCAGTTGTCTCGGAAAGGTGATGGAGAGGATGGTGCTGAAGCGGCTAGAGTGGTATCTAGAACACTACCGGTTATACCCTGACGCCATGGCAGGCTTTCGACGCGGACGCTCTTCTGTAGACAACGTCATCGACCTTGTCTCGTCTGTTCAGCACGAAAAAAGCCTAAGGAGGCTGTCAGCGGCAATGTTCCTGGATGTTAAAGGCGCTTATGATAACGTCACCCATCGAGCCATCCTAGACGCTTTGGGCAATGTCGGCCTAGGCGGCCTTGTTTTTCGGTGGATACTCAGCTTCTTGAAGGACAGGTCATTCTTTGTGCAAACAGAGGATGGTGCGTCATCACAACACAACACCTGCCGTGGCGTACCACAAGGTGGAGTCTTGAGCCCCACTTTATTTAACCTCGTGCTCATCGACCTGGTTCACATCCTTCCGCAGTCCGTCCATGTGTCGATCTATGCAGACGATATATGCATTTGGTCATCAGGAGCGACGCGCCCCCAGTTGCGCGCCAGACTTCAACAAGCGGCCACACTAACATCAGGTTATCTTCGAGCGCGAGGCCTGGAGGTGTCCTCCGAGAAGTGCTCTATGGTCGCTTTCACGCGCGAAGCAATGAAACCGTACGTTGTCAAAATTAATGGACATCCGATTGCCTACGAGAAGACGCACCGCTTTCTAGGGGTGATAATAGATCGAGACCTCTCCTGGAGTCCTCATGTCTCGTACCTAAAAAGGAAATTACTCATGATAACTCACGTGCCCAGATTTCTTGCAGGAAAGTCGTGGGGTGCGTCTGTGAGTGCGATGCTCCAACTCTATAATGCACTGTTCCTCGGTTTCCTGCGCTATAGCTTACCTGTACTGGGTGGGACCAGTAAGACCAACCTCCGTGCCCTCCAGTCTGTACAAGCTCAAGCTCTACGAATTTGCCTTGGACTTCCCAGATGTGCATCCACGGCAGCAACAATAGCCATCGCGCATGACCACCCCATCGCTACGTATCTTCAAGTCGACGCTTTAAGGATGCATATCAGACACTTCGCGCGACTTCCATCGCATCATCTCGCCCCCCTTCCTGCCACTCGACCTCGTTCAGCGTTTAGCAGGATTATTGCCGCCAACCACGGAACTTTACCATCAAACTTCGTGCCTGCAGCACGACCATCTCTACCGCTGTGGTGCCTTCATCCACTCCAGGCTCTTCTTGATATTCCCGGTATCAAAAAGAAAACGGAGATGTCATCTTTTACCCTCAAACAAACCGTGCTTTCATTCCTACATGACAAACACAAAGAACGCATCCACGTTTACACGGATGGCTCTGTCTGCTCTAATAGCTCAGCTGGAGCAGTGGTTATTCCCGCAGAGTCTGTCACGATCAAGTTCAAGACGTCTCACGTAACATCATCGACGGCTGCAGAACTCGCAGCTATCCGTGCTGCTTTAGAGTTCATTTGTCACAAATCGTCACAGTCATGGTCCCTCTTATGTGACTCGAAGGCAGCTCTCCAGTGTCTGATGTCCCCTTTCAACCACGGACCAAATATGCAACTAGTGGCAGACATCCGACTACTCCACCATCAAGCAATCAACAAAGGGCACAACGTCATCTACCAGTGGATACCGGGTCACTGCGGAATTGCGGGCAATGATCATGCGGATGATGCCGCCCGATCGGCCCGCGATGGTGCCCACGTTGTACCACTACCACTGTCACGAACAGACGCAGCCACAAGTCTTCGCTCCCTCGCCCGCGAGCTCACGCAGAATCTGTGGAACACCAATGAGTTCACGAACCAACGTCTACACAGATTGGATCCATGTCTGCAACTCCGCCTACCACCAGGGTTACCACGAGCGGAAGCAACACTTCTGTGCCGCCTGTGGCTCGGCGTGGCATTCACGAACTCCTATTCATTCCGCATTGGAATGGCTGACAGCCCTACTTGCGGCACCTGCGACTGCGAGGAGACGATTCAGCACCTCCTTTGTGACTGTCCCAGCTACAAAGTGCCAAGAACGGTGCTCGTAACCGCGCTCGAAAAACTGGACAATCGCCCCTTTACAGAGGAGAAGGCTCTAGGACACTGGTCCAGACGGGCTTCGGCACTCAAGGCCTTAAGGGCTTTGCTGAAGTTTTTAAGGACATGTGAATTGTGCGATCGCCTTTGAGTGTTGTATCGCGTAGTATCGCGGTACTGCGTGAATTTCCTTAATTTTTTTTTCTCCTCTTCTTCTTCTTTCTCCTTTTATTCCCTTTACCCCTTTCCCCAGCACAGGGTAGCCAGCCGGTACTTACACTGGCTAACCTCCCTGTCCTTCCTCCTCTTATCTCTCTCTTCTACAAAAGCGACGGTAACTGCTCGAAACATTTAATGCGTCGGCTTTTGCGCCTTTAGAAATATTTAGAGAAGGCTCCCATATATATATTCGCAGCGCAAGCACGGCGATGGACGAACCAGGCTAGCGCTAAGGTTGGATTTCACAACACAGTTTTCATTCCACGTCCTAATCACACTGATCGTTTGAGGCTTCGTTCAGGGGCACACGCGGGCGTTCGGGTTGGTGCTTCTTGTTGCGTTTGGCGTAAGAATATGGCTAGGAGCAGGCACCACATATGCGCAATGACGGGCAATATACACGCATCGTTTCTCCAGAAGCTGACGCCGAGCACGCGTAGCGCGAGGATCTTGCTGGGCTGACAACTTCGTGGCAGCCGAATTCCGAATACTGCATATACGGTGAGGGTAGCTATATGAACTTGTCGATGGGTCATCTTGTAGATTGTTGAAGCGCAGGCAGAACGAAACGGTCATAGAATGTAGATAAGACAACACACAACGCTGAACCATAGAATAAAGAATCGCTGGCTGATCCACCTGCGAACAGCTGTTTACGTGCGCGATGTCGCACTGAACTAACAAAACCGCCGTCGCGCACCCCAAGACAAATCTTAACTAACGTTCTTAAATTAGTAAACGCACATATTATTTGCTTCTAATCAAGAGAAGTCAATAATATTATAGTGTAAACGTTTTATTCACTAAAATAAAAGAATTATGCACCGTGTGTCACGAAACCTGGCAGTAAGCAACACTGGGCGTCGCACCAGTCGCATTGTTGAAATCGCAATCATGTGAAATGAGTCCTCTAAAAATCACATTGCGACGCGTGCGACAGCACCGATTTTCGTCGTTGCAGTCGCAGCATGTGAAACAGCCTTAACAAGGCCCAACAGTGCTACGTTGAAGAACGTTGGGCTTAACACTCCGCCTTGCAGCACACCATTGCTGGTGGGGAGATGTAATGCCATCCTCTGTAAGCACGAAGAAGGAACTGTCCTCCAAATACCTGTGAATCCAGCGCAGTGCACGGCCACCAATTTCCACATCGGTTAAAGCCCTGAGGACTGCTTGGTGTGCTACATTATTATATGCGCCTTTGACACCAAGAAACATCGCCGCCGTCAGTAGTTTCATGCTCTTTTGATGTTGAATGAATGTGACCAAATCAAGTACGTTATCTATCAATGATCGACAATGCTGGAAGCCCGCCACTGCATTCGGATGCACCTCATTATGCTCTAACTACCATTCAAGGCGCGTCAACACCATCATTTCCATTAGTTTCGCAACGCAACTAGCAAGAGCGATGGGACGGGACGACGCCATGTCTAATGGAGACTTAGAACTCTTAAGTAAAGGTACTAGGCGGCTGGCCTTCCACTCACAAGGAATCAATCCTTCGTGCTAGGATTCGTTGTATCTCTTCATGAGTAGACTGCGGGGCTTTTTTTGTTTTTGCCAAGGTTTCCAAGTGCCTTGTATGTGATCCCACCGGGCCCGGGCGATGATGATTTCCTACAAGTCGATAGCGCAGCGTCTAGCTCTTCCATGGGGAACATGAGATCCATGCAGGAGTCCCGGGATGGCGAAACATCGCGTGATGCTGATAGAGGCAGTGACAGCAAGCCAGCAATTCTTGCGCAGAAGCTCTCAGCAACGTCAATGTCACGTCGTCATTGATGCAGGGAAAGAGACTTAAAAGGGTGGTGCTGATGTGGAGACGATTGCAGGTCGCGCAGAGTTCTCCATATATGGGACAGATGCTTACGAGTTTCCAATGACTCGCAAAAGCATTTCCACTTTTGGGATCGCAAAGTACCAATGCGGCGCTGGATTTTCTTTTGGATCAGCCTCGCCTCCCTCAGATCGTGAATACATTTGGTGCGCCTGTATCTTCTTTCTGCTCGTCGGCACTAAAGCAGAGGGTAATATGCCGTAGGAAGTTAGGCGACTCAACAGCTGTTGACGCCGAAGAATGAAAGACGAGGTCTTGTTTTCGCTCCCGAATAACAACCACGGGAAAACATGCATGGAACAAACGACATGGTACACTAATGCGCCTCGGAAGACCTTGTCTTTCTTCGACGTCAGCCGCTATTGACTCGCGTTTATTCCTCTTGTTTTTTTTTAATGTATCAGCGCAGTCGATACAGGACGATAGCTTTTTCGCGAGTAAGTCCTTCCCTCACCAGGAAGGTTCGCGCGGCAGTTTGCGGAACGTCTGAAGATAGTCGTGTATTGCGTCCTTTGCGCTTTGCAGGTTGCGCCAAGTGCAAGTGTGAAGAGACCATCAATCACCTTCTGTGCCACTGTTCTCGCTTCGATAATCAACGTGAGACTCTCCAGTGTGCCTTAAATAGACTGGATGACAGGCCATTTACGGAAGCGAAGATCTTGGGACCCTGGCCTCACAGTTCACTGGCCCAGAAAGCAGTTCGAGCGCTTTTTCGCTACCTGAGAGCAACAGACTTGAGTTCCCGACTATAGACATCCTACACCTAAGTTCTCTCTCTCCCTCTTTCACTCCCCATTCCCCTCCCCACGTGTAGGGTAGCATACTGGACTCAGTCTGGTTAATCTCCCTGCCTTTCCGTCTTCCCTTCTCTCTCTCTCTAAGAGCTGTCAGTGTTGACCAGTAACAGGCTCGATCAGTATCGGAAGGTTGCCACCAGAAATTGCAACGACGCCATCGCTGATTGCGACAGTCACCTCTCTGTTGAACTGAATGTGGACGCGGATCCCGTGCCACCGTGGTCCATGGAGCTGCACAGAGCTTTCAGAACGACCGCTTGTTCAACGTCAATGACCAGGACATTCCTGCGGGTGTTCACTCGTAGGTCCTTTATTATGTTCGCCAAAGGGGTGACAGCTTCTTTCAAGTATATATTGTGGTAGGGGAGGGGCAATGAGGTACGCACATCATGATCCCGTGCACATGCTCGCCGTCCTCATTGACTGAAGGCTCGAAAATATATAGTACGTGCCAGGCGTTTCACAAACTTGTCACACACAACACTCCCAATTGTCGATGGAGTAATGAAAATAGGTGCAGAGGTGCTGAAAAGATGGACCTTCGATTCGCTGTCGACGCGTTCTAAGTCTATAAGACGAGATAGACCCCGTTGAAACGTACGCTTTGACCGAAGCTGGTAATATTGAACGTGCATTTCTTGCTTTGCTTGTTTATACCTACATTACGGCCCTCTTCCGTCAGCCAAAGGCTCACTTCGATGAATAGATTCGTTCATTTTCACTCCCTGTAGGAACAATGATGAAGGTTAGATCACCACTACCAGACGTTCTACTTGGCTGAAGCCCCTCGCTTGTATACATTAGGCTGCCCCACACTGGTGGATGCGAGTGAACCGTACACATCCGTATCCAACTACAACATGGTAACCACGAAAAAAAAAGACAAAGAAATCAGCAGTCAGTAGCAAAATTGTCAACTGTGCCATGACACCTAACACGATTGTCGAAGCTGCCACGACAGCAATTTGTTTTTCGAAACTACGCCTCTTCGTCACATATGCCATCTCTCTCTCTCTCTCTCTCTCTCTCTCTCTCTCTCTCTAGGTCATACACCGACACCACAAAGGGCGTACGCGCAATTTCGACTACTAATCTGATCTTCCAACCGTCGCTTTGCAAAAACGTTCTGTTTAACCCCCCCTCCCAACAGCAAGCCAAGCAAGAAAGCACGTCTCAACTAACAAGTTCACTCGCAGTGCTGGGCTGATGGTCGCGGGATTCCTTATTCCATGGTCGTACTTGGGAAACGCCCGTGGCACATAACATCGGGCCAGGCGGCTACTTAACTTCGCAGGCGGAGTGTTTCGCCCACGCCGCGTAGACGGCAGCAGCAGCAGCAGCATGCCTTGTCGCACGCTGCCGATCGTGCTGCGAAAGACAAATTGAGCGCCTCAGGCAAATACGCCGGGCTAGCTCTTGTGTACGCGCGTGCGTCACGCAAACGGAGGCGGTGCGCAGTCGCTATAAAGTACACTGCGCGGCCGCGCACAGACCGAAATAAGAAGGCCCCGAAGGGGGGATCGGAGCACACGCCCAGATCACTCACTTGGCGCGCGTGAGTTGCGATTCAAGACGGCGCCGAGAGAACCGCGAGCAATGCATGCTATATAAGAAGCGCCTTCGGCCAGCATGCGTGCGCGGCTGCCCTTGTCCCTCGTAAAAAAAAAAAAAAAATCGCCCCGGGGCTTTCCCAACCGGAGCGACAGGGTCGATTACAAAAAAACTAGGCACACACGCACACACTGCCAGACACGTAGTTTTCGCGAATACATGCGTGCTGCGTTCGTGAGTTTCCTGCATACGAGGGAACGTCGCACGGTGCAGTTTCTGCGAGTCGCCCGGTAGCAGCGAATATACTTCTTATCGGCGAGCGTGGAGATGCGTGCACAAGCTGTTGAACTTGAGCGCGAACTGCGTGGACAGGTTCGTCCCTTTTCCGAGAGGAGAGACTACTCGCCCCCCTGTGTAACATGCCGCTTCTTCTTCATTCTCCTTCTTCTTTTTATTCCGCGTGTTTCTCCTCTTCCTTCTCTTTGGAAATCAGCGAGCCGCCCCCCCCTTCCCCTCTCTTTGTATATGTATGCTGCGACGAGAATCTCGTGTACGAACGTAGGCGGCTTGGCTTGCACAAATCTCGGCTTGGCGCCGCCGATAAGCCTCTGTCGGGCATGTCGCGCAGGCCGTCCGAGTCCTATTTGCTTTCGTGCCGGTCGCGAACGTCTTGTTGCTGCTGCTGCCGTTGCTGCCTGCACGCACGCTGTTGCTGCGTGAGATCGGCGGCGGCGGCCGCTCCTTTTTCGGCTTGTTTCTGGCTGTTTAAACGAGATCGATTGGGTGTCGCGGCATCCAGTCCCACGGAGATGAGGAGTCTCCTCCGCATCCATCTTTTCTTATCGCTCGGCACAGCGAGGCTAGCGATGCCTGCAGCACACCGGCGACCGACGCGGCGGCTCCTCCGCCGTATACATGCGGGGCATGCATGCATGCGAGACAAATTTTGAGTCGTCGAGAAGTTCGCGAGGAAAGCCTATATATGTAGTACCGGAGGATGTCGCCGCTGGTAGCATGGAGCATGGTGATCACTCTCTCCGTTATCTTTCGGACAGCCGACGCTATTAGTACTTCGCCCCTACGTTTCCTTGCTTGATGTTCATTTTTATCTTTTATCTGCGCTTCCGCCATGTTCTCGCGTATCGTGAAACGCACGGTAGCTCTGTTCACGTCTGAAAACGCCCCGCGCTCGAGCAGGAATTTATTGTCAGCGCAAGTCTGTCCAGGCAAGCCTGTCCATGCAAGCCTGTCTAATAGTAGTGCCTAAACACGTTAATTCATCCATCCTTCAATGTCTGTACCAGTTTACTCGACAATATCTTAGTAGTCTTCGCATAGATAAAAAGCCGCGTCACCGGAGTAAAGCTTCTAAATATTTTCACCGTCGAAGTGGTATCAGTTTCGCGTCGCTCACATGTAATGGATCTGTGTCAGGAACGATCCTCAAGGTCGACACCAACCTATGCGCAAGCCGCAAAGTCACTGCTGCTGCAGGCGATACCACAACCACAATGGCCTTGTTGGAAAAGTATCAACGAGCTCGAAATTAACAGGGAGTAGGAAGAACACAGCACCTGTCATGTGTCCTTCCTCTGCCCCGTTAATTTTGTGCTCGTTTACATCTCTAAAGAATGTAGCAACTCGCCCAATAAGTGCATAAATACTCAAAGAATGGTGCATACTAACAGGAACAAGACAGAAAACACAGACAAGCGCAGCAACAACACACCAAATATATACTCTGGCACAAACACCTGTGGTAACTTAAAGATTAGTGGTTAAATAACAAATTTCTAGTTCGTACAGACTTTACTGATGACCTCGCCACGCACATGTCACCGGACTTGCGAATAAAGAATGCTTCAGCAATCTCCCTCACTCCCCTATCCTTGTGTCTTGACAGCACCTTGGATTCTTGTAGCAGTGGTTTGCACTTACATTCTTTGCAATGTAGGCGCAGATAAGATGACGGCCGCCGTTTCAAAGAAGCTCTGTGGTCCATTAATCGGTTATTCAAACACCGTCCTGTTTGGCCGATATACCATTTCCCGCAAGAAAGGGGATTGTGATACACTGTTAAGAACGGCCAGCTGCAGTGCAAGTTTGCCACCCAGTTAAAACTATGGCGGCAACATACCGGGAGCGTCGCCGCCAACTTCTAGCCACAGCGTGACTAAATCGACTTTGTGTCGGGGAACAATACGGGCATCCCCCACTCCCCGTCGCTTCAGCTAGGATGCGTTCGACGAAGCAGGCTTTGTGCTGAAACCGCCACCAACCTCTAGCCTCATCGCCGTTGTGACGGAATGAGCTCGGCGGGCCAACTATTGTTCCCAAACTCCCCAACGCGGACCTGATCTGCTACGGGTGCACGAGTTGCCGCGGGAACGCCGTTTTGCGCTGCTTCCCACGTACCGACCAAGACGCAAGACAGCGCGCTACCCGGAACGGCTCCGAGTTCTACGGGGCCCCTCTGACGTCGGCTCCGGACCTTCGCACGTGTGTGCGTTTGTGTGTGTAGACCGTCCTGCGGGGAAGCGGCTAGTTTGCGATGACGAAACGAACGTTCGGATCACCTTGTATCGGGAGAGGACCGAGTGTTTAAAAACCGCTGTTGTGCGGCTGCTCAGGACACTCTCTCTCAAGCAGTCATGTTAGACTGACGTACTTTCTCAAACAGTCATGTTAGGCTGATATAAATACTGTAAATAAACCCATATTCTTCTTTCTCGATGAGAAGCAGTCCTTCCCTTCATCAACGTCTTCAGTGTGGATAAGTTGGACGACGGCATGGGCCAGCTACCTTCTAATTCATGCCCGACTCCAATCTTGACAACGGACCACGAGCGATGGGATTGAGCCCCCAATCCTGACAACACTAGAACCTTCATACCCTGGACCCTAATTTACACCTCTGTATTCCGCCCGACCTACGACGTAACTGCACCCTCCTAGTCCTTTTATGGCTTGGAGTAGCATCTTCAAATGCGTACTCTTTTCTTATCGGAATGGCCAGCAGCCCACTTTGTGACTTCTTCACTGGCAACGAAACAATCGCACACCTTCTTTGTGAGTGCCCTCGTTTCAACCCGCAAAAAGCCACCCTAGACCGTCAGCCACCCTAGACCAACTGGACAAGCGCCCACTAACGGGAAACAACATCCTTGGAAATTGGCCTACGCGAACATGTGCGCGATCCGCTATGAAGGTGCTGCTGCGTTACTTAAATGACACGGGACTTTGTGACAAATTGTGACTGCACACTGTGTGACGTAGGATTGGACGGTGACACTGCGTAACACTAGGAACGCCTTCGCAGACTGCGTGACAGTGCCCACAGAAACAGTTCTGTATCGTGTGTGTGTGTGTGTGCGTGTGTGTGTGTGTGTGTGCGTGTGTGTGTGTGTGTGTGTGTGTGCGTGTGTGTGTGTGTGTAGCTTTTTTAAAATATCTTTTTCTCTCTCACACCTATCTCATCCCTTTCCCCCTCCCCTGATACAGGGTAGCCAACCGGAGATAATCTCTGGTTAACCTCCCTGTCTTTCCTTTGCATTTTTCTCGCTCTATCTCTACAACCTTTCCACACTCTACCCATCACGGTGTTTGACATCACAATCACTCCACTTCTCTGTATTCCCTTCAACCTTTGTTCCTACCGCTGTGTTGTTTCTTGTTTCTTGCCGAGGAGACGACATTTACACCAAGTCTACTGCCCACCTTTTTCATGCGCTGAGAGAAGGTGTGCAGATATGGAATACTGGCGACTGGCTTATCATTAGCGCGGACCTCTCTTGTCATGACACCTTTTGCTTCCAATTTCAACTTCCTCGGTAATCTCTCAGTGAGCGAGGCTATAGTTCTTACTGGGTAACTTGGTTGCCTGAGCCTGTTGAGTTGGTTAGAAAAAGCTTCACTCATACGATGTGGGCACGACTTGCGCAATGCGGCTAATGAACAGGATGTGGCAATACCGTTCTTCACTAGCTTCGAATGACCAGAACGTAATTCCAGAATGGGCTTCACAGACTTCAGTGATACAACCAACGGGCATGCTCACCCCCAATTAGGATATTCAGATCAAAAAACTGTATACTCTGCTCCCTTGGTAATTCAAAGGTGAAGTTCAGACCACCACTCTTCTGATTAAATATCTTGAGCACATTCACTCTGGTACTGACGCAGCCAATCGCTTCAACAAAAACAAGATAATAGTCAACATAACGCATCGTTTTCAACACAATACGTTCCAAAACACCCGCAAGGTCACGATCAATTCTACTTAGGTAACTTTCACTAAGCATTGGTGCCCCGCGGGAACCAATACAAACTATCGATCTCTGGGTATAAACTTCATCAGACCTTGTCCTCATCTTGCCCCTGTTCGTTTGCGCCATTCTTCTTTGAGTTTGGATTACCAACACGCCCAAGGGCTATATTACTTCTAAAACACATAACTAATGGCCTTCTCAATTTGCAAAAACGAAAATTCCTTGCACTAGCCCTTCAGCTTTGCATTACTTCAGTTTCCATCAAGCGGGTAAGAGGATGAGGAAAGAAAATGAGAAGGTATACGGATGTTAACCAGAAGAGCGTCTAGTTTGGTACCAAACGCTGGATGACGGGAAAATGGACATAGAAAAATGAGAGCGAGAGAGAGAGAGAGAGAGAGAGAGAGAGAGAGAGAGAGAGAGACGTGGAGCGCTACACCAGGTCACAGGCGTACACACAGACCGGTGGCCCTTAAGAAACACAAAATGGCCTTCACAGCGTCGTCGGCCGACTAACGATGTGACTAGCGGTGTTCGAGTAGCACCTGCACAGGCAGCGGTCGATCGTTAGGCCATCCACGATGCGTTGGAGAGTGTTTGTCCTTGTGACTGAAACTGAGAACACTGGCACAATAAATGCTCTGTGTTCCCTTCACTGCATGCAGCGGACATCGCAGGTAGCACCGTTGGTCACTCCAATCAGTGCAGTGTATGTATTCGGGAAAGCAGGGTTAAAATGTGCTGGCTCCTATTAGCCCCGAGAACGAACGCGAGCGGCGCTGCGAGCGCCGCTCGCGTGACGTCAGGGCACGGACTCGCGCCTGTCGTCTGCTACAGTTCGGGCGTTGTCCGGGCGCTTTCTGCGGTGTTTTCGTTTGTTCGCCCTCGTTCTCTCTGCTTGTATACTTATGGTGGTCGTCTCAAATATATTTTTACGACGTCTTCCTTTGCGAACATTCATTCGAAGAGCTAATTTCTTAGACAACAATGCAGCTCTCGAAGGCAACGCTACAGTGCCAGCCGAAGCGACGCAGACCAGCCCATTGCGGGTTTTTCATGTGCGGATAGACAATCGCAAAAGCATAGCCTATAGGAATCCAGTTATGATACCATACCTGCCGCGGTGCAACAAGTATGTCACAAAGCTGGCTATGTATGACTTCTACAGCAGTTACGTTGATTTTATTCCGCTAAAATAGGTTTGCTCACGACGAGTAGTTCATGGAATAATATCGAATTTTTGCATTTCCTCACAGAAACGCTCGGCAGTAGCACGGGGACTTAACTAATACTGGAGCTTAGATTCTACATGCCTCACTTGCTTCTTTAACTGCTTGTCAACATTAGGCGGTTCTTCACGTGTTTATTTTTTTTTTAAGCGGCGGAAATTTGAAGTAAAGTTAATGAAGGCTTACAGCTATTTACAGAGTACAAATAGGAATGTACCAATATATATTTCCTTTTCCGTGCTACACGTTCAACTCACCTCTTTAGGGTGCGTTTGTTAATGATTAATAATGTAACATTTGTTCCTCTTTTTTTGTCTATATTACCAAGTGTATATCATTTATTTATTTCAATGCCGCAGTGTGTTTTGCATTGCTATTGTGGAAATATTTCACTGTTCTTTCATATATTGTATAACTGCAATGTCTTATGGCCACTATATAACTGTAATTTATATGGCGCTTGATGTGTTACCCCATGCAGCCATATTGTACCTAAGGGGATGAGGTTACCTCAAGCCGCGTCTGTGCGACTTTTTTCCCTCATCCACCTCCACTTACCACTCCTCTCTACATGTGTGTGTGTAAATGGAAATTAATAAATCAAATCAAACTCACTTGAGAAATTTACTGGTGCTTGCTGCTTGCGGAATATACATGACGAATCTGTTTGGCGAACTGACACAGGCTGCTCGGCCCAATTTTTTTCGTGAAGTATGCCTGCTGGACCGCATAGCTGCAGCCAGAAAGAAGTCGAAGCGTCAATGATTGGTAGTATGGGACATATTGAAGATATCGAAATTCCCCCGGTGGAGGGTCAGAAATAAAGTGAAAGTATATGCAAGGCTTGTGGTGCTTTCTTTATGAATGTTTGCTATTGGATTGGAGCAAACGTAATTTGCCTGCAAGGTTCTCTTTTATGTACCGACGAAGCGAATAGTTATCCGTTTGTATAATTGAATAACGCTGGATCGAGACATGGTGAGACAGAAGGTGCTTGAATTTTCCTTTTGTATACAGGAAATATAAGCTGCGGTGTAGTAGCTCGAGAATACTTTAGCCATTCCAGTTGGCGCTGTAAAAAAATGCTTTATGGTTTTAATTCGAAGTTGTAGTGAACTGATGGGTTTCGCGAACATAGCGTGCCTCGCCATACGGACAGTCGATTGCTACCGTTACGTGATCAGGGGTGTGCCATATTGTCGATAAAGGCTACTGAGGGCCACTATGAAACATTTCATCACTTTCAATTGAGTGGCTCTCGATCTTAACAACGAAACTTTTCTCCCAGGTGATTGCTACTATGGTGTTTGTGAATTAACTATGTAAATACTCTACATGACGCGCCATCGTGTTAACAGCCATGAGCAATTCGTTTTTTGGAGGCCTGTTTCAGGGGGGGATGAAAGTAGCAGCAAACTTTTTCAGAAGAAATGCGCGCCTAACTATTTTTTACGCATTAATGAATGGCCATATTTCAATAGAACAACACACCAGAGTAATAGGAATCATGATGAGAGCTTCGCTGGGCAGTGTCTTTATAAAATCAGATAACATGTCGACGCCAATTACCAAATTTTTCTTCCACGTAAAATGCAATGCCTGTCATAGCTAAATACTACAAGAAATGTTAAGTGTTTAGTGAGGCATCATACACAACTTCGCGCGTTGAATTTGCAGATATTCTTTTTTTAGTCAAAATTTACCGATAGACACGGCGCAGATGTGCATTGCAAAACCTAGTAGACCCCTTTAACGCTACTTAGCTTGCGATATCCAAGCCGCAAAGTTTCTCGACTCACACGCTTTTGAAGAAGAAACTGCGGTTAAGGTATGGCAGCTGAAAGAAGCCGACGTATTCTTCAATACGTACGGCTCGAGCCACCCATACCCCAAGCATACACGAAGGGAACGAGCGCGCGCGGCAGCCGAGCGAGCCGGAGCGAGCGGCGTCCTGGCCGTGACGTCACTCGCAAGAGGGCGCCACTCCTAATTCTCGGGGCTAATACAAAAGCGAATCACATTTCGGCATTCAACCTGTTTGACTTGCAGCCCTGCAGCTGCACATCGACTTCATGCGAGCGCACGTATCCGAATCTGTTCAGAACAGGAATGTTTCTCTCATGGCCATAGAAGAGCCAGCCGACTCAAAACACGCAAGGGAGTCGCAGAAAGCAACACTATTAGTAAAAAAAGATGAATGAAGAAGCCAACAATATACTCCATCTCCAGCAAGGGCGTATAGGACACGTAGGGAAGCCCCCCCCCCCCCCCCCCCCCCCACACACAAGGAGATAAATTTCGGCTGTCGCCTCAGTATGCACGCACCGTCGCTCTATTTCTCCTTTCGCGCCGCTTCATCCCTCCTTCGCGCGGCGTCCGTCGCCTTTAGCATTCATCCAGTGGTGCCACGCGAGCGCACGGCTGTACACAGAAAAAGCCCGCAGGCATTCCCTACGCCTACGTAGAGGTACACGCACCGTGCAGCAGAGCCGCATCTCGGTGGTAGCGTGGAGTACAGGGTGCGTATATAGTGAGGGGCGACGTTGCCACGGCGGCGCGGCAGGCAGCCCGAGATGCATCAATGAAAGCGATCCTAGCCTCGAGCGATGCGAGAATACGGCAGCTGCTGCTGCTGCTGCTGGCGTGAGTGCGCGCCACGCGAACCACATAAGCGAGCGAAAAAAAAAACAAAACAAAAACAAAGTGGACAGATTGCGAGAGAGAACGGACGATAACTAGTGTTACGCGCAGGAATGCCTCGCCCAGGTCTTCGCCCATGACTCCTTGAGGCCCCCTCGACTCCCCTATCTCTGTACGCTGGCGTAGAGACACCGCCCATAGAGAGTGCGCGTGCGTATGGACGGAAGAACCGCGGGAATAAGAAGGAGGAGAAGAAAAAAAAAACATGAAAAGCACGGCGCTCATGGAGGCTGCCGCCTCTGCCTCCGCGAGCGTCTGACCGCAAGCACACACACACACACACACACACACACACGCACGCACGCGCGAGGGTCACCGACGGTCGGTCTACGGCGATGGACGTCCGGCTCTCGCTTCGCACGCGCGACCGGCTCCCCGCTGGTGTCGCGGCTAAACTCTCTTGCGACGGTTGCGCAGACACGCACGTGCATCTCCTCGTATCCAGAAAAAGGCAACAAGAAAGAAAGAAAGAAAGAAAGGAAGGAAGGAAGAAAGAAAGAAAGAAAGAAAGAAAGAAAGAAAGAAAGCGGGTTGATATAGAAGCACATCACTCGTCCTTATTATCGTTCGCCTGTTATATGCCCTGTTTCCTAGGTCCTTACTGTCTCCTTCCAGACGCACCAGACAGACCTGCGGCGTTTCTCTTACTTTTTTTTTGCTTTTTTTTTATCGCCTTCCCCGAAGCGTATCCGTGGTTTCCGGCGTTACGCGCTTTTTGCTGCTTCGAGGCGTGTTTGCCATGCATAAGGCGTACACGCGTATAGGTATAGTTGCAGCGACGGGGAGGGCCGGGTGCGGAGGGTGTACTGAATGGGAGTGGAATCGAAGACGGCAACAAGAGATCTGGCAGCGGCGGTCATTAGCCTTGCGGAGGCTGCGCGGAGGAAAATGAAGATGTCTCCGGCGCGGCAGGTCTCTGCGACCGAGTCTGCGGCCCCGCTGACAGTACACGCGTATTGTGCTCGACAGGCGCCCGCGTAATGTTTCGTCTTGCAAGGAAAGACACGGGCAATGCGTGGTCGTTACTCGCCATATAGCGACGTATTATATGCGGCCACGGTTTAGGTCGTCTCGGCGGAGAGCGCGGGGAGGGACGGGAGAAACGGATCGTAATGGGACGTCATAAACTTGTTGACCGTGTACCTGCGTACACCATTGGATGGCAGTTAAGGCAGCCACGCCGGTTCTACGCTGCTGCACCCCGGCGAAAAATATATCGACGCGTCCCGATATCGCGTACGAATGTATACGGTCGGCTCGTGCGGTTCGGCCAATGGGACAGGGCGACGTAAAACTATAGGCGCGGTTCCAGACTTGGGCCGTGGATATACAACACACCGCGATGTGCTCACCGCGCGGTCTGCCATCAGATAAGCGCATACTGCCGAGAGGCTGCTCAAGAAGCGTATACACTACACGATAC
The DNA here is from genome assembly GCF_038994185.2 of Dermacentor albipictus. Taxonomy (NCBI): domain Eukaryota; kingdom Metazoa; phylum Arthropoda; class Arachnida; order Ixodida; family Ixodidae; genus Dermacentor; species Dermacentor albipictus. The sequence goes on from NC_091825.1 coordinate 123,980,979, forward strand.
ACAGAACAGGCATTAAAGAGGTTACGTTCTCTGTTTATACAGCTGCCCAAATTGTAGCTGTTCGGAGTAAAAGTATCACTGAACAGTTTATGTGTCCACTCGGTCGCCGATTTTCAGTGCTGACCGCGCGGATATAGCCTGACGGGTTTCCCGCAGAATGTCATCGGGCAAGGAGGAGGCAGTCTTGTGCGCAAGCTAAGGAAGTCGCGGGACTGTTTGTTGTTTTTGTGCTAAGCTTCGAGCCACTTGTCTCACATTCGTTTTATGGGCCATCACTTTGGACAGTACAGTAAAATGCCTTTGAGAGCGAGAGTTAAAGCAGAGTAAAACATCATCAGACGAAGCGTTAGTGCTGGCGACGCGACACATTTATAAGCAAAATATAAAAACATATTAGATAAAGTTTGTCTTCTTTACAGCAGTAGAGAAAAACACTTCCTTAAAGACGAAACAGGCTTACCGCACTACGATAAGCCGGAAATTATGTAAAAAGATTTTGCAAGTGAAAAAAGAAAAGACGTCCTCGAAATTGGAATTTAAAAAAAAATGTGACAAAATACGAAGACTCCATCTGTTCCCTGTGCATCTTCAGATACTCATTCGTGTATCATCAACACCACAAAAACTATATGAGCTCTATAATGAATTACGAAATATAGCAGGTGCATACCACAGTGTGCATGGTGTATACATGAGTGGTCAGTGGCAGGAAGGAAGTGAAGCTTAATAACGCTGAAATATCGGTTAGTTGGCTGCCTGTTCAGAAGCGTGACAGCGCGATATACTTGGACTGCATCTGTCGCAATGTTCATGCTCCTAAACGCCACAAAGACTAATTAGGGCAGCGAGAAGCGGCAAGCCAGTTCGCCCTCTATAAGAAAACATTACGATGAATTATTCCGCGACCTTACAGGCAAGAGGTGGGGAAAAATAATTAGGCGATAAAGCGACGTAAGTAATGTCAACCAAAACAGCGATTCTTTGCATAAATTTTATATTCTATACAGAGCTAACAGGTGAAAGAGGAATTGGACATTAAGCCTTCCATCGTGCGCCACTCAGAAGGCCCTGGCGCTTTGTGCATTGAAAGTTCCTGTTTCGTCAATGCTCGATATTCGTATACGTGCAAACATTCGATACTGGATAATTGTTTACTTTGCGGGCTTACGGACATGCGCTCAACAAAATGCACGGAGGAGTCAACTCCATCTAACCTTGACTGCGTGCAAACATTAAGCGCTTGATTTCTTCATCTAATACTATATCTCAGGATGCGTCTTGTCGGAGCTACGACTAAGGTTAAGAAGAGAAGGTGACTCTTCCTGCGATTCGATCTGAGGACAGCGACGTGTCCAACACGAACTGGCAGATGTGCCCGAACCTGCTTAGCGGACAATACCACCACTGGCCACGTACGGCAACAAAGAATACCGCCACGGCTGGCACAGCGCCAGAGAGGAAGTGGAAAAAAGAAAGGGGGCAAAATGAACGCAAAAAAAGTCCTCGTCCCTCCAGGACGCTCAACGCTGCGTCTGCAGGTGAGCGACATCTCCGGGCTACCTGTCCGTGTGCTCGCGAGGTATACGTCAAGGCGTCACTCCCGGTTCATCAGTCTTCATTGACACCCTTGACATGACAAGACGCCGGCGTCGCGCGCCTCTCAAGATGCCGGAGAGAGCGCGACGCTCAGCCTCGAAGCTTCGGGCACCGTGCGACTCTACGGGATTCCGGCAGCGACAATCGCTCAACGTCTTCCGCCTTCCGTCAAGCAATCGGCCACCGCCAAGCGACTAAGGCATGCTCGACAAGCAGCGCGCAAGTTTCACTGTGTCCGTTACCTCCCTCTTCTCTCGTGTCACTCTCTCCTTTATATATGTCGCAGGATTGAAACCAGAACGCGGCCCCGATTGAAGCCGCACGTGCGTCGGGATCGCAGTAGCTATGCGAATCTATTCCGTGAAACTGTGCATCGGTTTGTTGAAATTTTGAAGGCCGGTGGCGATACCCCCGAGGGGCTGTCAAGGGTGGAGCCATTGATGGCTCTAAATGAATTTTAATGTGGCGAAGCCAGCCCCCTACCAGGCTGCTTATGTCAATACGACGTGTTCATTGTATCTTTTATGTTTTGTTTTGTGTATTGCTATTGCTGTTCTTTCTTTGTCAAAGTCAGGCAATAAAGAAAAAAAAAGCCGCACATCCTCTCTTCGGTTTCGTTGGCTTCGCTTCTCGCGAAAGACGAAGAGACAGCGTGGATGTGATGACCACGCGGCGTGTGCTATAGATTGCGACTCACTCGAGGACGCCCATAAGAACTCACCCGCACACGCGCACGGACATGCATACCTCATGAGTATATATGGCGTTCTTCCGCTAGCAGGGTGTAGCGGGTTCGTGACCCGGTCGCGTATTTGGAAAATCCAGAAGGGACAACGCATGGCAACCGCAGCGCCACGCTATTGGCTGCCGCCTGCGGGGACGCGCCGTGGCGTCATGCCTAACAACGTACTCTCATCACCAGCGGTTTCGCGTAGCTTGTTGCGTGTCGTGGCCAACGCCGTGGCCAACGTTTTGTCGTGGCTGGCACGCAGACGCGGCTACGTGAAACTGGCGTAACTGTGTGCTGGCGCGGTCGCGAGCCGAGGGTGACGCGACTTTCCGTCCCATCCATCGAAGCGCCGTCTCCGCCCTGCCGATTGATAGGAATCGCGATCTACGCTGGTGCGACAATTTACGCTGCGAGGATCGCTGGGCGAAACCCATGCCGACAACCGATTGATAGGAATCGGGGTCTACGCCGGTGCGACAGTTTACGCTGCGAGGATCGCTGGGCGAAAACCATGCTGACAAGATCGGAACCTGTGAGATGGAGTCGTATTCCACCACTACTACTAATGATACGCAGCGCGATGCCCTCAAGAGGAAACAAAACGCCCTTGCGATTACTGTGCTGCTCACGTCCTGTTAATGCAATTCGGCATACATCGACACGGCGTGCAAGCACTGAATAGTGTTTTAACGTATGTGCGCTGGCACAAAACGTTATAAACAGTCCCGAAAGAGCCTATATTGCATTGGATGTTAAAGTTCACCCTAGATATCAATAAATGTTGCAGGTATGTGCCAATTTCTTCACCTAATTGCAGAGAACTCTCTCGGGCCGTTACTGCATTTTTATGGCTTCCTCCATGTCCCAATATGCTGAATTTCAAGTACATTGAAGTTGTTGCAGATGCGAAATGCCACTTTTATTATGTATTTGGTTCGCCTGTTAAATATAGTTTAAAAAGTTCTGTTCAAAAAGAAATTCCCATCTTTTTACAACTGGGATAAACAATGTTAGAGGTGGAAAGCTGTATAAGTGAAAACTAATACTTTAATTTACTAGCACTGCTTTAAGTGAATTTCTAAAGCACAGCAATTTCGCTTGCCTTTTTCTGTTTTATAAATTAAAATGTACATCTTTGAAAGGCAGCCTGACCCTCTTTAAATTCGAAATATTGGGCACAGACTGGGAACACTGCTTTCCAATACACTTGCTGAAACTGCCTTATCAGAACACCCTAGTACACAATGCAGATCCATTAAGAAGTGACAAGACAGTTTGACAATTTTCATCATTGAAAGACTTAGCGAAACCTTTTTTGGGTTGTTTTTCCTTGCTTTCAGACACTGCACATTGCCCTTTAAGGCATGTTTTCAGTGTTTCTTTTTTTATGGGGAAGGCGTGTTAACATCTTTTACACCATGTCAATTATGTTGTGCCGTAATGTGTTCTTGGATGGAGTCTTGCCCTTTCATTCAGTACAATATAATGTAGTTTATTGTGTCATAGGCCATTATACATTTGAGTATGAGTGTAGCATTTTGCTAAGTTTTGCCTCTGTCACCCAAGCTTGCAAGTTTGCTACCCACTGCTGGTGACGTGTGACACATGTGACTTTTGTTCAATAAAAGGAAGTCTATCACTTATCCTGTGTGCACGGGTTGTCTTCTTGAATTGCAATTTGTTGTCTATATTAGTTCTTTTGTTGCATCTCAGATTAGGAATGGCTATCATAGTTGACATCATTTAACCATATTGCACAAATGTAGATATGTACTTGCAATATGTGGCCACCATAAGTATAAATAGAAGTTAATAATTCAAGAATAGTGCCTTTGAATGGGGGGACAGCCATGAAATGTAGCTACAAGGTACCGGCGCTGTAAGTAGCACTGTTTGTGCAGAATATAGTTGAACTCAACTACTTTCAAACATCACTGTTTTTGTCTGCATTTGTATAGCTCCAATTCCTGTGAACAACACAAATCTGGTGGAAGAGTGGCTTGCACCTGCAGTTGGACCCAATGAATAGCCAAATCTCTGCACGTTTTCATGTTATTAGCATATTATTAGAGGCGGTCATTCTTGTAGTAGCCTGTTTGCCCAGTGTAGAAGCCACTACGGGTGTCAGGATGTTGTACACATCTTCGGCTTTGCAGAGGACACAGCATCTGGCACATAGTTTGTCACAGGCCATGTCTTTGGGGCAAGTTGGGTTTACTCACTTGCAAAGGGAGAACCAAGCTTGTTGGATAAGAATTAAATCGCCTGTACACTCAGTGACCTTCATTTTGTGACATATATGGTTATTGCTACCCTTGCTTTATGCACTTCTTGTCCGACAGCAGTCTTGCTTTTGAAACACTCGGGACAGCTTTCAGCAAGCTGGACAGGAATAGCACTGAAAAACCAGCAGATGTTAATTGTCGCACTTGTCATGTGAAACTTCATACAGTATGATGAGGGCGGAAATTAATGAGGGTGTTCCACAAGGCCTTGTAGCGCATGTCATGAGTTTGGAGCAACGTGATGTATAGCACTTTTCTGATCGCATACTATAGGTTCAGCAGGTGTGGCCATGGTTTAAGTGCAGTGCAAGGTCAAGAAAACAGATATCTATGAGCAGCACCCTGGTAAAGGAGACGCTGAGAAAACTAATGGGAAGCCTGTTGTACATCTAATTGACCAAGTTGCTGAATTATGGGGTTTTACGTGCCAAAACCACTTTCTGATTATGAGGCACGCCGTAATGGAGGACTCCGGAAATTTCCACCACCTGGGGTTCTTTAACGTGCACCTAAATCTAAGTACACGGGTGTTTTCGCATTTTGCCCCCATCGAAATGCGGCCACCGTGGCTGGGATTCGATCCCGTGACCTCGTGCTCAGCAGCCCAACACCATGCCACTGAGCAACCACGGCGGGTGACCAAGTTGCTGGCTTCATCAGGCAAAGGGTGATAAAGAGAAGGAAGTCATCAACACATCAGAATGTTTTTGCATATAGACACTGCTAAGGTTCTCAGGCACGCCAACAAGTCTTAGTGCATAGGCTATGCATGACCAACTACACATGCCTTCTGTTTGGACAAAGAACTGCTCATTGTAACTGGATGAAGATGGAGTGGACAGAAATAAATGGCAGCTCCATTAATCTGGTTTCACTGGCATCAACACTGATTTGTAAGTGCGCATCGCCATACTCCACAATGCCTTCTTGGGTGACATCAACAAGGACCAGCTTGAGGCAAAGGGTAATAGACATCTTTACAAGCTAAAAATGCATGCATGCATGGAGAGCACTTTGTGTACAAAAAGTAGGCACTTCCACAGGAACTGGAAAAGGAACATATTATTGACAGTGGGCAAAGACAAGCTTCTCTGCTACTGTACACCCAGCATTGTTGCCATGTAACGACATCTGAAACAATCCCTCTCAAAGAGGAAATCATCTTTGTGTATCCATAAAGAGGGTAGCAGGCAAAGCCCCTTCAACAATGATGCCAGCTTCAAAAGGCCCACTTGCACATCCTGAATGCTTCCTTCTTAGACTTTGCTGGGTGCAAGCACTCTACTGTCCAAATGTTGTCATTGAGAGCACTGTTCGTTTGGTTGCAATACAGTTCTGAAGTGATTGCAACAAATTTCCCTTCCTAGTTGGTCTGGAGGCCTACGGTGCTCATGAAGCAACACCATGAGATAAGCAAGGTGACAGGATGCCTCCAAGCCCTTGTTTGTTTATCACACTGTTTTGTTAGTAACAACCATGAGATCTGAGACCAACAAGCTCACGTTCGGCACTCTAATGGTTATTGTGGAGGATCCATAATAAAAAGCACAAAACAGAAAACTCAACAGAAAGGATAAGGCAACATTTAACACTTAGTATTGCTGCAGCCCACCCCCTTTTAGTCTGGTCATGCTACATTTTTTTCTATAGATAGGCATGAACTTATCCTGTGCGCAGCTTACTGCAGAGAGCATAGGTGATGTTCCCAATCGGTGTCCGATGTTTATATAGACTATGTGCTGGCTCAAAGAGGCTCGAAACACTGCAATGGAAGCTTCTAGTAGAAAAGGTACCTCGAAGAAAAAAAAAACTGTGCTACAACCACCTTGGCAACATCTTGTCCTCTTAATAAAGATTGTGCTTCCGTATCAACTTTTATCTTCAGTATCAACTTCAGTATCAACTCCAGTTTAGAGTAAGTACCAGTGCACTTATGAACAACGAATCAGTTCTCAAAGAGCACGTGCAGTCCAGCCAGAAGCATAGGCATGAATCCGCATTGTGCTCCTGCATTGAAGGTGAATAATGCATTACAATATGGCGAATGTGCCTTAGTAAGCTTCCTGGCAATATGAATTTGTAATGTACAAAGAATTGTCAATAAAGCTTACCAAGAGCACAGATGCACTTGCAAATTATATCACAATTGAAAATAATGAGTAAACCTATGTGCCCTTTCCACTCTTATTATGCTTTACTGCACGATGCTACACCCCTGTATTGCGGTGTAGCAAGCTACGAAAGAAACGTTGCATAATTGAGCTTTTTAAGATTACCTTTTTCGCAATACTCCTATGTACTGCGGTGAAGCATACTAAAGGGGAAAGGGGCCACTGTCACTGGACATAAAAAGAGTTCTTTAATTATACACTCGCGCAACCGCCGCCTCTCAGGTCGCCTGAGTGGACATACTATGCTGGGTGATAGCGGTCCCCTCCCACTTTTAGTATCCTTCAGCGCGCAACTAAAATGTACTGCGGCGAAGAAGCAGTACATTTGTACTCCATGGGTGAATAAACAAATGGTTTTTACAACAGTACAGAAATAAACGCGCACCATGCATCAGTCTACCACATGGAAGAGGGTCGCAACAAAAGGTAGCTGATTCACACAGGCTGTGTAGCCCGCTTATCAGTCGTAAAGGCTATTATGGGAAATTCAAAATTTCAGACACAGAAATATGTTTATATGTTTACGTTTATGTTTAAGACTGCCAGAACTTCCACAATAGGAAGTAATTTACAACACACAAATGCAAACAACACAGACACATGCATTGTTTTCAACTCGGTCATCATGCAAATGACACATAGCACGGAAAAACGCGAACATGCTGTGTGTTAGCATCGTAAACTTCATACTAGGCAAGGAGCACACCACAATCCCGCGACAGCCGCTAATGAGACCAAAACGGGAGCACATATCTGTGAACGTGCAAATGGAGACCCCTAAGCCACTCTGCTCCTCCACCACCCCCCGCTGCACGGCTGCACCACTCGTTTCAAGCACAGCACACTTAATTGTGTACACAATCAGCGCTGAACAGTGCATGGGCGATCGACGCAGTCGCATTTACATGACTTGTAGCGAGCAGCACATCCCTCAATGTCCGTTAAGCAAAGTCGGACACGGCGACGGCACATCGCGGTTCGCAGAACTTCGCTGCCGAGGCGCTAGAAGCACGGGTCACAACGAAGATTCTGTACTGCCAGAGCTCACCGAGGCGAAAGTCGCACTGCCGCACCACCACTACTCGCGGCTTTCCGCCAAGTAACACAGAACCTACCACCAACACACAAGCAACGCAAGCACGATCACATAAGCAACGTCGAACAACGCACGGTCCGCGCGAGCCGGAGAACGAACATGCCGAGAACGAACACGCCACGGCGTCGCTCGGCGCCACCATCATGCCTTCTCAAAAACCGTAAACAATCCTGTCCCTAGGCACCTATTATCAGGTCACGTGAGGGATTTTTGTACGGAGAGCACCGGGAACGAGAGTTATCGCTTGGCGCCGTTGCTAGGAGTGACATCACGGCGTCCCGCAGGCTCGTAAGCCAATAGCGTGGTGCTGCGGTTGCCATGCGTTGTACCTTCTGGATATTCCAAATACGCGACCCGGTCGCGGCGATTCCATTCCGCAAGAGGCGGATTGAGAAAGACTGCACTAAAGAGAGTGGAGTGACCCTCGGCTGCGTTGAAATTGTTCGGCATCGTAGCCAACGACGCAGCTTTGAGGCCTTAACCTTAATACGAATGCCTCAAACGCCTACCTTCTCATTAATAATAATAATAATAATAATAATAATAATAATAATAATAATAATAATAATAATAATAATAATAATAATAATAACAATAATAATAAACATTCACACAGGTCTAATTGGAATCGCTGACGGTGTTGCGTGCAATGTCTCCAGGCTGCGAAACACTTATTGTGCCACTGTCGTCGATTTTGTTTACAATGACAGTCCCTCTGCAACGCCGCGGCCAGCAAAGAGCCCCTTATAGGGACGACAGTTGTGTGTGAGCGATGGCGCCGTCGCCGCGTGGGCACGACGTGGCGTCGCCCCCCCCCTCTCTCTCTCTCTCTCTCTCTATTTTTCACTTTCCTATCCTCTCCCCACGCGTAGGTTAGCGAACACTGGAGAAAGGCTAGTCGGCCTCAATGCCTTTCCTGCCTTCCTTCTCTCTCATTCGTGCAAGTGCACACACACACACACACACACACACACACACACACACACACACACACATATATATATATATATATATATATATATATATATATATATATATATATATATATATATATATATATATATATATATATATATATATATATATAATATGGTTCGTCGCCTTACGCAGCTTATAAAGGCAAACGTCAGTCTTCGTGATCAAGAGTCAAGAGGATATATGAAGAGACGGAGCACATATACGGGTATCTTTGGTTCTTTAATCTTTTTTTTTGCGTAATGTTGCTGTTTAGAGAGGAATATCTGAGATACGCGCGATTGTTCTAACCTGGGGATATAGTTGGTTTTCGCTCAACCTCCCAAGACAGCGCAGATAACGGCAAGCCGAAGATGCCGCTCGAGTCCCAAGAACTTCGAGCCGTCACCTGAGGCCACCACATCAAGAACTGCCGGACTATTCGTTACTAAAGTTTCTTCTTCTTCTTCTTTTTACAGCTAGGGGTATGCGAATAGTAATTTTTGAGATTGAATCGAATGTGAATCGAAGAGCGCAAGAAGAGAATCGAATCCAATATCGAGTTGTAAGCCAGCTACTTTCACAACCGGTATGAACCGATGTTGACGTCGTAGTAATCATAACGTTAGCAAGTTTCTGTCATTGCATTGTAAGTTATGCAGCGTTGTTTACTAAAACCACAAAATGGAGCACGCGTAATAAATAAGCAATTTCTTCGCATAGACAGCGCTCTATCTCCAGCAAGTGCGAGTGATCGCTGCCCAGCAAATAACGTCTGGTTGCCTGAGCGACATGACCCGTTCCACTAAATATGTTCTAATACTTCATATTTATGGCTATGCCCGCGAGAATGCAATTTGTGGTACTTTTGATTCAATTTATTGTTTGATTACGCAGGGATCACTGTGAGAAATATTCGAAAACTATTTGAAACGTAGTCGCACATCCAAATAGAGACAATTCAACTCGAAGAACGAATCGAACTATAGAATACCCGCACACCCGTAACAGCAGCATCAGAGTCTACAACAAACTAAAGCTGTAAACAAACAGCGATGAAAAGTCTCGTATTGCTATATTAATTCCTACCGTATCGTGTAGTATCAACATAACTAATATTATTGATAAAGGGAAAATGAGACATCCACCCAAACGTAGCTAAGTGCTACAAGGAAACCCATACGGTTAATTACTTCTCTCCATCCTTGCGGGCTTCCGCAGAACTATTACGTCATAACTAACATCCATTGATTAATGCGAAGAGGTATGCATATCGAACGAAAAGAAAGAAGTATTTATTCCGTGCTTTATTTCAGGTTATTTTCTATCGCGCATTATTTCAACATTGTGCTGGCGTTCAGTAACCTATTTCTTCCTTCAGTCCAAGCATCTGCACTTCACTTGTTTTTAAGTAAAACGCGTTTTTTTTCTTCTCGTTGATGATAACCGAGCAACTTCGTCGTCAACGCAATAGCAATTAAGAAAGCAATAGCACCTGTCACAGACCGCCAGATTTCATGCGTCATAGTGGCGAATGAAGCCTGGACGTTGCTTATTACAGCTTGTTTTTTTTTTTCCGGTTTTTTAGGGGGGTTGAAGGGAGGGGGTCTTTTTGACGATCAAATAAAATATAAATGCATACATATAAGGTACAGACGCTCTGTCATACTGTCGCTTGTATGTTGTGTTGCCTCCCGTTCAATGCCAATCGCATGTGGTTAGTCCTGGCTATTTACTGCGTCGATAGCTTATTCCCGTAAGGAGACTCGACGACAAGGACAACCTCGCCCGTTTTCGTGTTCATTCACTCGTGAGGGGGGAGACAGGAAAAAAAAAAGTAAAGCACTCGCATCAGTGGCAGCGAAAGTGAGGCCACGTACATGCCCGATGTTCACGCGCAGTTTCGTTGCCCAACCGTTAAAAAAAAAAAAAAAAACACCCTTGGGCATTGTACACAGAATGGCAACAAGTACACACGAGGGGCTTACTATACACTTCCTCACAAGACGATTTCCGCTCACCAGTTTCTTTCATTTATTGTTACATTTTTTTTTCGTCACTACGACGTGCTTGTACGAACAGGAGGGAGGGACCGCGGTAATGTTCCCAATGGATCGTGCAGAAGAATGGGACTCGCGAAGAACGTGAATACACGAGCTCCCCGCGAGAGAGGTACGTAAAAAGAAAGAATAAACAAAAAAGAGAAAGGAAAGCCAAGTACGAGATTCGCCCACATTCACTTCAGCCGCCTCCCGCGCGGCAATTGACGCTGCGTGATTCGGCTATCCGTGAATCCTGGTATTTTCTAAGTTCCTTTTCTTTTTCTTTTGCCTCTTTTATTTTGCTATCTGTCGGGAGAAGCCGGCGCAGAGGAAAAAAAAAAGAGAGAGAGAAATGAACCTTCATTTGGTGCGTCACGGTTTGCAAGAAGGAATGCACGGAAATTGTGCAACGGTCGTTGAGCGGTGCTTGTGTGTAGCCCTTGTCTGTTGCCCAAGCGTAGTAACGAGCCTCACACAAGGCCTTTCTGGTTAGATGTGGGGCTATACACAGCAGTCGATGCTGGAGAATCCAGCGCCACCAAGGCCGCATTAAAACCCTAATCGCTGATTACACTAATGTCAGCTTAGCACATATGCGGGCCTAATGAAGGAATACCCAAATCAGAGCACGTGTCAAATTGTAAGTGAAGGTGCTTACCCTTAATTCTGGTACAGCATGCCATAACATAGCACAATATACTATAACATATCTATAGTAAAGTATAGTATAGTATAGTATAGTATAGTATAGTATAGTATAGTATAGTATAGTATAGTATAGTATAGTATAGTTTAGTATAGTACAGCACACTTTAATCTCGGAATAATGAAAGTCGTATCCGAAACGGAAATATCCTCCGTTACATTCGTTACTTATTGGTTATATCTAAGTTTGTTATATTGACAATTGACTGTATTGTGAAATCGAGTATCAGCACTGTTAAAAGATGAAGCGCTGACAAGTGTTAACTAACACATTAATTCCTTTCGCGAGATTTTGAGGCCACATTTCTCAAGACTGGTGCTAATGTATGGGATTCATGTCTAACACTCATAATTAAGCTACTGCTCTGCTTCATTTCAGCATTTAGGATACTCGTACTATAGTCTACAATTGCAAAGTTAAATATTAAATCTTCGTTAATTAGCTAACGCAACACTGCGATTTGTCGTACAAGTACACGAATAATATTCACCTGTTCAAGTGGTCCAGCTGACCTAACAGAATCGCGCAATCTACCACAAATAATTTTTCATGGGTATATTTCTACCAAAAAAAAGAACTGGTCACCATGCTAACATAGCTTTAGCAGTGCTTCGCTGACTAGAGGGTGGTTCAAGGTATCACTAACGTTGTAACCATTTAAAAATTTCGACGCCTGCGACAGATGGTATAGTGCAGAAGAAGACGTGTGGTACCTTTTTAAGCACAGATACTTGTGCAGTGGGAAAACGGATGCGCAAGATAATTTTGTATGCGCCTTTTGAAGCCACTGCAACGTCTCCCTATAACGCTCGCGGCAATGGGTCCAGTGGATCCCTTCTCCTATATCAAGGTATTCCGGACATGCGCAACCCATTAACAGCGCACCGGAAAAAAGAAGCCTCCGCTACGCCTCCCTAACGCACGCGGCAATGGGTCCAGCGGATCCCGTCTCCTATTTCAAGGTATTCCGCGCATGCGCAACCCATTAACTGCTCGCCGGAAAAAAGAAGATGCCTCCCGCAAGCCAAATCCTTCGCGAACGGATGCTGAATATTCAACGCGATTCGAGAAATTGACACAAGCGTGGCAACATTTCGCAAATCACCGCGAAGAGACCCGCCGCCCCGCTCGAGTGCAGGAGGACGCAACAACTGAAGTACTATAGCGCCAAACAGACGACACAAGAAGAAGAGACACGGACGAGCGCTTATGTCCGTGTCTCTTCTTCTTGTGTCGTCTGTTTGGCGCTATAGTACTTCAGTAATATGCACCAACTAGCCCAACAAAAAGTTCTGCAGGACGCAACAAACAACGTGCAGCCGCTGATTAGATCGATGAAATCCGATAAGTCGGCGGCACGCCCAACTACACAACTACTCGACAAGCGAGGAGCGCTAGCGAGATTGAAAGAAAGAAAGAAAGAAAGAAAGAAAGAAAGAAAGAAAGAAAGAAAGAAAGATGATAAACGAAGCCCGCTTTAAGGAAGACCGGAAGAACCAAAGGAGAGAGATTGCAGCAAAAGGGGCGTAAGAGGGGGGGGGGAGGAGGGGGGGGGAGCATAGGTTGCAGCAGAAGTTGCATGACGGCCACGCGCCGCGAACAAGCGAAAAGGCTAGGCACCGCGGCGGCGGCGCGGGTTGTCGTCGCGCGATCGGCATAAACCGACGATAAATCTCGGGGCCAGTGGTGGTGCTCAATTACTATAACTGGAGCAGGTGATTGCATCGGCCGCCCTCTCCCCGCGCATGTTCCGCCGATGCAGCCGTGCACCCGGGCGCGCGAGCGCACATGTCCACTCATTCGCGGATACACATACATCCCACAAAGCCACGCAAAAGGTGCAACGTAATACGGACTCTCCGATAACCTTTACGTCGACAAAACAAAAAGACAAGAAAGAAACGGCGTGTGGCGCAGCGGCAGTGAGGGGAGGGAGGGTGTATAGTATACATATACCCGCAGCTTTGCACACAGAAACACACATTGGGTAAACATTAGAGTCAACACCAGCGGGACTGCAATTACGCGACCGCCTCGCTGTGCGCGCGGTTATGTACGTGTATGTTACCTGGCTGCCTGATGGCGTGCGTGGTACACGTGCGTTGTGGCTATCGTGTCCACGGCGTCGGCTAAGACAGACGTCCCCTCTGCAAGCCGCAGCCGACAATTAACGGGAGGGGGGGACCGGAGCCGTGACAGACGCGCTCAGACTGAGCGCGAGCTTGTTCGAATTAACGGTCGCTGCAGCCGTTGCTTCCATGCAGGGGGCAAAAGGAACTTAAAAAAAAAAGGATGAAGTATAAAGGAAGCTATATACGCCTCTGGATCGTGTTTATGCGGCGGGGTGTCGGTGGCCTCGCCCACGACACACACACACATACAACGCGCGTATAACGCGCAAAAGGGCTCGTGGCACGCATACAGTCGCCCCTGGAGACATCTGCGGCCAGGTGAGCCGCGCCCCTTGCCGTATACACAGAACGCTGAAACGACGGAACCGGTCATTAAGGGTTGCCGGCCACCGTTATGTTCTCCCCCCTCCCCCTCCTTCCGCGCTTATGCATACAGCAGCCTGCTGCTTATGAACGTCGTCGTCTCTTGCAGGCAGGACGCACCCGCTATCGGAAGTGAGCGAAAAGCGTACGAACTGAGGTTTGGGAATTGAACGTCTTTCGCAGCATTCATTTAATGACATATTGGTTCGATTTTGCAAAATGATGCTTTCTACTTTCAGCGCCACCCCGTAAGCCTAACGTCCGGTGCCAGTGACCCAAGGAATGAGCTCCCACAAACTCTGAAAAAAGGCTTTTGCACCAGGAGGATGCTTTAGGATTGGTGATATATAAAAGGAATCACGGTGAGCTGGCCAGAGATTAAACTACGGAAAGAAATTAATTACTCGAAGAGCAGGCAGCTGGTTCAAATCCAGCCGGTATAGGCTCTATGCTTGTCACGTATAAGTGCGTGACGAGTTCAGGTGTACAAAACGGTGATAGTAGCAAGTTGCACTTGAGAATTACGGTGGCAGCAATCTTCGGGCAGATGACAGAGGACTTTCTCAAGACGTTTTGCATACCCTGCCGCGATACCACTGTATATGTCCACCGTCGTCAGCTTGACCATTCTTCTTCATCCTGCTTTTTCTTTTTTTCTGTGCAGCGGCAGGATGTGTGGGCTCAAGTAAGAGCGTTTAATGAGCAGTGAATATATTGTGACGCTCTTACGTGCGTAGTGGATTTACGCCTCAACAGTATGTGGGGCATCCAAGACAGGTGAAGGAGGAAGACGACGTGCGGCTGGCTATATATATAGCTGAATCTCGATAGGCGCTCAGCTGGCTACCACGGAGCTACCACGTTAGAGTTGTACAAGGTAGCTGACTGCTCGCTGGCAAGCTTACTGCACGTAAAACACTTCGCGTGGCGACTGTGAATGCAGCCTCGTGGAAATGGAGGCGACTCTAAGCAGTAAAGTCAGTAGCTGCCCACCACTTATCACGGGCCATGGTTCAGCGACAGAACTCTATGTATATTATGTTGGCGAGGAAGCCGCTCCCAAAAATCACAATACGACCCGCACCAAATACTGCGCGCAATAGCTTGTCAAGAATTATACCGTACCTCTCATCAAGTATGTGACGTCCGCTGAGCTGCTCAAACTTTCATGCCATGCGAAATATCTGGAGTGCTTATCGGTTCAAGCGCTCTCTCTCTCTCTCTCTCTCTCTCTTATATCTACAATATTCCTTAAACAGGAAAAAGTAAAAGAGAAAGCACGAAGAGTTTTATTTGTCCGGCACAAATTTGTTGAGTCACTGAGCGTTAGATTTATCACGTGCGTCGAAGAGGATGTCGCTTTATTGATGCTCTTTCTTTCTTTCTTTCTTTCTTTCTTTCTTTCTTTCTTTCTTTCTTTCTTTCTTTCTTTCTTTCTTTCTTTCTTTCTTTCTTTCTTTCTTTCTTTCTTTCTTTCTTTCTTTCTTTCTTTCTTTCTTTCTTTCTTTCTTTCTTTCCCACGCTTAAAGAAGTAATATTGTTGTTCTAGCCCATGTTCGAACTCGTTCTACTGTATACGTCTGCATTTTCCCTCTTCTTCTTCTCGAAAGAGCAAGTTCCATCGATCCCTTAGTGTACGTTGCGTGCCTTTGGTTTCTCCGCACTCAACTTTTTACACGCACAGTGAGACCAACGCCTCTCGTCAGACTATATATGAAGTCTCGCGCACAGATTTTCCAGCAGGCGCCTGCTGTAACGCGGAGCTTGAACGGCGTGCAGATGCCTATAGAAAGGAGAGGCCGGGGCTGTTACAGTTCTTGAAAACGAAGGAAACTGCGCGAAATATTGCGTCTGCTGCTTTTATCCACTCCTTTACAACAATCCTCCGACATATACAAGCCAAAGCCGGCCGTAAGCACGCACGCACGCACACACACACACGCACGTTCCAGTCGCCTCAAAGTGCGCAAACTGGCAGGTGAAGTCATGCGGCACGTCGTCGTATAGACGGCGGCGGGGCGAAAACTGTTTGGCCAAGTCTCGTCGCCGGGGAGAGTCCGCCGCGACGGCGCACGAGAAACGCCGTCGTGACCCCACCGGCTGACCTTCAGTCGTGACCCGCCAACCCTCGGCGGTGCGCTTTTGTTTCCGCTCGGGGGCAATGGGGATTTCGCGGCCGCCAACAACGCCGCGGCGCGCTGCGGGCTGCTGCCTTCTTGCCCCGCTTAGTCGGGCGAGACGACAGCCGGGCATTATGGGGCGACGCCTCTAAATTGGGCCTCTGGCGCCGAGGGGTCGCAACCGGGGCGTCCGCCGCGGTCGCGCCGCGATCTTTCCGGTCCCCCGGCGCCGCGTCGGCCGATACGGGCGCCTCGCGAATGCCTCTCGCTGCGGGGCCCGAGGGCAGATTCCTTCGTCGAGGCAGGTGTATAGTATGAGCAGGTTACGATACCTTTTCAAGTTAACAGAAAAAAAAGATAGCGAGAGAGAGAGAAAGATTGGTTGAATAGGATGAAGCGAGCCTGCTGACCAAGCCGTAGTTGTCTATAAAGAACGGCCCGTAGCTGAAGCCCTACTCTCAATCGGTCCCCTTTTGAGACACTTGATCACTGTGAGGTATACTCGTGGCCGACGCGATACCTCACCGGAGCGACAGCTCGTTCCAACGCCTGCTCGCTTAACCGTATCAGCGCCCGCTGAAAGCGATATCCCTGAAAATGTTCGGTATGAAATACGGCCCCTGAACGTTGCTCACCAGTACGGGGACGGAGGAAAATGAATGAATGAATGAATGAATGAATGAATGAATGAATGAATGAATGAATGAATGAATGAATGAATGAATGAATGAATGAATGTTTATTTTGACAGAAATAAAATACAAAGAATCTCTGTCAAAGAGGCTGACAAAAAGGCACGAATGCCTGACTAAGTGTCAGTCCACCTTCCCCGACCCATTCCCAGTGCACAAAACACTCAAGCACGCAGGGTAAGCATGGTACACAAAGTGGATACATACACAAAAAAATGAAAAGTACATGAAATATGTAAGAGAAATACTGAATTTGATTTGTGTACAAAAGAATGAACAGTCATACCTGAAGTGACAGCAAATACATGTTCACTTTTTTTTGAAAATGTTTAGGGACGGTGATTCATTTGTTATAGTGAGTAAGCCATGGTGATGATTCAAAAAATCTGTAACTATGAATGCCTATGAATGTCTATAAAAGAGGGCAGATAAAGGGAGAGGAAGAGAATTGCACGCATACGGAGGTGGAAGTTTTGTGCCTAGGTAGGACAGGCGCCCAGGGCACAGTAACCGTTCCGTAGGGACGATAGTGAGTATAAGCCGAAGAGGTCCTACTCTTTCCGCCTTCCTTTCAACTATCTCAAACTGGTGCCAATAAACATAATAGTGCATAAGCACGTACATACGCAGAGATTTGAGCTAACTTGTAATGGCTTGTCGCTAAGAATGTCGACGCAGTGCGAATGAGCAGTCAGTCTTTGACTTTGCGACCCTTGTCTGTATATTGTCTCTTACCAATTCATTGCATTTGAATAATAATAAACTGAAACTAAGAAAAAAAGTAGGAGAAAGTACACACATGAGTACCCCGTAAGCAAGCAAAAAAATGCAATGGCTCATAACCGCGTAAGGCAGATGCTACAAACGCTCAGCAAAGTGAAGCGAAAATCACCCATACAATACACAGAACAGTATACGTTTCAATAAAGAACAAGCTCAAAACGAGCATCCTAACCATCAATAAAGCACTGCCTAATCCCCTCAGCAATTGTAGTGGTGGTTTTGCAAAAGGTTCGCAGGATATCCAGGTTTATAAGGACCGATAAGAGTTGATAAGGGTCGTATCATGTTCGATGAAGTTGATGAGGGTTGATAAGGGTTTATGGTGGTGGAATCAAGTTTCATAACATTAATAATGACACCGGATCGCGTGGGGATGAACAAGTGGCACAATGCTTACGCATACCTATCGAAACTCTCAGAGTATAGTTCCTGCGTGAATTCTTTTTTTTTTTCCCGTTGTGTCGGTTTTTTCTGCGCTGTAAAAACCACGATACCTACTCGAGACATCGGAACGGGTTTGCAATGCGCCTATACGAGTGGCAAGCATATGCAGCAGCGCCAAATATTGTGTGAAGTATACCATACACACCACAAACAGTAGAAGAAATAACACCTGCTGTCGTATAATTCGTATACATGCTGCACTTTAAAGAGGGGTACGTGCTTGCGGCGAATAACCAGAGACATATTGCACGCATACTCGCTGCGGCCGTGTCCCTCGCGAAAGAATGACGTGATTTGTCGCGCGCATATCTGACTCCTGCGGCAGCGATCCTTTTTTCTTCGATGTGCATTGCGCCGACCTCGCTTCCGAATGCATCCTTCAGCGGGACCCACGCGATAGAGAAGACCTGCACAATCCATCTGTCTGTTCGAATCCACGGGTGCGCTGTACACTGCGCAGGAATACCACAACGGCACAAAAGAAAGATGGAGGAGGGGTGTAATGGTATCAGGCATATAAGAGCAACAACAAGAAGAAGGGGGCAGCATTAATGGCGACACGGAATGCGCGTGTACGTACGACCTCGCAGGCATCCAAAACATGCGTTCGCAGAAGCACAACACGCTCAGACGAGTTATATCGGCTGTATATATACACGCTGCGTGCGTCGCGTCTTATACGCCATTAATTTATGCCCGTCTCCGCGGGTGCCCCCCTACCACGTTCGGGACTCCGCATTGCCGCCTCAGACGAATTAGGAGCAATTTATATGCCGTGCCAAAACGGTAAGCGACCACGCGTATCGCTGCTCGCGCCAGCGACGACGAACAAAACAGGGACGTGATTTACTCTTTACAACCCCTTCCCCCCACATTCCTCCTTTCCCTCGCCTTCTATAGGAGTGGGTTCTTCGCATCGGTTCGGCTATATAGCCACCGGTTTCTCGGTTGTCCCCGAGTCGAGCAATCGTGCCAGAAGAACTCGGAAAAGTGTTCTTTTTTTTCTCTCTTCTCAAAGCCGCGAAATAGCGGCGGGTGGTCTCCCATGCCGCCCGCGTGGCGTTCGCCGTGCACGGCTCCCAGCGTGCGTCTAAAACCCGTTCGACATTAAATTGCGCCGACAGTAATTCAAGCGGAGAAAGATGAATCGGCGCGATCCGTGCATTCCTGATCGCGCAGGGACTGCGCGACGCGCTTGCCTGCATGCCACGCCGTTCCCTCGCTCGTTCTTTTACGTGCGGTCGCATTAGTGCTTTTTTTTTTTTTGTGCGCGCGCTGATAAAGCGAGTCTCGACGTCGCGGCTTTCGCTCGTCCTTGGGGTTTGTTGCTCGCAGTGGAAGACGCGCTTTTCAACTCGGGACAAAGAAAAAAAAAAGCGCAGCTGAGGAAGATGCACAACTGCCGTCGGTCTTAACCCGGATACGTGCTGCACAAGGACAATTACTTCTGTGTCGGCCTATTGAACTGCGGGACCGGGTGTGTTCGTAAGGGCATTTCCTCAACGACCACATATATCGTTCGGACGTCCCGCCGCAGCGATCGGCGTGGTGACGGGATTATATCGTCTCGGCGATGTCCAGTCACCGACGGCACTTGTTTGATAATACATTAATAACAAATTGATTTGCGTAATAAGCAACATACATGATGCTGGAGGCCTGAGGAAAAAAAAAAGAAAGAAAACTGCCGAGGTGGATAGCTTGACGAAGCCACAGGCTCCCATAAAACGCAGCTGCACAACTGCATGGTGGCACATACACACAAACAGTTTCATTCATACAGATACATATTAACAACGTTAAGTTACAGAATAAAATGCGGGAGCTTTTACACAAAACATTTTACATTCCGATACTAACGAAAGCATGTCGCATGACAGTCAGATGTAGTGATGAAAAAAAAAAAAAGGACAGATTAACACTGATTACACTGACAGATTAGCACTGAACCGCCATGGAAACTCCTGTTGAAGCTCTGTGTCTTTTAGTGCCTGCAACTTTAGCAACAGCGAGAGGTCTGTCGCACTCATCTCCTGAAGAGAATTGATAATTGTCTTTTTTTCTGTGCAGTAAGTGCTTGGATCTTGGCTGCGCACCAACAGACAGAGGCTGGCTCTCAAGAGTCTGGAGGACTTTCTCGTGCAGGATTACCTCTTTTATTATTATTATTTTTTTGTGTGAACAGTAGCTATAGCTGAAGCATCTGTAACTATATCCGTACGTTCCGATGAACCGTTTATGCTTAGGTCGTTCTTGCAAGAAGCGGCAGGTACACATTAAATATGAATAAGACGAAATGAAGAAATACAGGCCTACATTGGCTTTGTCACATTGTGCATAGCACGTGTGTGCGCGATAGCGCATCCGCGCGCCAGATTCTTTTTACGCTAAAAGACGCAGTAATGAAATGGTCGTATTTATAGCATTTCATTATCCACTTCACGAAAGCTTCGCGCTACACAGGGTCCCAACATTGTTCGTTGGATCTGCATAAATTTCCCCCCTTTTTCTCTATTTCCTCCGTCGTTTATCGACTTTCCCTGTTTTCTTATTTCATTGCAGATATTGAACAGTGTTTTGTGATGTCATTACCTTTTCTTTTTCTTAGTTACAATTTTTGGGATAGCCGGCCCTTTCTGTGTCCAAGCTTCTCACGTTTCACATCTAATAAAAAAGAAGAAATTTGGTTAGTAAAGCCGCTCTTCACAGTTTAATGTCTGCCTTACATCACAGAACTTACGAGCAGAAGATATCCGACATCAGGGAAATACACCACCATGCTCTGGAAAAAGGGCACAACATATTCTTTCATTGGATTCCTGCTCACTGTCGCATCATCCGCAACGACTTTGCTGACAGGGCTGCCCGGTCTGCCCACGAAGACACCCAGACGCGTCCAATACATTTGGCGAGGACGGACACTGCCAGGGGAACTTCGCCTGCTTGCGCGCAAAAAATTCGCAAGCTTTCTGGAGTTCAAGGGCCTTCGATTGCCGATTGCATAAGCTGGACCCCTTGCTACGGCTACAACTGCCATCTTGCGTTTCCCGCTTGCGAAAGAACCTTACTGTGCCGCTTGTGGCTAGGAGTGGCGTTCACGAACGCTTACTCCTATCGTATAGGAATGGCCGAGAGCCCGATGTGCGACTCCTGTGGGTGCGAGGAAACCATTGAGCACCTATATTGTGTACCTGTCCTCGCTACGACGCACAACGCCTCGCTCTCAGGACTATTTCAATCCGACTGGACTCGAAGCCGTTCTCCGAGTCAAAGATACTCGGACCGTGGCAGAAAAAGTGATTCGTGCACTAGTACGCTACTTGAAGTGAGCCGTTTTAAGCGACCACTTATAGGGTCCCTGTGTATCACCCCACGTGCACTCAATGCTCACTCTCTCACTCTTTTCCTCTTTCTATCCCCCTTTCCCTTGCCTCCAGTGTAGGGTAGCAAACCGGACGCTCGTCTGGTTGACCTCCCTGCGTTTTCTCTCCTTGCTTCCTCTCTCTTGTTAGTAAGCCGTGTGAAGTAAGGTAAGCAGTCTGAATGAGCTTACAAGGTATTTTCACCGGGACTCTTATTCGCAAGAGAAGCTCTTATGTGTTAGAACATTTTTAAGATCAGATGTCAGCGTATCGCGATGACGGACATATTATCAACGAAGGTGGCGAGCCAAAGGTAAACGACACTTACGAACGAGAAGCTTTGTGAATGGGGCCCCAGCAGTTCTGCCCTCAAGAGAAACGAAATAGGGTGTAAATAATCGAGTCGAGCAACTACTTGTTATGTTGGTATGGTTTTAATGCGAAGAATTATTCTCTGAGTTCAGCCACTTTTTGGCAGGCAAGCCTATCTCCCTGTTTTCGTGGGCCGATCCCGGTCACAGTGCAGTCTAAATTTGCCCGTAACATGGGCGACTGGATATCTGCACTGGGGCTAATGGGCTTGTGCGATTAGATACGTGCTACTGTATTTTAGTTTGCTTTCAATCTTGTATCTGGGAATTACAGACATTATGCCTTACTTACTATAAATAGAAACACTACAGCCTGTAATCTCTAAGCTTAGCCGTTCGCTGCGCAATAGTTCCATTATTGATACAGTCATGTCTTTCTGCAGCGATTCGTACAATGATGCTTTGCATTAAGTAGATGTCAACTACAGTTGAGTCTGCCTATATTTTTTTTATATGTATCATTTGGGTAGCACAGATGTGGACATGCCATGTAGTGATGTGTCTTAAATGTTTGACCAAATTGCTTCAGTTCTTGTCGCGGGCCTTCGAGTTTTAGTTTTTCCAGGGGCAAGCAATCTCCGCGTAACGTAAGTTATCAGCGTGTCAGTAAGCGACGTAGCAATGATGGCGATTTCCGTGGTCCTGGTATTTTGGCTATGCTCAAACTAAGGCATTCAAAATCATTTCAGCTTCTCTTTAGCTGTATCTAGATATATTTTAGCTATCTATCGTGTCATTGCGTACGGAAGCAATCCTCGTGAGCCTGAGCCAGGAAATCTCGTGTTGACAAACCCCTAAACTTGTTCTTGGCAGATCTGGCGGTTAGAGTCCACGTATTTCTAAATGTTCACAGCGCATGTGGTGTCTGACCACACGAATACATTAGTTTGGAACCAGCCGATGCCATATGTGCTTTCAGTGCGTATATTGCATCTACAGTTAATGTCATAACGGACATTGGTACTGCATTTACCAAACTTTCTTATAGATCATGATTTTTTTCTTTTACCATCAGACGGAATTCTATCTTGATCATAAGCTATGTCATAACGTATTCAGCGGTCATTTGTTTCTATCGTCTCAAGGAAAATCTGTCCACAATAACTATTACTCTCTTCGTTGTAACATTGTCCAAGCGGACAGGAAGAACAGTGGCTAAAGTTTAGGAGTATACATATTCCAAGCCGCATGCTGTTCATTGTGCTTTTGACATATTCGCACATGCTAGGACTAAGAATTGAGGCGTGTGCCGAACCGGATGCGCTGCTTTATGCATTAATCCGTACTCCTATAGTAAGCCACGAAAGGTGCGCTAAACCTTCATAAATGCTAACGATAGGTGGGGCATCAAGTGCGCTAACCGCGCAGCATTTCTCAATGAGCTTGTTCGAAGTATCTTGCCTTTGACAAAATTCTTCCACTACTGCGCTCCTTCCAAATGGTCCAGTTACTCAAAGCCTTAAAATTGAATAGTATAAAGCGATATTTAAGAAAAAGGGGTAGTCTTTCGAACTCACGGTCTGTCGTTTTCGTAATCCTCTATTCAGGACGAAACAGAATGCGTGCTTCTCAGAAGCCATCTTGGTGCCTTTCATGTAACGATTTCGTGTAAACAAAAAAAAAAATGCGCTCGTTGCAGGCTCCCCTGTTACACGTTCACCGTGTGTTGCTTGCGACTACAATCGTGCAATTATGTGCATTTGCCCAGAGAGTTCAAGAATTGCAGCTACAAAAGGGGTTGCATGGCTACCTAAACTTACGCTCTCCCAAGTTCCTCGTGCAGTACTCCACAGTGTTTCAGTTATGTGCACATACGTTGGCTCTAACGTGGGCTGCTTCGCCTTCGCTGAAAGAGAAAGGAGAGTGAGGGACAAATGTAGAAGAAGGCACCGAGGAGGATCCAACTGTGGTGATACTGAATATACCTATAGCATACCCTGTGGCCCACTTCCTCCCTGTTTTACAGCTCTCGCGGCGAAAACTTGACGGCTGGAAAGCGCGTATATGCTGCTTCAAGGCAGGACCTCGGCTAAGAGTGCGCGCGCGTGCCTGTCTGGGGCTCTATCAGTGCCGCCGATCGGACGCAACCGCCGGAGCTTACCTCATACCGCATTGCATACCCGTGAGGGGCGGAAAGTGGTGGTGGTGGTGGTGAGGGGGGGAGGGTGCACTCCGTCCCCTCGCACCAAGAGGTACACAGCTCGTTTTCACGACGCCCGCTTCGACGTCGCGAGTGCGGTCGCATGCAGAGCCAGGTCGAGAGCGAAGCAAAACGCAAAGCGCAACAAAGCGCCGGAAGAAAAGGGAAGCAGGGACGCGATTGGAGGATCTTAAGACGTGTCGTCGTCGTTCGGTAGCGCGCTCCCGTGCCACGGTAGGTAGGAAGGAAGGGCCGAGAAGTTATGGGATCCGGCATCGTGGGAGGTGCCGACTCGGACGGCGCGTAATGTCCCCACCTCGGTCCCCCCCCTCTCCCTCCCCACCACCACCACCACCACCGCTGCCTTCGAGGAGACGCGCGACACCGCTGCATATGCGGTTACTGCTGCGGCATCGGTGGCCAGCGGCACGACCACCCACCGGCCGCTGCACAGTCTTCGCCCCCGGGGCTGGCCTTCGACCATAGCCCGGCTTGGCTTCGCTCAAGCCTCTCGCTCTTTCCTGCAGCGTCGCCAGAGATCTGATCTCCGCCGGCGGCCCGATGCCACCGCGTAAGGCCTGTCGTAGATAGGAGGATGAGGCTGCGAGGGAGGCCGAAGGCAGGATCTCTACTCCTGGCTTCGCACTATGGGATACGTGAGCGACTGGAGCCGAGCCATTCACCTGCGTTTTTCAGCCGTCGTCGGCTTTGGCTTAGCTTGACCACCGGATTCTCTGGGTTTCTTTCGTTGTTCTTTTTTTTTCCCCCCTTAGCGTTTTTCCTTTTCTTGTCGTCTGCTTCGTTGTCTTCTGCGCGAATCGTCTGTTTATAGCTCCTGCTCTTCGGAAGTCTGAAGCACGACTATCCACGGCACGTCCATCCACGCTTGTCACGTGCGGGGGCCGTTATCTTCAGGCCGCGGCTTCTTCCTCCCCTTCAGTGCTTTCAAACACAAGAAAAACGTCGCTGTAGCGATGCGCCGATTGGCATACGACGTCGACGAGCTGGCAGTTGGCTCAGGCCTCGTTTGCGGTCGAGATGCGACAGCCGGGTGGCTCAAGCTTCGCGCCAAGAAGAGGCCGCTCCCGTTCTTTGTTTCATTTTGCTTTGCTTTGCTTTTTCTTTTTTTCCCCTCTTTTTAATGAATCCTCTTCTGTTTGTTTACTACCGTATATAGCTCTCCTGCGGCGTCCGGCTGTTTATCTATTTGTTTAAGTTTCACAAAGCTTTAAAGCGGACGGAGGTGCTGGGACAGTATATCAAGTCAAGACAGTTGGACGGCCGCTGGCGTGAGCGGTGGAAAGGCGCGGTGATGGATTGCGCGAACGGCAGTAAAGCTGGTCCACGCCTCTGCAGAAGTGCGCCCCCACCGCGTGCTGGTTGGTATCTCCGCTATAGCTGTCGCTGAGAGTTTGGCGGCCGCCCTGGCGTTCTGTAGTTACTTTAGATAATGCCTACCGCGATTTGGCCTGACTACCCCTATTTGCGCCGTATTTCAGGCGCCGCGATGTGAAGAGCCAATGGCGTGTTGAGGTGGCTTGCCTATCTAAGAAAAGATTCGAGCGAAAGGGAGGCTTGCTTGTATATGTACTGTGAGGTACTAAACGAAAGTGGGTCTCCAGATAACTCCCCCCCCCCCACCTCCCTTTCTCGCTTTTCCCCCAACACAGAAACACAAACAGGCACATTTTGTTGCTTTAGGATTCGTCACTATCGATTACAGTTGCATTACTTTCAAAGAGGTTATACCTTATTATGTCGGCTGGCTTTGCATTTTCGCCCACATCCGCTTAGCATACGGTAACGTTTAGCGCAATGCTACACCTTTGAATGCACCAGTGACTGCACTTAATTAGTTGCAAATGTGCTGGCGTCCTGGACAGATTCAACATGTATACCTGAAGTCTTTGGTATCTTTTTAGAAGAGGTCGTCATTGTGTCGCTGAATATGCAGTCATAATAAGTAGGGCTGGGCGAATATTCGTAATTTAGAATGCGAAACGAATATTACGCACTAACCATTCGTATTCGAAAAGAAACTATTCGGCATATTCGAATACTTCAAACTAACGACGCATTTGCAACAGTCGAGTGTACAAGTCGTGTTACAGTTCTCCGTCTGATAATCAAAGTATCGTAAATTATCAGACGTGAAACAACGACATAAGTTTTCGAAGGGATGCAGAAACTAAATAAGTAATGCAAGTCTTGTTTTCGGTTTCACGCCGGAAGCCTACGTGACAACCAGTGAGTTTTTGTTGTAGTCTGTCATTTAGTGTGTCTGCCAGTCCAGCCATGTAACATTTTTATGCACACGGCAGAACGCAGAAGGCATGACGGTGTCCATAGCTGAACGCTACAATATGTCCTTTCAATCTCCTGAGGCTTCAGCCGAGAGATCTCACCCCTCTGGCATTCATGCAAATTGAGTCCCCATGAACCACGGTGATTTAAACGCAGGCAGTGCCACTTCGTGCCAAGCATCACGATGCTTCAGTCTCCGAGTCATTGTGGCTGGTATAATAGGATGCGTGGCTTGCACTCGACGGAGAGCTTATCGACACCCAGTTCCCACGCGGTTTGTTCGAGACACTTCGCCTGGGCGTAAGCGTAGGCTGATTTAAAAGTACGTTAGATCACAAGCGAAGAAACGGATTGGGTGGACTCTGCAGTTGTTTGAACACCTTGCCATGGTTGTAATTATGGAAGCGGTTAACGACGCTTCTATAGAAACCGCTGCATACTCTTGAAGAAGGAACGCGGCGAGGAAAATTGAGCGCGGCTGTGATCTCCGCCCTGCGGTTTTATTCCGAGAGTGTTAACAAGCTGTACGACCCGTGCTTGCCGTGCTCCACATATGACGTCTTCCCACGATGACCGTCGAAAGGGTGCCGCTTATGTATGGACAATTCGCGGTCACTTAGACGAGTCGAAAGGCCGCTTCGCGCGGCTTCTCTTTTCGCTGCGAAGAGGAGCCGCCCTTTTACGACGTGGGAAATGCCCTATCGCGTATCCCACTCCCACGCATATGCAGGGGCGGCTTCTTGATCTCTGTGCTGCACAAGGTGCTTGTTCTCCGCGAATGAACTCTCTCGCGGCAAGACGGTGAAAACGCGCCCTGTGGCAACCGTTGTTGGGGCGCACCTCGCCCCCCTCTTTTCGGCGGCCAAGGTCAGTGGAACGTTTCGTTTTCTCACGACCCACCCGCCACGACGTCGGCCGCTTGCGGACGTCCTATTTTCGGCTGCCAGTTTTGAGCATCGCCCAGCACCCGTTGCCTCAACCCTTCATTGTCGTGTTCCTCCCGTTATACTTTTACGCTTTCTCTCGGATCACGCAATTTCGTATGTATTTCGCACCACGTATAGACAAAAAGGTACAAGCGCGGTAAAGATTCTCTGCACCCTTAAAGGTGCCGGTTTGTCCCATGCGTCACACCCTCAGCTTTAAGGCTGTGAAAAAAAAAGAGACGTTACTGTACACCACATCAAGTTTGAACCTGCTATGAAAGAAGCCGCAGTTCAAAACTGTGTGCTAACTCTGACCACCTGGTATGGATTGAAATATCTTACTTTCGAGAGCTGGAAGCGTTGATGTTACTGTACACCACATCAAGCTTAAACCTGCGATGAAAGAAGCCGCAGTTCAAAACTGTGTACTAACTCTGACCACCTGGTGCGGATTGAAATATCTTACTTTCCAGAGCTGGAAGCGTTGATGTTACTGTACACCACATCAAGCTTAAACCTGCGATGAAAGAAGCTGCAGTTCAAAACTGTGTACTAACTCTGACCACCTGGTGCGGATTGAAATATCTTACTTCCGAGAGCTGGAAACGTTGATAGCTGTGAAAGTTTATTTCATTCAGTTCGCGCATGGTACACGTTTGTTGCCGCAAAATGTCCCCATCAACGATTCGACGAGCACCATTAAAAGGCCAGGCAACCGCTCAGAACACGAGTCGATGATAACCCCGTTGATGGAACGATTGCCTATCGTAGTTGCTGAAACGCGCCATGTTTTTCTCGTTGACCGTGGATATATATTTTTAAATCTTCACTAAAAGTCGCGAGAAATGACCTTTGGCGCCCCAAGCGGCAACAACATTAAGATCCCTAAGAGGCCTATCATTTGACGTTCTACTGGTGTTTTTATTAGTATTGAATACGGTACACTTTTTTCTGTTATAAATTTTTTTCTAACCTACAATGGTGCAGACGGGCCTTTGTTTGTAGTAAGCAGAAAAGTGACGCTGCCTTCACCTTCGTTTTCGTTTTCGATGGATTGGCTTGGCTCGTCTGTCGGACAGAACAAAGACGACGGGGGCCAGCCAGTGACGACGTAGGCGTGTACTTGAGAAAAACGTGGTACAAATATAAGAAAGGTCTGTGCAACAATGCGATCTTATTGTACCCGATTTTTGCTTTGAAACATGGTTGGAAAGGTCAAAATGTAGGTGGTCAACCACAGTTACACTCACTGCTCGGCTTTCGCAATCTACGAGCCGAGCTATCGACACCACTTTCACTTCTCAGCGTTGCTGGAGGAGGGACTCTTACTTTTTTAGAGGCTGCTCAGATTGAACAATTCTGGTTACTAAATATCCACGAGCTTTTGGAAGTAACCCCTGGAGGTGTAAACTCTAGCGGGGGTGCGCATTGTGTGGCGCCATAAAAACTAGGGCCTTAAAAATTGACTGTCAGTCCCTTTAAGCGTGCCAAATACTTTGAAGATATGCACAGGATAGCTCGTCATGGAAGTAATCCTAATAGTGTATAAGGACCAGGCGTCGAATTCATAAAGCATCTCGTTAGTAAGTTCTCTTTGCCATTGGCCGGTCGCTTTCGCTAATATTATGTTCAGCATAAGAATTGGCTGGTATTTGCTTTTACGAGCGATTCTATTGGGTAAGATTTTTTTTGTGAATATGGGCCAAGAACTACTGAGTACAAAAAGACAAGTCGTGCTAAAGAGACCCCGACGATATTGAGCGTGATCGGGTTGTTATCCTTTAACCGGTATATCTAGTCTTTCGTCTGCGTCTTTCGACGTAACATCTTGGTGGAGGCGTGGGATAACTTGAAGGAGTGCATGGATGATTAAACAGCGCAAAACAGACGAGTAAATACGATGCAAGAGGTAGACTGGACAGCGTTCATTCAGTATAACTCTTGTATCGCGTTTCCGTCTGTTTCTCGTGGTTCAGTCAATGACGAAGGCGTACATACAAGCTCGCCTAACTTCCTATTCTTCTTAGCATGCAGTTTTATAATTGCGCGAACAAACGGCAACAGAGAGAGTGCTTAGGACGCGAGGCATTAACATAATCCCTGGCACAGACCTGTCGCATAGCTCTATCCTGGGAAGAACAGGAACGTAGGAGAACTTGTTGGTGGGCGAGTTGGTGCACATTAGCAAATAGTTTTATAACTGCAAGAACATGCGTGCTCTCTCTGTGGTATGCACCAACTCGCCCAACAACAAGTTCTTATAAGGTCCTGTTCTTTCCAGGACAGAGCTATGCGACAGGTCTGTGCCAGGGTAATGTTAATGCCTCGCACCACATATTTTTCCCGACGTGCAACTGTGCATAGTGCATCACGATGCCTTTTGTTCTCATGTTTGCTCGCCATGTTGCAATGTTTTTAGGTCACCGATTCCATTCTGCAATTGCAGTCCACCCTTGACTTTTCGATCCGTTCGTACACAAGGCTGCTTACTTCAGTTAAAACCGTTGGAGACTGGCTGCGCTGCTTTGGCCGAAGACACAAGTTCAAAAGGTAGCCGTGCCATTATGAGTTAATTGTTTCCTGTGTTTGTACTACCTGCCACCTCTGGCAACACGTACTGAAGAACGAGAGACCATTAGCAAAAGTCGATGAAATTGCATTTAAAAGGTTAGTTCACGTGTGTTATCGTGGGCACTATTCCCCATGGTGAACCATCGAGGCAACCAAAACCAAACTAGATGTTTATTGCAACTTTTTCTCGGAACACATAAGACACGTGTGCTCAATGCATGGAATGTATAGATAGATAGCTGAACGGATATTACGAACACTCAGTAATAAGCGCAGTAGTTATTGCTAGTGCCACAGCACTCGCCCGTTATTTTTACTTCTCTGCAGCGCTTATTAACGGTCTTTAAGGTCTGTTGTGTACTTTAACAAAGGATCGAACTCTCCAGAATCTCATTGCCCCAAAAAGTGACGTCTTCTCATTGTGTGTGTTCCCTGCTATTCGCTCCTCGTTAACAACCAGCTAAAAGCCCACCAGGAACGTCGCGCCATCTATCCACGAAGGCATTTACTACGATTTCCCATCACGTTCTCAATATGGCAAAAGCGGATCGCACGGTCAGCGCGGATCTTCCTTATCGTCAGCCCATACATGCACGCCGATCGCGTAAGGGGGAGCCAACGACTTCTTCTCCATCTAATGAGTTCAGCCAATTACGCCGGAGCCGTAACTCGTGTCCCCGTCCGGATTATACGCCAGCGCGTCTACGGCACCGCTTACATTTTCCGTTTTCCCACGGGCGCCCCTGCGGTCTAAAAGGAGGAGAAGCATCTTCAGACGAAAGCGTTCTGATCGCCTATGCGTTCTCACGCTGCCCTAGGACGACCTCATTTTTAAGGCAGGTGTAGGTTACGGCTCTTCGAGGCGGGGATTGCCTCGCTTAAATAAGGAACAGCCGGCTGCATTTACGACGTCACAGTGCGGTGTAGACGGGCGAAATAATACCGCCGACTTGTCTCGCATCCATATGCCATACGCATCTGGGGACTGTGTGGTTGCCCCCTACCGTCAGTCTGCAATTTGATTGCCCGGATGTGCGCGCCATCAAGCGGGAAGGGCGTCAGGAACGTAAAGTTGTGCACTAAATCTGGATGGACCACAGTGCATCGGCATTTCTCTTATAAGTGCACTGGCACAAGTGTGGTGCAATTTGCGGGAACTGTTCATGAGCGTTGGTCGGGCCTCGAAGCTGGCCGAGATGTGCTTCCACGCAACTTTTAGTCGGCAAGCAGAAAGCGTTCAGAGAGCGTACCAAAATCATTTAGCGCTGTAAATCGGCGTGAAAGAACAGTAGTCATTGTATGATGAATGGGAAGCAGGTAGTCCGAGTTCCAGGAACGCGGTCGATCGGCTTATGCACGTTTGTTGGAAATAGTAACCTACTTGTGTTTTAGGGAGACACTTCACATTGCATGCTTACGAAAGTTGTCTGCAGTTCAATGCGAACTGCCAGGCGCCCTGTGTGATCAGTGTGAACTAAATACAGAATACTTATGAGCTCGGACTACTCATACTAAAGCTGGATGAATGATAACCTCTTAACTAGCATTGGGGATGCAGGGCACGATAAACCACAATGTCAAATGAGGTAAATTAAATAACGAAAAAGATTCCTGACTCCTTTATTTTTTTCACTGTTTATGGATATCTGATGTCATAATTTGCTCCATGCCTTCAAATATCTGCACCTCGAACTTCATTCTTGTTTTGAAGAAGCAAAAATTGTAGCGTCAAGAAGCAAGAATTCCAGTTTTCCATGAATAGAAAACTGGAAGTTTCCATTTCAAACCTGTAAGTATAGTGCGCTTAAAGATTTCTTTTCTAGAAATAAAGAAATCATTACTTAAAGCTCCCCATTAGGGAACAGAGAGAGACCGGATGACCAGCTTTAACGAGATCACAAAACACTATAAATTGGGAAGGGCCCATTTCCCCCGGGAACACTCCTCTCTGAGTAGACGGCAAGCGACGGCATGGCGCCTCTTACAAACAGATACATATCCTACTACTTCGCGGACTCCTTCCCGGACCTTTACACGGATAGATGTAGATTCTGCCAAGAAAGGGCGGACCTACAACATATGGTTTGGGCTTGTCCTCGGTCACCCACACAGAATAAAATAAACAAGACCAGAGAGCAGTGGGAGAGCGCGTTGCTCAGCTGGGCACCGGAAGACCAACTCAAGGCAATCCAGCAGGCTGAAGATGCCGCCAGGGCTCAAAGGCTCGAGGCCGCCGTCATCTAGGTAGAGTGGCCTAGGTCTCAAATCTGCTGCGCACAAATAAAGTTTATTCCTCGTCCCCATTAGTACAGGCGGAATCGGATGGTTTATCTAGAGAAAGAGAACAAACAAAAATTTTGAAAATTGAACACTTTAAATATGAAGTAATTGAAAATTAACAAGATAGTTGCTTCAAGAAGCCTGCGACAGGTACTAAAAGTGCGCATTTAACTGCTTATTACCCATCGGGACGCTCGAGCAGTACTGTTGTCTCTTTTTACTGCCTAAGGTATTCTTCGCCAAAATTTAGAATGGGCCCGGCCCGCAAGGTGGCCTTCATATATCGCCACCTATTGGAGCCTCTCGTGCGCTGCTCTTTCCTCTCGCTTCCACTTGCTGTTGCTGTAACTCTGTACAAAGAATCAATGCTTGAAAGTTGTTATCAGTACAAAATCAATGACCCGCGCCCCACCATATATGGTGTCCTCCGTAGTAAATAATTCAGTTTTGTGTATATGCTTGCGGACCCGGAAGAAATAACCGAAAAGATTATCGCATACACATTGAGTTTCGCACGTTCCAAGGCTGTCTCTATAGCTGTTTCGAATGAGCGTATGCGAGCTATATACTGCGCCGTTCGCAGCATCCGTATGAGGTTCCTGGATGCCCCTGAGTTCGCGTTTGACATTCTTTCTGCATCTAAGCTCAAACTGGTGAGCGTCGAGAGGAACAGCAAGAAAGAAAACGCCGAACAACGCCATCCCGGCGAATTCTACACAAGGTGCCCACAATGGAGTAGGCCGATCCGCAAACACTAAACGTCCGCTTCGTTTCTTTTGTGCACGTGATGCGCGCACAGAGCGTTGTTGTCGCGGCCGCTTCATCGACCGCCCTTCTCTCGCCCCCGCACCGCATTCCGGGGAATCTTGGCTTTTGTGCAGGGGACCAGCGAACCATATACTCTTACCTTCACGACGTGCTCGCCTTGGTGTGTGTGTGTTCTTTCCTTGCGTTGTTTAGATGTCCCGCCTCTTCTGCTTTTCTTTCCTTGCTGTACACGGCGCAGGCATCTGACCGCCTTTTACGTTTACGTAAGTTCGCCGTTGCCCGCAACAATGGACGCGGTGATTCCGGGGCGGGTCCCATGTCTCCGCGCGCGCGCGCATGGTCTGCAATCGACGGGGTACTGCCCGCCTGCCTTATACCGTGCTGTGGCGGACACGAGAAGGAACTTGTGGCTGCTGCTCTGCAGCCCGTTGCCGGTGATGGTCGTCGGGGGTGGCTTCGTATATACCTTGGTCATTTCGTCGGTGCTCTTGCCGAGTCTGCGCGTTTGTGTTACTTTCCCCGCGTCGCCCAGGAGCAACTCTATCTGCCGGCCGTCCCACCACTGTCGTCGTCGCCGTCCCATTCTGAGAGGCGCCGTAAAGTGCGAGCTTCCTCCATGCGGACGCGTTCTTACGTCCGCATACCACGGAAAAAAAAAAAAATGTCAGAACATGATTGTGCGGGGGTGTTCTCCAGCACTCGTGCTTTGCGTGAAAGCCGTCTTCTTGGAACCGCGTGCCGCGGCATGATGATATGAGCAATGCTGTGTGGAGCGTCCATTCTGAACCGGAAAGCGTTGAGGATTCTCTTCCGTCTATCGACGGCATTTAATTCCATTCGGTTCAAATGTATGTACTGTCGTCATTGTGGTCATCTATTTAGAAGTACCAGATGCTACGGAGCACAAAATGTGGGTTGGCGGGTTCTCAACTCGAATGAAAGCAAGGTGCATATAATAACCGCGAGTTGTATAGCTGGTATACGAAGTAGTTGCGCAATGCGTTGTTCCACGAATGTGCGTGCGGGAATCTTAAAACCACAAACGAAGCAACAAACGATTCACTAGGGTCTTTAATGATACGGCTCTTATGTCCTCGTCATTTGATGCACTCGAGATGTGAATGAGGGTACGTGGTACTTTGCTTACTCTTAGACCGTTCTGGAATCATTGCACACTTAGTACACTTTCAAGGATGGACGCTGTTAGACGATTAGTCCGCCACCTTGTACATCGGTTATTATTCATCATGTAAACATATATCTATAAACAGCTCGCATACACACAGAGAGAAGCAGGCTAGCAATTGTCTCCAGAAAGGTCCACCACGTCCGCCCATTTGAAAATACGAAAGAAAGGAAAAGAAAGAAGTAAGGAGAAAGAAAGAGATTAGGAAGGCACAGTACGTCATATGTATCACACCACAAAGAGTATGAACACTACAGTCTACAGAGGGGAGTACAGAGACCCATAGCTGACAGGAATTCCAACAGTTTTGTAAGCCGCATATCGAGTTGAAACTCGACCTTTAGGAAAGGAAAAAGTAATTGATAAAGCTCAAGTTGCTGGAACTTGTTCAGCATATACAGCGCGACACTTGCTGAAAGTTGGGGTTTCTAAAAGCAAGTGCTCAAATGTTTCGCTGTGGCAAAATTTAACACGCACCGGACTGCACGCTCCAGCCGGTATAACTTTATGCGAGGAAAATTTTATGTGTATAGGCTGTAAGGCCCGGTGTTTGTGTGACTGTCCTTAGTTTGATAGCCGCAGATAATCGCTCTCCGCCGCATTAACTTGATTGGAAGACCGGCGATTCGGCAAGCACGATGATCCTGGACCACCGACCTCTCCATCCAACGGCGCAAGGTTTTCTGAAAGCGCTATCTGGAGTCAGTTCTTCTTCTTTCTTTTAAATATCGACTGGCCTGTGCGGTCGTCTTTGAGCACGTCTCATTTTCGCTGTATGTAAATGTCTTCAGGAAACCTTCCATTTCTCTAATATTTATATTTATTCCCTACCTCCCTTCCCCAATGTAGACTAGCCGTACGGACGCCATTTCCGAGTAACAACCCTATACAAAAGACTCAAACGTATGAAACTCAGATCACAAATAAAATGGTACGAACAGATATAAGAAATAAAACAAGCAATCCAAACGCGAAAATTCCTAAACCTAATGTATAAGCGTGAATACGTCACTTTTATGTATATAGTAAGCTTATATAACTTGCCCTATCATCCCACAATCGGCAAAGAGGACTAAAGGGAATAAAAATCGAGAGATAATGGAAAAAGGAAATATAAGTTCCCAGCGAAGTTATTGCAACTAAGCGCTCCTATGTGTAGTTTAACCGAATGTTGCAGTTAGAGAACCAGGTATATGAAAAGACATCCTATCAGGCCAACAGCAATCTGAAGTCACGCATAACTGTGACAGTTTGGTCATAGAATAAAGAAGCAATCTTGGTTTGGTCACGGATAATTGCGGAGATGAAAGCCGCGTGCCCTCAGCACATCCCATACCCATGTCAGGATCTTCAAGCGCGAGACATTAGCGAGACAAGGTAGCTGGCGCCACCTCGTAGTGGCAGGCGTCAACGTATGCCGGAGCGTATAGGAACGTTTCAACTCTTGGCGCCTTATGAGATGGTTCAGGATGTGTTGCTCTGCACCAAGGAAGGTAAGTGTCGAGTGCATTCTTAAATGTACAGCTTGGAAATGCGTTGAAAACACTACTGGCGAATCAAACTTTGGATACATTTCAATTAACCTAGAGGTTGAAGTGCGCGATCTTGAATTATCGCAACTTTACCGTTATTTCTGTATGAGGCATTCAGAGTGGTAATGAAGCAGTAGTGATGGGGTGAAAGCTAGCTACCCTGAATGCACAATAAGCGTGACTGCTGGATTTTCACAAACCGTTCCACAAAGGGGGACGCGGCACTTTGGCACCGAAAACCGGCGCAAAACCAATTTTCGCTTGCCTTATATCTACGTTCCCAACTTCTCTCCGCGCATATATTTACAGATTTTCGTAGCCCAATACCGCCAACGCCCGTCATTAGCCGAGTTTAACAAATGAAATAAAAAGTTTAGCCACCAAGTTTACAAGTGCGTACCATTTCCCCCAGAGTAAATATTGAAGTTCTGTGAACTACCCAGTTGTTAGTGCTGCACTGAAGCGGACAAATTTGATATATCACTTCACAGGCCTACCTGCAATTATTCCAGTATTTGCGATAGTTTCTCTAGCACCCTCCACTCGCAAATTACTGGTACATTTTAGATTGCTGTACAATTTATGAAATTTGCCGGCTTTAGGTGACTTAACAGGTGCAGTTTACAGGTGCGCCACATTGTTTTTCATTGCTCAGGTACAGAGCTGTAAACCTCATGCATCCGTAAATTTTCTTTTAATTTTGTAAGTTTCAGTGCCCTTTGTAAACCAACTGATTGCCGAAATAAGAAATACGCTCCTTCTACAGTTCGCATATTTATTTAACTTTCTTTTAGATGCAATTAGTCTCCTCAGACGTGGTGCAGTGGAAGCTGTAAAAAAATTTTTTTTTTTCTCGTTCCCATCAATTTTAGATAGCAGCTTCTGGCTTCACTTTTTTTTTTGATAGGTAATACCTATACAATTACTGCAAACAACCAGTTTGGTAGTCTACAGACAGCATGGTCATGCTGAAGCTCCTGCAAACATTTCAAAAAATCACATCAAAAGAACTTTTATGATTTAAAAAGAGGGTACATATTGGGTTGAATATAGAGAAGGAGGTCCCATAGCTTGAGGCTGCAAGGGGACCTTCTGTTTTGAGGTACACGAAGAGAAGTGAGTAAGCAACAGTGATTGTACATACTAGTAAGCATAACTATTAAATATAATTCACCTACAACAAATCAACAAAACGGCACTAGTAAACATGAGCATCGTGAACTCAACCTTCTATTAAAGACAGGACGAGTTTTTTTCTTAAGTGTAACAAAAGATACACACTGTTTAGGTCGTTAGGCAGGTTATTCCAAAATGCTATAGCTGAAAATTGGGTAGCCTGTATTCCATCCTTACTGCGTACTTTTGGTAGCAGAAAGTTGTTATTTAAAGAAACCTGGTGTTGTTGGAATTGTCAAATGCATCAGTTGGAATGAGGTTTTTTATAGTCTTGCATAGAGTGATGAATAAGTGATATTTACCCGTAAGTGTTAACGGGAGGATGTTATATTCCAGAATTAGTGCAAAGGCGTTGGAAATGGAAAGGACTGACTGGTGATTAACCGAATGGCTTGGTTCTATAAACGCTGTATAAGGGGAGTAGATGTGTGTGGATACAGTAAGTAAAATGGCTGTGAATGAAGGCGTAGTATAATGTTAGTAAAGTAGGCCGGCTAAAGTATTGTCACGCATTTATTCGGATTCTTATCCCATAGGTGCTATGTTGCTATCTTCTAAAATGTTGAGATTGATATTCCCCATGATGGCAACGCCTTTCTGTTCCACAGCCAATGTGCTAAGTAGCGCTTCTAAGCACTTACAAAAATCTCATAGTGATGATGACGGTGAACGATAGACGCAGCCAATAATAATTTTCTTTGTGCTTGGGGGAAACGGTGACTGTGAATTCTATCCATTCAAATTCACAGTTTTTCCAAGAAAGCTTAAGATCGGTTCTCCGTTTATAGGACACAGCAGATGAGATGAATATTGCGGCTCCACCGTGGTTGCTCGACAAACGAAAACATAGTTCGGAAGCATATGAGGGAAAAGAAAAGAAATGCTTGCCGTCAAGGGAAAACCATGTTTCTGACATGCAGATGAATGAGAAGGGATGGCCTATAGTGACGTCAGCAGAGCATAGATTTTGTCATGATGCTTTTTAGTACTGTGCACATTGAAATGGTTAGGCGACATACAGTCTTCGGGTAGAAAGCTTTTTAGAAGTTGAGAAGTGAGATTTCATGGTGGAAGTAGCCTAAGGTACTTGTAAGTAGTTCCTAACTAACGAAAGATAGACCGATCAACGGAAGATTGACAGATCTGCCTCCGAAGTTATACGTACGGTAGACATGGCTCTCGTTTTTGTTTTATGGCTTTGATCTGGCAGTTGTCTGTTCACAGATGTTGCCAGGCGTTTTAATTTTTGAGTGATAGCGCTTTAGCTAAGAGCTTTTTGTTTTCGTGAGTAAGATGGTCGTTAGCGTAAATCTAAGTACACGGGTGTTTTCGCATTTCGGCCGCATCCCGACGGGGGCGAAATGCGAGAACACCCGTATACTTAGATTTAGGTGCACGCTAAAGAATCCCAGGTGCTCCAAGTTACCGGAGTCCCCCACCGTGGTATGCCTCATAATCATATCGTGGTTTTGGCACGTAAAACGCCACAATCTATTTTTTTGAATAAATTGGGAAATTATGTAGACCAGAAAATCCAAGGTCCTTGGTGCCCACGCAGGCCTTTTGGTGCCTTACTGGTGAATTCTTTCTTCTTAACACACGAATGGAATCTAGCAAGGATGGTTTTGTTGTTCGGGCCTGCTTTAGCCGGCATGCTGTGCACGACCTCAATGTCAGTGTCGAGGACGGGGCAGTTAATCTTCGCACCCAGAGCTTTCACAATTGCTACCCAATCATCGCCCCAGCTGCAAAAAATCCCCTTGAGCTCGACATTATTCTACCTGAATGCTGCTCCAGTTCTCCAACTATTTTCATCAGTATTTCATGTCCAGGCTTAAGTTCCTTGTTGGGGGTCTTAAGACAAGCATTTTCTGCCCTAAGGCTTTCCACTAAAGAAGCGAGCAGCTGTGCACTTGAGAAGAGAGCCTCAACATCCGCTTTTGACTCGTCGACGACTTTATCAGCAGAGCCAATTTTGTGTGTGCATTTTCTCAGCAAGTTTGTTTACTATTTGTTCCATCGATTTTTCTGACCAAGCTTCCAGCTGTTCAACCATTTTTGCTAGTTCTGCGTATGACGGCGTGACAAATAAAACGCTTTTAAAACACTTTCGGAAGTATACCTTCGGCAGCAGCAGAAATTACAACAAAAAGCTTTTGTTGTCTACGTGATTTGTCTACATACAGTCGGCACATTTTGCTAAAGCAAAAAGACAACTTTATGAGAATGTGAACCATCCTTGAAATCGATAAGCTATCTATAGAATATGTGCAGTTAATTTTCATAATGGAATGTCTTATCTGAAAGAGCTCTCCACCTGTCCTGCAGGCCCACCTGTTCCTCAACGGGCGGCGAAGCAGGATTACCGTGCCAGAACTTTTTCTTTTGTTTTCTTCCCTTTCTCTGTTTCAATGGAGGCCCGTGTAGTGCGCGTATACATTGAATGCACGAACGTATACAACATGATGTCGGCACGCACCGGGCGAGATCGTGGAGGGGGGCAAGAGTCGTGATGCCGTTCCCCTCCGGTTCACGGTCGTTTTCTCTCCGAACGCAGGCCACGACGCGCATTCCGGCGACCCCCGCTTCCCTGTTTCGTGCGGATGATGCGCACCCAAAGAATGAAAGCAGATACGCACAATCGATGCCGATTCGTGGCGAACTGCGGAGGAATATTGAGCAGTTGCGGGCGACGCGCGCTTTGTGCGCGGTTCGAACCACCGTGGGAACTGCGTGCCGGGGAAGCGTTATAAATGACCGGCGACGGAAAGTGCATCCTGCAATAGCGCGTACGTCCGTCGTGATCAAATAGAGCAACCGAGTCAAGCTCTTGTGTTTCTATATACGGAGAGATAGAAAAGTGAAGGAAATGCAGGGAGTTAAACCAGATTCCCGTGTGGTTTGCTACCCTACACCGAGGAAAGGGGGTTAGGGGATGAAATTCGAAAAAGAAAACAAGAAAAAACGCTGAGGGTGTCGCTACGTCTGCAGATGCACATAGAAACTACAGTCGCCCATTGAGGTCTGTCGGCTTCGGGAATTGCAGTAATGGGTATCGCTCTCTGGATTTGTGAGGCACGTGGCCACGGTCCAGGTATACTTTTGTCGTCGTGAATGATCTCGGAACCAGATGATATCACGTGATGCTCAGTAAAAAGGCGCTTCTCGTCATAAGGGGGAGAGATGCAGAGGAGATGTTTGATCGACTCCTCACACGAGCAATGTCGCAGGCAGGTGCGTCACTCATCTCAACGATGAAGGAATTACTCTTTATAAAGGCCACACCCAGCTACAAGCGACAATACATTGTTGCATCGCAGCGGAAGAGGCCTCGTAGCCATATGGCGCTTCATGGAAGTGTCGAGATTTCATAGGCGTTAATTCGAGAGACGGGGAGAGTTCCAGTCCGCAGAGTGCCATTACGAGCCAGTGACCCGAGCTTTCTTGAAGCGTCCAGACAGAGGTTCCCGACAGAGGTATCCGAACTGTATATATACACGGGCCACCTTTACTCCAATGAGATTGAACAGCACCGCTATGATGCCGAAGCCAAGAATAAGCTTAATCTGCCGATAATCTGGGCTGCTCTTGACTGCTCTGGGCTGCTCAATGATCTGGGCTGCGCCATTGGCGTGACTGCGAAAATCATTATAGATGCTTCACGAATTACCTGCCTTCGTAGTAACGAAATAAGCAAAATAATTTAAATTAGGTTGCTTAACTTTCCAAAGCAACACGTTGAGACGCTGAGAAACGCCGTGGTGGAGTCTCTGTGTCAGTTTTGACCACCATTTTTTTTTTTAACGCGGACCCAAAGAACAGCGTGTGCGAGTTGTTGCATTCCAACTCTCATTCGAAATGCCGCCACCGCCGCACCTGGGAGTCGAACCCACGCCCTCGTGCTCAGAAGTAAATCTCCATGTATAACGAACGAGCCACTGCGGCGGAGTATATAGACGGATGCGAACAACACTCACTGTTCGTGCAGGTCGGCATTAGCTTGACGAAAGGGCACCGAATCCGGAGCCTCGCCCACTCGACTAGCAAACGTGCGCGGAAAGATATATCGTGCACTATATCAACGCTTTTCTTCTTTTCATTTTATTTTTCTTTATTTCTATTATTGTTAACATATTTTTTATGCACCGTGAGCAAGTAAGGCAACGTTTGCAGGTATATCCTGCTGGTCACTTTTCCCTCTTCTCCCGGCATCATCGGCGTGCGCGCGTTCCATCAACCAGTCGGCGTGCGCACCATGCACGGCGGGGTCGGGTCAAGCGCCATCCGCCTTCTTCAAAGAGCGTGGCGCGCCAGAATGCTTCCCCGCGGGAGCATCTCCGCACTCGACGAGTGCCAAACGCGGCGAGGGATTTTTTTTGTTTGTTTCATCCTCGGTTCCTTTCTTTCAATTCACGCCGGCCTGCGTATATACACAGCTCCGAGGGTAACGTAAAGTAAGGAATGAGGAGAGAGCGGAACGCACTGCCTGCGCATGGTGGACATGGAACGGTATGAGTATGTAGCCTGGCGGTTGCAGAGGCGTGAGGGGGGGTGGGGGAGGTGAAGCATCGTGGAGTGCGCATGGGTGGCTTGTCGCTCGGGCGATGAAGGCAACCCTGCGTGCAGGCTGTGATCAGCGCACGTACGTACACCGACGCACGCTTTGAATGTAGGGAGTACTCATAGTGCCGTGAGCGAGTACATACGTGGAAGAGGGAGGGGGAGGGGGGGGGTTGGCATGCAGCCTTCGACGGATGCGGCGAGTAGACCTCTCGTGAAAGACTCCGCCACCGCCGCCGCAGGTTGGAGGGGTCACGACGCCGATGCACTCTCGTACCACAGGGAATAATTTCGGAACCGCTGTTTCAATCAATATTTCTTGAGTGTTTAATTTTTCGGGGCATTTTTTTTTTCTTTCGTCTAATCGCGGCAGCCCAAGCGCGGGTCGAGGCGGTGGCTGTGTAACACCATGACTTCTAGTCGGTGGCTTGCTTCTTTGGTGGCTCCTTTTGGCCGGCTGCTTCAGAAGTTGCGCGCCTACAGGGCTCTGTCCGGCGCGGCGCTCCTGCCTCTGCTGCTGTTGCAGGACGGGGCTTCACTGCTCCACGCACGCTGAGCGCGCGCCCTCTGTCCGTGTGTGCGTGCCGCGCGGCGTGATAGCGCCGCCCCCTTGGAGCGTGCTGCGCCGCGGGACGCCACTGCTTGACGGCGGAGGCAACTCAACAACAAAACGCTGTACTACGCAGTGTACACGTGGCTCCCTTGTAAGGCAGGAGCAAAAAAATTAGAAGAAAAATAAAAAATAAAGACAATAATATTGTGGCACGGAGAAGGGGGCATCCGCCGTCGCTATGGAGAGCGTATGCGTGTCCGTGGGTTCTCAATTCTACCCCTCCCCCCCCCCCCCAGCCTTCGTCGTACCCCCTGCGCCGGTCGCTGTCATGTTATTATTTATAAGTATTCGTGCGTGCAAGCAGCGGCTATGCTGTTCGATTCCGATTTCGCTCGCCGCTCGATCAGTCGGGGCACAGTTCGAGCTTCGAAACGGCGGCTCCGACTAGACGGCAGGCAAGGGAGCGGGGAAGAGAGGCCAGCCGTAGGAGAGAAGTGTGGAGGCCGAGGGGAAGGCGTTCATTCAGAAAAATTCCCGAAGCTTGTCGTGACCCTCGTTTTGCTCGCTATATATATGCGTTTCGTCGTTCGGATTTCGAACAGTCGATTAGCTCAGCGGTGTTCCGTGTCGAACGGAAAAGCAAAAAGGGAGGGAGGATAGTCTATAAAGGCAACGACGAAAACTCGCG
Organism: Dermacentor albipictus; assembly: GCF_038994185.2. Classification (NCBI taxonomy): domain Eukaryota; kingdom Metazoa; phylum Arthropoda; class Arachnida; order Ixodida; family Ixodidae; genus Dermacentor; species Dermacentor albipictus. Next base: position 124,023,510 of record NC_091825.1, read on the forward strand.
CAAGGTCCTGGGATGTACAAAGCTAGAAGAGAAATGCAAGAGAGAGAGAGAGAGAGAGAGAGCAGCATAAAGGAACGACTTGTCTTTGCGCCGCAACTTCGTGAACCGGGGACGGATCAAGGGCGTAAGCGTGACCCGCGGATTGGCTTTGCGTGAAACGGTGGATAGCGCGGTCGCAGCGTGCATGCGTGTACTCCGAGAATTCTCACTTGTTCGAGGGGCGGCCACGGGGTGTGCGACGTTGCGGCGGATAGTACGTAGGCGTGCGTGCCGATGAAAGGGCGTTACCATAATGCGCCGTGCCGAAGAGTAGAAGAAAGAATGATAGAAACGGAGCGACCGGCGTAAATGCCAACAGGGCGAGCACGTTTGTGCCATTCCCGAGTAAGAGCCGTTGCCTTTCACTCACTCCGCCGCCATTCATCTTCACGTGGAACTGAATGACAGTTATCGGGGCTGCACTGCTTCTTATACGTCCCACGACTTCTCTCAGCCTATAGAAACAGAAAGGTGCCTTTATATCAGCGTAGCAACAAATCTTGCCCCAGTGTTCGCCACGACAGCACGCCAGTGTATAGTGTCTTTCAGTGCGTTTTATAGAGTGACGAGCCAGCAGCAAGCTGCTGAACCTCTTTCTTTCTTATCTTCGTCTTCTCAAAATAAAATCATAGAACATTCTTCTTCAGAACCTACTGAAGAAAGACCTTCCGCATTCGTGCTTGCAACACACCCGAAATCTCTATTACGCATATAGCCCGCAAGGAATCTTCGCGTCTCCTGACATTCCCAAGAGACACTGCATGAAACGATGTGTTGTAGCATATCCTAGTGACAGCATATCCTAGTGGCTGAGCAATAGCCGGCTTCGACCGCCGGGCTCAACCTGCTTCTTCTAACGTCACCATTACAGTCATTACTCACACCACACTATCTCTCCCTAACTTTAATATGTATTGGAGGTCTCATGATTTAAATGTATAATGTTATATACAGGCATATACGTGCTTCCGGCAGAATCTTCGGACTGGAGGACAACTGTGTCATTCCTTAACCCGTATCGAGCTTTTAGTTTTTCTCGGAAAAGAAGGACAGGGAATCCTATAGAAGCTAAAATTCACGCCCTATATTTTGTCATAACCGGATGTTTCTAATAAATTTCAAGTTACTTGATCACAAAATGTTCACGTATTGTGGTAAAGCCACTCAAAAGCCCCAGACTTGAAATTTATTCTAAGAAGAAGAAGAATTTTACTCATTCAGTCACGAAAATAAAGCACAGCAACAAAAGGTGTATACAAAAGGAGGTCCCAAAGCTCGAGGCTGTAAGGGGACCTCCTACTTCTGGACAAGCTGCTGGTTCCACCACCCTCGCACATTTTGCCGCCGTTCTTCTGCAGGGGTGGCTCGCCCGCTAGACTTTCGGACCGAACACAGTATCCTGCCGGACACGGGCGGCGGTACTCTATGGTCCGGGCCAGGCCGCGTGACCCCCGAGGTCACGTCGGGGGCTCGTTTCCGGCGGACCCCGTCGTGACCCGGCGTGCCCACCGGCGGCCAACGCCACCGTCAGCGGCGGGGCGGTGGCGGCGGCTTCCGAGCACTACACCGCAACACAGTGCGCCACAGCAGATCCGGTTCGCCGCTGGTGCGGCGGCACTTCGCCGTTTGATTGGCGTCGGGCCAAGCGTGGCACGCGCCCACGTAGGGATCGCCACCACAGGAGGAGGAGGAGGAGGAGGAGGGGGGGGGGGGCGAAGTAGTCGGCAAGTGCGCTTCGCCGCTTTGCGAATTCTTGATCGTTTTGAGGATCCTTGCAACGTCACGTAGATATCACAAGACCTGTTGTGCGCTTTGCTTTATGACGTCGGCCTACTGGGATCGAAATTTCCGTTTCCAAGCCCGGCGGGACGAAAGCGGTGACGTCATAAAACAGAGTATACAGGAATTGTACTTTTGTACTTTCTAAGTGGCTTTGATCCTTAGCATAAATAAATAAATAAATAAATAAATAAATAAATAAGGAAAGAAAGAAGGAAAGAAAGAAAGAAAGGCATTTACACCTTGTTTATAATGCGAAGCAGTGACGCGATAGCTGGTGCAGTATTATCAGCAATAGGTCTTGCACGCTTCGTGTGGTATCGGTTATCGGTATCGGTAACATACGCATATGCGTACGAGCAATCTGCTTTCGAGGAGAATTCGTTAGTGGCGACTCATCTAATCCCACCGGATTCCTGGCCATTAATCCATTCCTCCGTGGTGGGCATGAGCACTATGCGGTTATACGTGGAAACCATATATGTGGTATGTTTGAATGCACTTAAGAGAAGCTTTCTTACCACTTATGTTCTCATTCCTCTTTCCTTATTGCTTTCATTTTGGTGTGGCCTCTAAATTATCCCGATAAAGCTTTCTGTTGCCCAGTACGTGATACATAAGAATGTTTTTCCGAGCGGGAATGGAGCCCGCGAATACACGCAAAATTGCCGCGCGAGTGGCCGCTCGAGACACTTTTTGTGTATTCTCGGGCTTATTTCACACTCGGAAAAATACTTTTATGTAGCACGTATTGATCAACAGAAAGCTTTATCGGGAGTTTTTAATGTTGATCTACAATTTTCTCAAGCTGTTCATCTATTTCTAACATTTTGGAAGTTGGTTATATAATTAAGAGTAATTATTTAATTGAGTGAAATGCAAAAAAAGTCTGAGTATCTGCAAGTGACGGCAGACAATAATATCTTGGTTCTGTCCAGCTACGTGGCATTTCCATATCTTTAAATCTTGGCGCATTATAGTTGGGACATCCTGTATAACAGAACAGAGCAGCCAGTTAATACATCACTTAGAAGAGCCAAGTTGCGCGCTCAAAAAAGACAACCACAGGAAAAGGCTCTTTCCATCTCCGTCGCGTTTTCCCGTAGTTGTCGTTTCTTGAACGGGCAACTTGGTTCTTCTAAGCAATGTGCCGACTAGCCCAGCAAGAAGTTTTAATACATCACACTGCGACGCACCGCTGGACTTCACCGCAGCGACAACGACGACAACCAAAGCGTTACTGCGCTTAGTGAATTATGGCATACCGCGAATCTGGCTTCGCTCGCCAAGTTTTGCTCATCGTTATATCGTTACACAGGATCGCACGAAAGAGATAAAACATCTAGAAAGATAAGCCTTCGCACTTGATCTTCCTTGCTTATCAGCCACGCGCAAAAGAAAGGAAGAAACACCGCGGACGTTGAAAAAAAATTAAATTATGTGGTTTTACGTGCCAAAACCACTTTCTGATTATGAGGCACGCCGCGGTGGTGGACTCCGGAAATTTTGACCACCTGGGGTTCTTTAACGTGCACCTAAATCTAAATACACGGGTGTTTTCGCATTTCGCCCCCGTCGAAATGCGGCCGCCGTGGCCAGGATTCGATCCCGCGACCTCGTGCTCAGCAGGCCAACACCATATATAGCCACTGAGCAACCACGGCGGGTGGACGTTGAAAAGGAATCGACATCAACAGCGGATGGGCGGCCATCCCACGCCGGTCTTGTGCGGCCGCCCTGCATGCTTCCCTTGTTTCTTCTACGTGTTCTCTTGAAGCATAGGAAGGTGAAGGGGGGGGGGGTGGCGACGGAGTGCGAGGAGGCGGTACTGGGGTCGGTGAGGTGGTTAGGTGGGAGGTGCGGGACTTCACCAGGGTTCCAAGGCCAAGCCTCGAAAACAAAAGAAGAAGAAAAAAAAACGCGCTCATTTCAGCCTCAGATTGGCGCGATTAGAAGAGCCACGCAAGGCCTCACCCACCGCGCACGCGCGCGCGTCCGCCACGCGAGGCTAATTTCGAAAGAATTTCCTCGCAAGTCTCATGGCTGCCGCGCTTGCTCCTGCTTCTGCTTTGCTGCTGCCGGTGCAGTGCATTGCGTTTGCCCCCTTCATTACAAACCACCTCCCCGACGTATTCACCCCGCAACCTGCCGTCTCAGTCTACACACACACACACACTGCGTGCACTTTGCGCTCTATCCGCCTGATGCTCCTTTGATGCACCGTCGGCATCTGCCAGCCGCGCCACCATCCTTGCTTCTGTACGTACCGTATAGAACTGGCGTAGGCGCATGCGTGCCTTGCCGGATAATTCCTGTCGGGACGATCACGTCCCCGAGGCGGATGGATGATCGCGCCCCCACAACGGAATGCGGAGCTGTTTCGAAGGAATGGTTTATTATCATTTATTTGTTTATCATTATTATTACTTCTGCGGCCGCTTAACGAGGGACCGATGATGGAATCGACGATTACGCGTGGGATGCCTCGTGGCGCGAAGTATACGAGAGCTTTCGACGCTTTCCTTTTGCCTTATACCTGGCGGGCAGACCTTGCGTTTGTTTTGCCCGAATAGAGAACTTGCGCCATTGTTGAGGTTCGATGTGCCGCTGACGTTCCGAGGCAGTAATGCGCGCTAAGTGGAGTGGCGACGTACTGCGGAGGTTGGGGAAGACGCCGGGGCGCCGGTGCGATTATTTGGGAATCGTGACGCGTGTGGAAGAGATATCGTGATGGGATCGAGCGAAGGGGGGCGGCTTGAGGACACTCTTCATTCGCTCCACATTACTGTTTGCGTTCTTGTTCCGTTGTTGAAATTAACGCATCTAAGTCCGTATTCATGTTCAGGGAAAGAGTTCTTAACTTCTCGTACAAAAAAAAAGAAGAAAAAAGGTTTATCCTACAAGCGTGTGGGAATTGGCGATAAGTTAAACTTTCATTGATGCATGCTTACTGCAAAATATCCACTTCTCCTTCTTTACATCTAAGTAAGCGAAACAAAACCATAAATACCAACAATATTAAACGCATCTATTCTTTAATATATCCCTAAAAGTCAAATTACTAACGATTGTTACCTCTTTAATTATCTTCACATTAATTAACAAAATTCCGTTTGAATTAGAGGGAGGTAGAGCTTTCGAACTTGCCCCCGCTGCTCTCGATTAACAACGTATTGCGTTTAGAAACGTCGACATTGGCCGATGATATGTTGCTGCTCATAATTTAAAGAATACAACGTGCCAGATGTAAATAATTTCTTGTACTGAATAATTTGACGTTTTTGTGCTTTCTACTCGTCATTTCATAATTAAAAACATGTCGCACAACTTGGGTGCACAACAAACTCCGCAACGGTCGCCACATATAAAGTATCGAGAGATGCACGATTATCAAAACAAATAACACACTGCTTGTGTTACTTGTGTTATTTATTTAATATTAACGAGAGCCACTATTTTCGATCGCGACAAAGCGCACGAAACAAAGAAACTTGTTTATTTGATCAACGGGTGCTGAATCGGTTGAAATGATATCATTCAGACCTTGCAGTGCTGCACGCTAAGCGAAAGCATTTTTTAATTTTTTTTATTTGCAATCTCGTCATATAAGAAGGGCAGCATTTTTACGCGTGCTGATTCCGCATGTTATGGCGCCTCCTGTGCCGAAACTGAGGTAGCTCGGTTATGGGACGAAGCCGTGACGAGCTCCTTGTGGACAGACGCCAGGAGAGGCGTGCGACCCAGCCCGCACGTCCCTTTCGTGTCGTCCATATCGATGTCCCACAGCGCGACGCAATATACCTTCAACTTTCGGAATATCTCGGAAAGCTTCGACGACAGCGACGTGGGACTTTCGTAGCCGATCCAGTTCTTTCCGATCTCCCTGTAGGAGCAAATCTCCTTGAAATCCAAAAACGCGCCAAGGTCCCCAAGCGCGCACACCTCGTAGAAGGCCATGCGACCTGTGGTGCGAGTGAAGTTGCCTTCGATGCCCGGTCCGAGAACTTTCGCGGGCGCCGAATTCCTGTTCGCGGATGCCTTATTGCCGAGTTGCAACGACAGTGCCGCGAAAGACAGGCTGAAGCAGATTTTCTGAGTCGTATACGGTGGCAGGTCTTCGACGACGCCGACGAGAGCTTTCGTGAGCGACGGGCCACTGCTGGTGTAGGGCGACGCGCAGTGCGTCGTGTTCGCGTCCGGACCGTGAATGTCGTGCGTCCGAACGACGAAGTAGTCGACATTGGCCACGAGGTCGTCGAGCGCGTAGCCGTTCCTCTGAGTTTTGAACGGAGGAATCGTCAGCGCAATCGTGTAGTTGCGGGTCAGAGTCGATCTCAGCTTGGCGACCAGCTTGGCAAGCCGCGTCGCGTCATGCGGAGAACCGCATCTTCCGGCGTCCGCGACGGTCCAGTGGACGTGCACTCCGTCGTAGTCGTTTTCGATCAGCCAAGCGAGCACGTTCTGCACGAACTTCGACCTCCGCACCACCGACGAGGCGAGGATACTCAAGTTCGCGCTGCCTCTCTCGTACTCGCCGAAAGACACCAGCGCTTTCAGGTGCGGATACTTGGTCTTCAGAAGGGCCAAGTTCTTGAAGCCCTCCTTGACCAGGTCAAAGCCGGGATCCGCGCTGGTCAAGTCGTCGCCGGTGACCTTGGCGGACGCGTAGACGACGTGCGTACAGAGACGGCCGTTGACGAGACCGATGCGAAAGGCCCGCTCCTTGTCCCTCCGGTAACTACTGTGGTTGAAGACGCAAAGGATCGGACCATCCACGGGATCAGCCGTCGGGTAGTCTTCGATAGGATCAGTGAACGGTGGCTTCCACGGTGACTCTGGCAGCACCCTCGGCTTCCGGCACTCTTTCGACTCTCGGTACGGCACGTCCGGCGCTCTTGTGGACCTGGAGGCGACGCCACTCCAGGCATGACGGAACGCCGGCGCTGGCTTAGTGGTCTGGGCCCACCTTGTCTTCCATTCCAAGACGTGGTCCTTCTGGTCGCGATACATTTGGTAGTTACGAGCCAGCGAAATGGCGCCCACGCCTAAGGGGAAAGCTAGAACGGCCCACGCCATGTTGGCGAAGAACCAGACGTAGTACATCCTGCGGTGCTGCTGCGGTGGCGTTGCTCCCTCTTTAGATCTCGCAGCTCTTCGAGACGTTTTCGCTGTTTGAAGCAGTTTGCGAGACGACGGCACAGTGGGCCTTTTATCTAAGTTTGCGTAGCAAACGTCCATTGTTGTTGTCGCCTCAAAACATGGCTCGTACCCTCGAAGCGCCACACTGGACATGATGATGATGGTGTCCCTAAAATAGTGGCTCGTATCCACTCTGGGCGATTGGTGATGATGATGATGATGATGATGATGTCCTTGATGAGTTTATCATCATCATCATCTTGGTCTGGACGTGGTCGCAGCGATTAGTTCTTCCTCTTTCTCGAGACGCGAAGCGCACCGTATACAATCGCATATGCATGGTCTAGACATAAATGTATTACCCTTCTACCAGTGGTGTATTTTATCTATCTATTGTGACAATATTCTGGCAAAGTGCGTTTAATTATCGTAATTTTGAACGATATGCAAACTGTTGGTTCTTGTGAAATTCGCGGCGCTTCAAGTTCACGCCGCTTGGCGGCCTCCTGCATTCGTAATCAAGCAACAGAAAGCCTCTTTCATCAGGGCTGTGTCAACCGTCTGCGTTAGGGCTGTCTGCGAAGAGCTTGACGAGCGCTCTGGTTGCAAAATGAGTCACCCTTGAGCTATTATGTTCTCAAAGCTCCACGTCGAAAGGCAAGGTTCAAAAAGGTGAGGATTTGACAATAATTTTTCTGGTTACGTGGTTGTACCTTGACTGGTATATCTCTTGCAGCTGAGGGATTTCAGATGTAACGATGGGCGCGCATTGTACTTTAATGCACGCCGTGATGTATACTATATGTCATACCGGTTACAGTATTGCTGCTGTTCATGATGCACCCTTGTCGCGGATACCGATCTAACACGAGTGATCGTCCTCTTCTTCATTGGCATAAACGGTGCTTAACGTCTGCCTCGAATTGAAAAAAGCGAACTGTAAAGTGTCGTATTCTTGACGGGCCTTTGGCGCTGGAATCGGGCAGCGGACCCTTTGTTTATACTATCACGTCCAACACGCGTGTGCTATCATGGGTTATCAGGTTTGATAATCACAAGAAACACATTTCGGCTTGAATGATATCATTACCATCGTGGCGGCACGAGAAAATACACGCGCTACGACGACTAGAAACACCCGCGCCAAAAATGCACCCGAAGTACGTTCCATCTAGTCGCTGCTTGAAGCACTACCAGCAAGGCTTTTGTCCGTATGCCAACACAGCAGGCCTCTTGTGCATAACAAATTAGCTCACATGACGGAGTCACTCACAGAGTCACTATGTGACAAGATCTATATCACCTCCTAAAGAAAAATACTCATTGTGTTCAAGACTAAAGCGTTTATTTTCTATATTTTCATTCCGCTGACACCGTGCGCAGTAATTCCTTCGACACGCTCAAAGTGGAAACGCTGGCCAAACTCGACGAAGGCTTCGAATCGCTCAAGTTCCTCCAGCGGCTGGGAGAAGTGCAGATGAGCGAGCCGCAGTTCAGCGCCCTCATCCAGGTCTGCAACGACTTCTTGTGGACAAAGACCACCATCGAGCGGGCCTTCCGGAAGTACCCGCGGGGCAGCGCGTCCAACGCGGACAAGAGGCTGTTCCGCGAAGTGCTCATCCTGCTGTACAAGTACGTCACCAAGAGCATCATCATGCTCCTCACGCAGGTCGGCATCCGATGTCCGCAGAACGCCACCGCCGAGCTGGGCCACGTGCTCGAACAGTTGCTCAAGAGCGTCCAGAGCATAGCCCACCACGAGTGCCTGCACCCGACGCAAAGCAAGTTTGCAGTCATGAACGTCCGCCTGCTGGCCAAGGCGGCGCGTCCCAAGGACGCCGATGTAGAGTTCATTATGGTCATGAAGGCCATGAGGAAGGAACTGGCCCAGCGCAAGAACACTATCAAGGCCAGCTCGTGGCTGTACCTTATGAAGCAGTGATGTTGCCGTGCATTGCGTAGTGTATATTGTGGTCCCGAACAAGCGATTATGTGCATATTATAGTGCTAAGCTCGTATTACATGATTTACCAAGTTTAGCTTCGTAACAAAAAGAAGAAAAAAAAAACGTCAGCAGGGCGCGCTCGTGAACACGTGATTATGCTGTCGACAACTGCTACCACGAACAAGCCGGGCTTTATTGAATTGAGCTCTTAAATTATTTTCTTTCGCTTGAAAATATAAGTTATCCGTTTGCTTCGTTACGAAGTGGCGCTACACGCACTTCTGATGGCCTGCACAGCTAACTGGTAAACTGGACAGTTTTTGCGTTGCCTGCATTAATGCCGTGTCATTGACAGGAAAGTATGGAGCATGTTCGTGTCATGTTTCTGCTTCAGGTTTTACACAAATGCACACGGCGTCGCCTGCATAAAGGTCAAAACACCAACGCTTTGGGCAAGAATTTTATAGTGTTCCTCTTATAGCAGGGTCATAGTACTGATTTAGCGATCCCTCGGCGTCGTTGATCTGAAGACGGCTAAGTGGCTTGATGACGTAATTCACCGGCGAAGTTTGACAACACGGTAAGGACCATGGTACTTCGAAACAAGTTTCGTTGACTGACCGGGACTGGTTGACGGGATCCAGAGCCATGCAAGTGAGTCGGGGGTATAAGACATCAAGCCTCCTAGACAACGCGATGGTGTTTCTGGCGTTGCTGATCAGCAATGGTGAGGGAGCGAGCAGTCTGGTGACACTCTTCAGCGTATTTAGCGGCTTGAGAGATTGTTGTCGACTCACTAACGTCAGGGTGGTACTGAAGGAGGGTGTCTATATAGCACGCACGAGGGCTCGTGTCAAAGTAAGAAGTATGGAGAGCACCCAGTGGTGGTCTGCGTAGCGGTATTATGGGCATACGTCACAAAGGAAAGAACACGGTCTCAATTTGAGTGGTCGGAAGCGACGTACGTACATTGCCCGCATATCGCCCAATGTTTGATTAAATCTTTCTGTCAACCCGTTCGTTTGAGGATGCTAGGCAGTGGCAGTTCGACGAACAACGTACGTGGCATTGCTTCACAACCAAACAACGTCCGACAGAAAGAGACGTCCTCGGTCGCTAAGTGGCTCATGTGATGCACCATGCCGTAGAATGATATGTTATAAAATTAAGGAGGCAGCGTCACTGCCGATGCAGATGGCAACGGCGAAGTCTCTGCGTATCGCGTGAGATGGCCGATGGCAACGATTATACCGCGGTTGCCAGCAAGAGTGATTGGAAGAGGTCCGTAAAAGTCGATGCCGACGCGGTCAAAAGGGCGCGCAGGACAAGGCAAAGGCTGTAGAGGAGCGGTTGAACGGCAGGGAGGCTTCTTACGGCGCTGGTAAGCGAGACAACAACGGATGTAGCAGCGAACGAAGTGGAATATTCCGCGCCAATAGTAGCGGAGGCGAAGGCGGGTGTAAGTTTTCAATGCTCTGGCATGTGCGCACTGTGGTCAGCATGGAAGGCGGCGCACATGTCAGAGCGCAGACGGCGGGGAATAACCAAGAGCCGCTTGCGTCCTTCGGGAAGATAGTTGCGACGGTAAAGCAAACCGCCGCGAAGAATGAAGTGGGGCGCTTAACGGCGTCTTTCCCGCGAGACAGAACGCAGCGTGAGTTGAACCAACAAGTCGATAAGGGAAGCAAGCCAGGTATCCTTTCTTTGCTCCTAAAGGATGGCTAAGGAGGACACGTTGTAGGGAGACAAAGACGGGGTCATAACAGCAGGTGGGAGAGGTGAGCGTGGCACAGCGTCCGCATCAGAATGTTTGCGTCCCGATCGGTAAATGACGCGAATGTCGTACTCCTGCAGACGTAATGCCCAACGGGCGAGTCGACCAGATGGATCTTTCAAGGAGGAAAGCCGACATAACGCATGATGATCTGTAACCACGTCGAATGGGCGGCCGTAAGTGTAAGGGAGAAGCTCCTATGGCCCATATGATGGCTAGGCACACTTTTTCCGTAAACGAATAGTTGGCTTCGGCTTTTGTGAGCGCACGGCTGGCGTAAGCAACGACGCACTAGTCAAATCCAGGTTTACGCTGGGCAAGTACAGCGCCGAGGCCAACACCGCTAACGTCTGCGTGGATTTCGGTCGGGGCGAATGGGTCGAAATGTCGCAGGATCGGAGGTGACGTAAGGAGCTGGCGCAGTGTGGGGAATTATCGTCGCATTCTGGTGACCATGCCGAAATGTCGCGGCTGCTGCGGAGAAGCTCAGTAAAAGGTGCTATTATAGAGGCAAAGTTACGAATGAAACAACGAAAATATGAACAAAGGCCGAGGAAACTGCGAAGTTCTTTCATTGTGGTCGGTTTAGGGAACTCGGAAACGGAGTTTTGTTGAATCCGGAAGGACGCCATCTCGGGAGACGACATGGCCAAGAATAAGCAGCTGCCGAGCAGCAAAGCAAAATTTCTTTCAATTTAGTTGTAGGCCAGCGGAACTGAGGCAAGTGAGGATAGCTTCAGGCGTTCGAGGTGCGTCTTGAAATCATGCGAAAAGATCACAATATCGTCCAGGTAACATAGGCACGTCTGACACTTGAGGCGGCGGAGGATGTTATATCGATCATGCGCTCAAAAGTGGCAGGCTCGTTGCAGAGCCCGAATGGCATCACATTGAATTCATATAAGCCATCGGGAGTAACAAAGGCTGTTTTAAGGCGGTCGGACTCAGCCATCGGGACATGCCAGTAGCCGGAGCGCAGGTCTAACAAAGAAAATAATTCGGCTCCTGTAAGCAGTCCAAGGCGTCATCTATATGCGAGGCAGTGGATAGACGTCCTTGCTCGTGATGTTGTTCAGCTGGCGGTAGTCAACGCAGAACCTTATTCAGCCGCCCTTTTTCTTTACGAGAACAACCGGTGAGGCCCATGGGCTATTTGAGGCATGTATGACACCGCGCTGAAGCATGTCATCAACTTGTTCTGCGATGATGCGGCGCTCAGAGGCTGACACACGATATGGGCGCTGAGGTAAAGGAACTTGGAGACCGGTGTCGATGTGGTGAGCTACGGTTGCAATACTGCCCAAAGAAGGTTGTAAGTAATCGAAGCTGGCGCGAAAGCGTTCAATTAATTAAGGAGATGAGCTACGTTGCTGCTGTGCAAGATGACCGTCGACGCCTAGAGAAAAGGCGTCAGTAAAGGATGGCGGAGAGGGCAGAACAGAAGCATCAATGACGCCAATCTGAAGGGACGACGTATCTAGAAAAAGGGTCTAGTTCGTCAACACTGCAAGCCACTCGACCCGCAGTTAAGTGGAGGGGCAGGGAAACGGATTGGAAACATAGATGGCAGTGGAAGTACGTCAATTGACAGTACGGCGAAAAGAACCAGAAGGCCCTTGCGACGGACAGCGGTTTCAGAAGGAGTAAAAAGTACGGTCCAGCCAGTAGGGGCGTCACAAGAGAGAGATACCAGAGTGGAGGAAAAGGGGGGCATCGCAGTGTCAGCGGCAACAAACACTTTTGCAGGCAGAGGCGGCGAGTCGATGAAAGTGGGGTCAGATAACGGCGAAAACTCGCCTTCGGCGCGAGCAATGTCTATGACGGCATGATGAGCGAAAAGGAAGTCCCAGCCCAGTATTACATTGTGGGAGCATTGCGAAAGCACAGCAAACTCGCCGACGGTGTACAAAACATCTTGAATAACGACGCGTGCTGTGCAGGCCGCGAAAGGTCGCGGATTCGTTGTGAGCTCGCTGCAGTGCTCAATGTAAAGTCGGAAAGCGGCGTCGTTACTTTTCAGAGTTCAAGGCAAAGTTTTTCAGTCATTACAGACACTGCGGCTCCCGTGTCAACAAGGGATAGAACAGGCACATTCACCTTCGACGCAGACGGCAGTAACATTGGGAGAGTACAAACGAAGTCTTCCAAGAGTTTAAAAACAGCGCAGTTCTTGCCCCCGGAACGGCGGCTTTTAGTTTTCCTCAGGGACAGGCTGAGGGCGTCGCAGCATTGGTGAAAGGGAACGGCCACGTGGTGAAGGCGACCGGCGTGCGTTGAAGGTTCGGCGAGTCGAAGAGGAGTCAGCAGGAGGACCATATGGGCGATTCTGAGGTGTCGATGTAAAACTATAGTTATTTTGTCGTAAGTATTAACGAGATAGAAATACATGCCAGCGGCAAAACCGCTCTACGTGGCCTGGGAAGCCGCACGAGTAGCATATGGGGCGGTTGTCAGGGGTGCGCCACGGGTTTTGAGAACGAGGCGCCGGTGGCGAGCTATAGGACGGTCAGCCTGGTGCGCAGCTTGAGGCGACGCAAGAAAGGTGCATGCTGGCACGTAGGAGTTGGCGACGGGTACAGGCCGAGATGTGATTACGGCTTCGGCGTAGGTGCGCCGAGGCAGAGGCGTGACGACGGATCCCGCGAAGTTGAGCGGAGCAAACACCGGTAGCGCAGGGGCTGCCGGTTAGCCCCACAGAAACTTGCTCGTGAACGACGCGCTGTATCGAGGGCGGCAGCGTAGATGTGGCAGTACCAAGGGTACAAGGCACAAGGGACAGCTGGCGCGCAACCTCCTCGCGCACGAACTGCTTCATTTCGTTAAGCAACACGGAGTGATCTTCGCAAGGCCAGCAGGTTTCAAAGCCAAAATGGCTTCTTCGGGCAAGCAGGAGCCGCGAGTGGAGTCGCGTTGCTTCTGGAGCTCGTCATAGCTCTGACACAGTTGTGTAACGTCGGCTACCGTTTGCGGGTTCTTGGCGACAAGCATCTGAAATGCATCGTCATTGACACCGTTCAATATGTGTTTGATCTTGTCGACCTCTGTCACTGATGGGTTGACATGCTTGCGAAGGTCGACCTCGACCACATCTTCAATGTAGCTTTTGCAGGTCTCGCCACGTTGTTGAGCTCGGCCGCGCAAGCGCTGTTCGGCACGCAACATGCGAACGGCTGGACGACCGAATAGCTCAACAAGTTTCGTTCTGAAGGCCAACCAGGTGGTAAGGTCAGTCTCGTGGTTGCGGAACCGCTGATTGGCGACGTCCGTCAAGTAAAATATGACATTGTTGAGCTTATGTGTGCCGTCCCATTAGTTGTGCTTGCTTACCCGGTCGTACGGTTCAAGCCAATCCTCCACGTCCTAGTCGTCGGCTCCGCTGAAGAAAGCAGGGTAGCGTGGCGAAACGGTGCCGCAACAGTTCACAGTCGGAGGCTAGGAAGCAACCGGCTACTCTTTGTCCGTGGCCATCACAGAAATAGGAGGCAAGGTATGGCTGCGGAGATCCAGGGTTGCAGGTAACCAGCAAACTTCACCAAATATAATGGGCGTTTGGAATCTGCTTCTTTTATATAACAGACACTGTCGTAGTCAGCGAACTGACAAAAGCAGGGAACAGCGCCAAAGCCTCGAGCCTCTCAACTCTCAACCGTCATATTCTTGGATGAGTGGCGCACCCTGCTTGTATCGATAATACTCTTCACAACATATATATATATATATATATATATATATATATATATATATATATATATATATATATATATATATGTCGGGCCTTCTGCTCTACTTAGTACATAGCACAGCTGCTGTTGTTTCAACTCTCAACACCATTCTGGCAATTCAAAAAACGCGCCAGACCGACTCGTTAATTAGGTGTCGCCATCTGTCGCAAACCTTTTGAACATTTCAAAACGCGGTACCATGAAATATTTGCTGTGGTTACAACAACTATATTATATTATTAAAATAACTTAACATTAGTAAATACATGATGAAACTAGTTCTACTATGAACTAATTTTTAAATGCAGTTTAACGTACTGCCATCATAGAGAAAGAAATTCTGCCACGACGCGCGGCCGTGGCAGTGGGTTAGGTTAATCTGGCAACCATAGTCAAAGCAAACATGGCAGCGTCAGCGCGGTTCGTGCGTTTTCTCGGAGTTGTTCTTGGATCTAGATCCTCGCTTTGCTCGTCCTACAAACCATGTCATGCGATGAGTATTACGTGTTCAAGAAAGAACAGCTACGCCGTACAATTCAAGGAATTCGGAGATCCATGCAAAGTTTTGGAGCGTGTAGAGGACGCCGTCCCCGACACACTAGGTGCCGACGAAATCCTGGTTAAGATCTTAGCAGCTCCTATAAATCCTTCAGACATAAACCTTATACAAGGGACCTACGGAATCAAGCCGAGCCTTCCTGCGAAAGCAGGACTGGAAGGTGTAGGGGAAGTCGTTAAGGTATGTAGTACGCTTCAGTTCCATTTTGACTTGAATCTAGCTGGCACCTCAATCGCGATGCTTTGTTTCGCATCTTATTTAGAGTAGGGATTTTTAATTCCTCTCGATTTTGTGGCACGTCGAGGTACTAGGCATCCGCCAAGCGACTTTAACTTTATTTTCAGCTAGGCTTTCGTTACCATATGGCGACGGGAGCTCGGAATTAAAGCTGGGTGTTGCGGCATTTCGCAGATTGTGTCCGTTGTTCAGGTTCTCAATGAGATGTTCCGATAGTAAACAGGCCTTCACGTAATGGACAGTTCGCCCAATTGATCATTTCTTTATCAATACGGAGCAATAGTGGACACCCGTTAACGTGTATGGTTCGGACGTCCCATCATGGCGTCCGAATCGTGTATAGCGGCAGGTGTTGCACACCTGCCTTCAATCAACAGCCGCCATATGTGAAACTAGAGACAAATGATGGGTCACGCTACGACTGAGTACAATGTTACCCGCTAGCCTGCTCGCTACCACTACCTTCCGCACACGGCTTCAGAGCTGAGGACTGGAGCTGGACGGAGTGAGCTAGAAACAGCTGGAGCGGCGGTAGGTACGAAGGCCACACTTGCTGTGACAGGAAACTGCAATCTGACGGGAACGATGCAGCATCATTGGTAGATTTGCTATGAACAAGTGCCGTACATTCAGAAAAAGAAAAGAAAAAGAGCAAGAGTAAATATATGTAACTGCAACTTAAAAGGGTAGCACATTTATTCCTGTGATCTTTTAGTTTAATAAAAGAGAACTATAAAGCAAAGTAACCATGCATGACAGGTCATGTTCATCATGCACGAAAATTGCGGGCAGTATGTTGTGAAATGTAATTATCGAACTTTTACGAAAGTTGGTCTGTGAGAGCTCGGTAGCATATTTTTCTCACTAATTTTGCCATGTTTTCTAATTCACTTTGCCCACGTGATCGACGCTGATGCAATATAGTAAAAGCAGCGAAAGAATTCTATACTGACCTGAACAGTGCCCAGAGGAGTAGGGGTACCTCCATTGAAAACTAATGCACAGGATACAGAAACTTCTATAACTAGCGATGAGGTCAGAAGTACCTTCCAAGACATGAAACGATGAAGAATGGCAGGACAGGA
Source organism: Dermacentor albipictus (assembly GCF_038994185.2). Classification (NCBI taxonomy): domain Eukaryota; kingdom Metazoa; phylum Arthropoda; class Arachnida; order Ixodida; family Ixodidae; genus Dermacentor; species Dermacentor albipictus. The sequence goes on from NC_091825.1 coordinate 124,039,789, forward strand.
TGGAATAACAGTTGATTTAATCAAGTATGGAGGAGACATAATGCTTGGAAAACTGGCACGTTTCTATACGAAGTGTCTATAGAGTGCAACGGTCCCAGAAAACTGAAAGAATGCACAATTCCACAAATGCACAATAATCCACAAAAAGGGAGACATTAAAGAATCGAAAAATTATAGGCCCATTAGCTTACTCCCAGTATTACATAAAATATTCACCAAGATAATTTGCAATAGAATAAGGGAAGCACTGGACTTTAGCCAACCAAGGGAAAAGGCTGGCTTCAGGAAGCAATACTCTACAGTGGATCACATCCATGTCATCAATCAGGTGATCGAGAAATCTGCAGAGTACAATCAGCCTCGCTATATGGCTTTCATAGATTACTAAAAGGCATTTGATTCATTAGAGATACAAGTAGTCATCGAGGCATTACGTAATCAAGGAGTACAGACTGGTTGCGTAAATATCTTGGAAAATACCCACAGATATTCTACAGCTACCTTAATTCTACACAAGAAAAGTAAGATGCAAGATGCATACAGAAGATGCATGCATACTATACATACAGAATGCGTCAGTGTGAATCTAACAAAAAAGGCTGCCATCTAGACAAACGGATGCTAGAGATGTTTCTTCAAATTTTGTTGAATGTGACAGGATAGAACATAAATTTTGGTGATAAACGACACGTTAAATATTTGATGCAAGCAGTAGCACATTGAGCATATTGCTGCATATTGCTGTGCTTATTTTCCTGGAAAGTGTTTCTGCTTATATCAATTTTCAGATCTGATCTCAGTGATATTTTTACCCTATTATTTGCAGCTCTAATCACAGGAGCTGCTTGACTGTTTAGGACCATGAAATTAGTGATTGTAATCTAATGTGTGGAAAGAAATGATGTTAGTATTTTGCTTTGTAGTGTTTGTAGGCGTCATTCTCATAATAGTTTGGCACTATTTGTTGCAGAGATAGGGGTTGCATTTGTTTGCATTTTTGTCAGACAAAAGCATTTGCTTTCTTTTGAAGTAATACTTTTGTCACCTGAAATAAGCCTTCTGTAGAGAGATCTATGTTAATTTTGGCCCAAATGGAGCATACCAAACAGCACAGGGGTGAGAGGGTGCGCTGAACTATTTCTCTGTGCACGTTGTAAAGGACAAGTTCGGCAATGTAGTGATGATGCTATCTAGGCTTCCACCATCACAACAATAACATAGGTGTGCGTAGTTCATTGGGAATCAGTTCATTGTGCAAGTTGCCTAATTTGCAGTCATACAAGTGTTGGATTGCTGTTGAAGCTGTTGGATGCTGTTGAAGCTCAAATTCATTTAATTCATCACAATGACATCCACCCTTATTGTGATGTACATAAACCGTCACATGAAGTTTGCATCACGTGATGTTCTAAAAAGGATTGAAAAGGAGGTATCCTGCTTTTTCCTCTTGCAAGGTTGGATCACATGTTAAAAACCTGGAAGCAGGAAATTGGGTGCTTTTACCTGGTGGTTCATGGGGGACGTGGAGGAACTTTGGAAAAGGGGACCAGAAGAAGTTTCGAAAAGTGAGTATTTTTTGAACTTGTGCATGAAGGAATGCATGTTGAAATCTAAGAGGCAACTCGTTTGCCAAACTGATGCAATGAAACTTGCTCGTGAAGCTACAGCAGCTTAATACAGGCCTCTCTGAACATGAAAAATACATGTGAGGAATACAACTCAATGTATAGGAATTTAATATTGAAAACAAAGCCGAGGAAACTTGTGTTAGAAATGTCACCTGGTGCATATGGATTTGTGTCTGGGTATTGGGGCTCTCAGTTTACATTTTGTTTGTCATTTCAGTGCAGTCTATGACATAATTCTCTATTCAAGTACAAATTGTACAACACAGTTCTTGCTTCTTAATTTACTAGAAAAATAGGCTAAATGGCACATACCAAAGAGAAAATGTGTGCTGTGTGCTGAAAATCTCCGCACTTCTTAAAGAAATATTTTCACAGGATGGCACTCAGCACTGGAGCAATGATCATGGTCTAGCTGGATAGCTTTTAGGGAGCACAGTAGCACACAAAGGTTCTGTAGTCATGGTTCACGATATATGCCCACCGTGGCTCCATAAACAAAGCTCAGTCTGAAGGCTAATCAAGCTAAATTGCTCAGTGCACAACTTTTGTCCAAGCTTATGCTGAAGTACTTCTCTACGAGTGGGTGGGCTGGCTACATACAAAGTTCAATTTCCAGCCATGGCAGCTGCCTTTTGGTGGAGTGAAATACAAAAATATTTGTGTACTCTACATTGGGTGCATTTTAAAGAACCCCAGCTGGTCAACATGAATCTGGAGTCCCCCACTATGGCACTCTTCATAATGAATTCGTTGTTTTGACATGTTACACCCCTAAATGTTTAATGAAACCAAACACTAGCCTGACAGTGATGTACAAGTTAGTATAGGCGAAGCAGCGTGCAACAGTACTGGGATAAAGAAAAAGAGACGCAAGGCAGATCTCTTCTTTGTCAATGTTGTTTCTACACTGCTTAGCCTATAGTACTTATGAAATTGACCAACCAACCCAAGCCAAAATTTTAATGCACGAGTTGTTAGCAAGTGACAGCAACAGTTTTTTTGCTAGTAATACTGCATAAAGTGTGAGTTTTACTGCAAATAACGTTGTGTTAGCTATTCTTGTCAGTCCTTCATGGCTTTTTTGAATCTGACGTCTTAGTTCTGTGGAAACCCGCAAGGTGGAGAGAAGCAGTTAATAAAGGGAAAATCAGACATCCACCCATTCGTAGCAATTGCTACAAAGGCTTCGACTTAGCCCTACCATCTTCTAGCCGTCTGGTTAGCTCAGATGGTAGAGCGGCTGCCCCTGAAAGGCGGTGGTCCCGAGTTCGAGTCCCGGACCACAACGAATTTTTCTGCAACTGTGAGGCTTTTCTTTTGAGGAACTCGTATGGGTTTCCTTTGTAGCAGTTGCTATGAATGGGTAGATATTTGATTTTCCTTTTATTAACTTTTTTGAATCTGCAAGTTCTGTTAAGTACACAGGCAAGAGGTATATCATCGGCCTATCACATTCACGAATATGTCCTTTTGTGGATGCTGATTGGCTAACGCCAAAAGGTAGAATGCCTGTTGCTCTAGTAAAGTGTCATGCCAGACACAACATCACACGAAAGTGAAAGTATCCTCAAAAGTGACCGTCCCAGAATACAGCCTCTGATAACTTTAGTCTCAGTGTGAATGGTATGCATATAGATCTTTAGTCTTGATGGACATAGCAAGGACAGGAATTGCAGGGTGTGTAAAGCATTACAAGTTTGTATATGATCAGGAGGCGTTCACAAAAAGTGAAATTTGAAAGCTGAGAAGTATATCTTATAGGAGGAAAAAGGCGGACTTTTATGTCCCATTATGCACATAGGCCGTTCATTTTTTAATCAAATGAGACGTGTGTCTCTGTTGCCGACTTCTACCTCATTATTGCTGCCTGTAGTAAGAGCAGAAGCAGTTTATGTGCACCAGTGCATTATACAAGCAGCCAATGCTTGTTTTGCATGCTTCCATTGAGGTTACTGAGCACATTTTGTACCAGCATTGTTTATCAGCGTTTATCCCCTTCACAGAACTTCAGACAAAGAACAGATGCTTGTTAATGTGTCTCATAGACTGCATGCATTTCTCATGATGCCATGATGTGTGGATGCGACTAATACTAAGCGGCTAACTTATCATTTGTAGGAGCCAGTCCCGCTAATTGCGATGCTTAAGATCATAAAAGTTAAATATTCACCCAGCTCTCATGAATACATGTCTTCAAACATTTTCGGTGAATGCAAATGGGAGAAAATGGGCTTCAACATTTCCTGTACTTTTACTGTAATGCAAGAAAGAAATTTTACCTAAAGAAAGGCTTCATTTTTCTTTTGTGGCTTAAAAAATAGCAAATAAAACAACAAAACATTTTGAGAGAAGTGCAGAAACGTAGCCACATGCAAATGTTGAATAATAGTAGCTATATTTCATTGCTACAGTGCATTGAAATTGCCCTGAAAAGTCAGACCAACTCGTCCCACTGGCCATCGAAGAGCCAACTATAGCTGCACTGACTTATGCATTATGCTTTCTCTTTGTTTCTACTGCTTTATGTTTCGTATGTATCACTTAGTTGCTGACCCGTATTCTAATCTCTTTTGTTATGTCACCAAATATTTCAGATTTCTAACAAGCTAGATATAGTGACAGCAGCGACAATGACAGTGAATACACCGTCGGCCTATCGCATGCTCCACGACTATGTGGCAATGATGCCAGGGGACACGTTCATCCAGAATGGTGCCAACAGTGGTGTTGGACAAGCAGCCATCCAGATAGGCAAGAGTATGGGCCTCAACTCCATCAACATTGTACGTGACCGCCCCAATTTACAAGAGCTCAAGGATAAACTGAAGTCCCTTGGAGCTGATTATGTGGTTACTGAAGAAGAGCTGAGGTGAGGAACACTTCCTAAAATTTAAATTTGTTGTTACCTTTGTGATAACAGTTTGGCTGCTGATTGGCAACAGTGCTCAGATAAGTTTTATGAGTTAGTAGCAAGTGGCGCACTTCACTACATTCTCTCCATATATTCTATTTAACTTCAAACCGTTGCTCTAGCTGAGTGAAATTTGTACATTAGCAGCTATATGATATTAACATTTGAAATAATTGCAGTCTTGTAATGGGACATAAGATCGATGTTACACAACCAATAAAATGCTTAGGCATACTCTTTTCCCAATCTCTAACCTAGAATGCACATATTGTGTGCAAAAACTTAATTTAATCAATGGTGTTCTTTGTCAAAATAGGACTGCACTTCCACCAGCAGCAAAGATTGGAATTTACAATGCAGTCATCTCAACGATTACCGACTACTGCTTAGATGTATGGAGGCAAATTTGTTATGAAGCTAGCTTGCATACTAACCGCACGTCTTGCGAGCAAATTCTGAGCGTAAGGAAGCTGTGGCCTCCCTCTTCACGCTATTGGAATGAGTAGAGTGGTAATACAGTATGCCCTTCAGATCTCCTAGGCATAAATACTGACAACTGTGTGCATTCTCTAATATACTATCTAAGCTCAAGAACTGCCAGAGCACTCTGCAATCGCTATTTATTGTAGTCTTTTGCCATAACTAACACTTTTTAAAACATTGCTAGCAATATGTTCAAGTGTCGGATTAGATGGTACCTTAAAACAATTGGAGATTGTTCACATATCTAAAGAACATTGAAACCTGTTCATCATAAGAGCACTGCTCAGAGTAGCATTTTATTATCAGAGACTTTCCACATCTTTGATTAATTTGGCCATGACACTAAATTTCTGAGCTTGAATTATGCATCGCATGTTAAACCATATGCTTCCCAGAGCAAGCTAGCAAACTGTGAGTGCATTCGGTGTTGTAGAAAATTTGTATTTAAATCTTTTTATATCACTGTTGTGCCATACAGCAGTCTGGGAACATTGAGTGGGAATGAAATTTAATTGCACTCCCAGGAAAAGCTCCATCGGAGTAATAGCAGCCGATCTTTGTAGCAGCCGGCCACACTTTTGTGTACAGTGTGCACTGGAAATGATTGCAAGAACTGGAAATACTTCATTGCTGGAATGTGTTGTTAAGTCTTTAGATGCGTATCTTGGCAGTCTGTTCTTGCATTTCACTAGGCGAGTGAGGGGAGTGCGGGTGCAATTTCATGGCGATGTCGTTGCTGTGCCATTGGTTGCCAAAATTTGTGGAGTAAACTGTCCAATCTTCTCTGGAACTGTTTTGGAGCAGACACCATAACGGGGGTCCCACATTTCCTGATGTCACAGCCCGTGCCCCCATGGCGTTCTTTCAGTGGAAGGGGCTTATGGGCCGTGATTTCAAATGGAAATTTTTATTAAAAATGTATGCTGAGTGTCCTGTTTTCTTGTTTGTTTTATAACAATGTTTGTTACAATGATGAACTGAAAATAGTTGGATGACCGTTCCATGGCCCTTATAAAGCGCAATTCCGGCAATTTTTTTATGTCAATGAATGTCAATAAAATTCGCTGTGTACATTCATCTGCACAGTTCTGTGATGTCCTGAAAAAAAGCAGGTTTGAAAGTTGTCCAGATTTTTTAGAAATTAATTTTGTTAATTCCTTCGAACCACGTTGCTTGCTTGCTCCTAATCTACTGGCCACATTGTGCTATCATGTGAAGGGTGGCATAAGCAGAGCATGCTGGGAATTAATGGCAAATGACAGCATCATCGAGCCAACGTTCATTCTTGTGTTTGGCGCGAGAAGTTGCTGTCGAGAGAAGTTGCTGTCATGAGAAGTTGCATTCTATGTGGACGAGCAGGTGATGGGTGGCAAGTGGTGTTGCGTTGTTGGCTTCACGAACTTCACTATCGTCAGCTCCACATACAGTTTGAGCCGATGTCAATTGCGCTGAGCCGAGATTAGGCCTATCACAGTCGCCGAGTTATTACAATTAGACGTGATCGATTTACATGAAGTTAATTAAGCCATTTGGATTAAAAAGACTGCTTTTGTGGTTCAGTTTTGACCATATATTTTTGAAATAAGCCATTCTTCACAAAAAGTTTATAGCAAGAAGTGAGGACATGGCGCACTGTTAACATCGGTACATTGCTGTTCTCTTAGCCTGCCAGTCATGCTCTGCGGTACTTCCCTAAATCAAATATGTGACTACACACATAGGTGTACTGTATCTTTATGTATTGTTATGCCGACTTATTATTTAGCTCCGAGATGCACTGTTTGCCTCTAATCCAAAATGGGCAATAAGCTGAGGTCCTTTTGATAAACCAGCGTAAACAATCGCCTTATTCAGCTTCCAACGGCATCAGTACTGGCATCAGCATTCCTGCAAAAAAACTATGCATTCTCTAAATGAACGATCATACGCACAAAGTCTTAATCTATGTCTACTTTGTGGAACACATGAATTGTGTGCATTAAAAGAGTATGAAGAATCATTAATAAGCAGCATAACACATATATTAGTCTCCCACTCTCTGTTTTTGAAGGTGTCCGGTCGCTCATATCAGCATGACTCAGAGTGATGCTACAAAGCTTACCCGCATGAAATTTGCATGTTTTGCTATGTTCTGACATTATTTGATGTCACTGATGTGTGGCTTGCATATATTTGATGCAAATAATGAGCGGTCGCTGCACCATGCCAACAAAAGCAACCGCACCGGCCAGTGCTTTGGACACTCAGTGGCATTCTTTTGGGAATTTATGCACTCTATAAATCAACATACAAATGTGGAAAGCCATGACATCTCACACAGAGCATGTAAAACACTTTCTTGCAAAGTGGTAAAACACCTCAAACAGCAAGTAGCACATATCAGATCAATGGTTAAAGGCTACTCTTGGTGGTTAGGGCTACCCATGTTGCAGTGCAATATGTTGCGCTGGCCACTGGATCTTGTGGTGGCAGGTGGAATGTGAAGGGCAATTTATGGCTGTTGAATTTGTCAGATTGGTAGCTGTCACTGTTTGAAAGCTCCAAAGAGTTGGTGCAGCTAGCATTGTCACCTGAAGACATTGGCCAATGCTCTGGCGGGGTCACTAATCAACTGAGCGTCTGGTCCGTGAGGGTGGCACCAACATGCCTTGCCTGCTTTCCCCACTGGTCTGCCTTTTGTGATGTAACATGAAGATGTTTGTTTGGCTGCTCGGTCAGGTCTAAGTTTTCTTTTTGTGCTTTTTTGCTTATCAAAGAATATTTTCGAATTTACAAAACAAGTTTACTATCAGACACGTGACAAGGGGGTCTCGGGAACCTGAAAATGCCAATACCTTGCTTGAAATGGTCAAGAAGTCGTCAGAGTTGCTCTTTAAAGGTGCTGCTAGGCTCCTTTACTATTTTCCTTTAGTGTTCCTTTAACCATTTCATATAGCAATTACAGGAGCCGATGAGTGACCTTGGAGTGCTCTTTTGGCCTTTGTAAACTGCCTGTCCACCACTTGAGAAAGTGCTGTGCTAATGGAATCTTTAGAACAGTGAAGGTGTTTATACCGTACAAAGCCTTCCAGGTTGTTCTTCATTATTTTGTGTTCTTCAAGTTTACCAGGAAACATTTCGTTACTGTGTAAGTGCCATTTTTACCAAACAGAATCCTTACAGTACTGAAGTTTTCAAACATACTAAATATATTCACCATTTCATGTTCCTTACAATGAAGCACAATAACATCGACCACTCCTAATTCACAACTTGCAGTGAATGCCAACTATGCCTGTGTGCCCACATTTTTCTAGCATTACTTCCAAAATATATACATAAATGGCCCTGATCTCTGACGCTGCATTATTTCCATTCCACTCTCTGTGCAAACTAGCTCAAACATTGCACAGGGAGCCTACCAACATGGAAAACCGGGAATTCTCAGGGATTTTGAATAGTCTGTAATTACTCAGGGAAAACTCGGGGAATTTGGGCTTCTATCAGGGAAAGTGAGCAGCAATTTTGTTGAAAGGGAACGAAGGTCGCCGTAATGCTGGCTCGAGTAGCAGAGACGAATCGTAACGAAACCTCTTTGACGCCGTGTCCTCCGCTGGAATAGTTGCCAGTGTACAGTCAACGACCGAGTTTTCGGGCGCCGGATAATTCGGATGGCTTCGCGGCAACACCACGCCCCCCGTAGAGTCCGTGCATAAGAACGTCTCAAATTTCTGACGCGAGAACCCTTCGCCGTTTTATTTTCCGGAATTTTTGCCGTTACCGCAGGTTCGAAACGGCATTAATCAAAGCCACCACACTGCAGCCATATTGATTACATTGCCGCCTCGAACCGGCGCCCTCGCACGCATCTTCGCTGGCAGCCGTAGCCGCCACCGCGGCAACGCTAGGCCTAGCTGCTTCGACGTTCGCTTCTAAGCTTCTTGCCGTTATGTGCCGTATTTTTTCATAGAAAAAATTCGCCGCTGTCAGCAATGGCACCGACTCCACTTTTGTGGTTCTCGCGATTAGCTTCGAAGCTCGGAAAGCACGACGCGTTATATAATGCTGGTTCCTGAAAGTCAGCGTCCCCTCAGTACAGCAATGTCACGTGGCGAAGCATACGCGAAAATATTGCAGTGAAGCAATAACAAGCGTGAAAAGGGGCATTTGTCAATGGTGACAGCATGTGTTCCTTAATTACGCACGCGCGCACCCGCCATTTCCTGTCACAGTAAGAGCAACGATATGCCCAGTTAGTGTACTGGCAGGCCTTCAGAGCTTTTTCGGATGTCCGTGTGGCGATTTATGCCCTTAAGCCCAGTAAAATACATACATTCATTTTTTAGAACTGCCTGATTTTTCGGACGTTGTCGCGACCCTTAAGGAGTCCGAAAAATCGGACATTGACTGTACAATTGACCAAGAGGTTCCTTCAAATGGTCCGTTGGGTGAACGCGCAGTGGAAGGAGGACGAGAACAGAAACGACTTACGCATTGAAGAGTGAACTGGAAAGGAAGCCTGCCGTCGCTTCTTTGAAGGAGCTTGAGCTCAAAAAACAAAGTGTTGACTGATGCCGAGATGCAGGTGAAGCCGAGATGCATCCAGACTAAAATAAACTCTTTAATGCAGTGAAACGCAACACTGAGGTGTGCGCGGGCTGAGAGTATGTCAGGGCAGTTGAGGTTGACCTTCCAGCTGTTGAGAGAGAATCTCACTTGTGACGAAGTTTGGGCCTCATATCAATGAGCTTGCTACGAGTTGATAGAAATAGCTTATTCGAAAATATTGCTTCTGTATGCATCTCCTTTTTATTCGTATATAGAAAATGTTAGACTCGATTTGCAATGGGTTTTACCATTCTTTTCAAAAATATTTTATTTGCTGTACATTTTACTAACCCAGATTTTCTGTTTTAATATTGAATAAAATAAACACTACTCCTTAATATTCAAACTGGATTAAGCAGTTATTTTTTCTTTTACCGTGCTTACTAGAGCCTGACAGCATCAGGTGACATAGTGTCAACCCGCCTTGACATAAAACGAAGTTCTGTGTCACTCTAGGATTTTTTTAAAAAGCACTTGGGGAATACCTGGAAAACTCAGGAAATGGGAAAATGTCCACTCAGTAGACACCCTGTCCAGGGTGTCTACCAACCGAGAAAACCGGGAAAACCGGGAATTCTCAGGGATTTTGAGTAGTCTGGAAAAGCTCAGGGAAAACTCAGGGAATTTGTGTTTCTATCAGGGAAAATTAGCTGTAATTTTATTGAAAGGGAACGAAAGTTGCGGTAATGCTGGCTCGAGCAACAGAGAGGAATCGTAACGAATGTTCTTTGACGCTCCGTCGGCTGGAGGAGTTGCCAGAGTACAGTCAACGGCTGACTTTCCAGACGCCAGATAATTCGGATGGCGTCTCGTCACAACTACGGGTCAATGTATAAGAACATCTGAAGTTTCGGACACAAGAACCCTTCGCCGTCCGATTTTCCGGACTTTTTGCCGTGGCCGCAAGTCCGATACGGCACTAATCAAAAGCACCACCGCTGTCATTTTGATAACTTCGCCGCCTCGACCCGGCACACGCGCACGCAGATCCGCCTGCAGCAGTAGCCACCACCGCGGCTATGCTAGGCCTAGCTGCTTCTAGGTTCGGTATTAAGCTTCCTGCCGTTCTGTGCCGTGTTTTTCATTGAAAGAATTTGCTGCTGTCAGCAGTGGCACCGATACCGCCTTCGTGGTCGTCGCGATTGGCTTCGAAGTTCGGAAAGCACGGTGCGTTGCATAATTCCGGTTCACGAAAGTCAGCTTCGCCTCATTACAGTAATGTTACGCTGTGAAGCCTAAAAAGTGTGAGAAGGGGCAATGGTCACTGGACACTGTATGCATTCCTTAATTATACACGCGTGCTCCCGCCATCTCCTGTCACAGTACAAGTACCGATATGTCTAATAAATGTACTGGCATGCCTTCAGTGCCTTTTCGGATGTGTCTGGCGATTTGAACCCCTAAGGGTGTAAAAGACATACATTCATTTTGTTAACATTTTTGCGGCTCCTAGGGAGTCCGAAAAATCGGACGCTGACTGTACAATTGTCCAAGAGGATGCTTAAAATATTGCGTATGGTGAACGCGCAGCCGAAGGAGAACAAGAAGACAAAGGGCCTACACATTCAGAAATGAACAGGAAAGGAAGCATGCGACCACTTTTTTTAAGGAGCTTACACTCTAAAAGCAAAGTGTTGGCTGATGCCGAGATGGAGGTATCCCTCATCCAAGCAAGAGAAACTCTAAAATAGTGAAACGCAACACTGAGGCGTTGTGTGCAGGCTGAGAGCATGTCAGGACAGTTGAGGTTGACTTACCAGCTGTTGCGAGATAATCTCACTTGTGATAAAGTGCGGGCCTCATACCGATTAGCTGGCTATCAGTTGATAGAAATCGCTCATATTCAAAAATATTCTGCATGCATCTCTTTCTTATTCGTATTTGAGAACGTTCAACTCGATTTGCAATGGGCTTCACTATTTCTTTCGAAGATATTTTATTCTCTGTGCATTTTACTAACCCCTACCTTCTGTTTTCTTTTTGAATAAAATAAGTACTACCCCTTACTATTCAAACTGGATTAAGTATCTTTTCTTATTTTTAACATGCTTACTGGAGAGTGGCACCATTAAGCTACATAATGTAGGGAAGCCAGTCTTGACGTAAAGCAAAGTTCTGTGTCACTCAGGGAATATCGCAAATTCATTCAGGGAAAACCTGGAAAACTCGGGGAACTTGGAAATATCAACTTGGTAGACGCCTTGGTAGCATCTTATTTTTCATGTATTAACATTAGATGTATTGTATATGGCAGCGTGCAATGGCACTGCTCAAAGGCTTTCGAGACCTCGACGCAGTTTTGCATGACCCTATTGATGCATTAGACTTTATTAGCTTCACATGCAGCACACCTACCAGTTTAGCACTTTAGGCTGTTTACAAGTAATTCATTCAAAGGCCTTTAAAATGGCCGTGTGACATGGGTTTAACATTTCACATATTTTACTGATGTTTTCAGCTCATGAAAAAGCTGTTTTTGAAGCCGCTTGTTTACGTATTTATGGTAATTGTAATTAAATCTGTGCTTATTTCCTTTACTCCCAAACCCCTTGCCTTTGTGTTAACAAGGACACCTGTGATGAAAGAAATTTTTGCCATTGTGCCACCTCCGAAGCTGGCTCTCAACGGCATCGGGGGTAAGAATGCAACTGACATGATGCGCCACCTAATGAAAGGTAGCACCATGGTCACCTATGGTGGGATGTCTCGGCAACCCGTCATAGTGTCAACAGCTTCTCTCATCTTCCAAGACATTAAAGTGGTTGGCTTTTGGAGAACAATGTGGGCCAAGGAGCACGGTAACAACAAACTCGACGATGCTATGTATGACTACCTGACTAAGATTTCGTTGGAAGGAAAGCTGCAGCCGCCAGCAAATAACTTGGTTCCTTTAGAAAATTACGAAGATGCTGTAAGAATGTCCATGGAATCATTTGCTGGGGCCAAACAAGTCCTGGTTATGGATGAAAGGTTTGCTAAGGGTTAGATGGAGTACGGGGTGAGAAAAAGCATTTGACAGACTTATTCTGTGTCCAAGGCCAAGATGCGAGCATCATGTTTGTTAGCATTTGTGAACACTTTTTCACTGTGGTTTCTTCACAGTGCACTCCTCTTTCTTCTTTTTTTTATCTGGTGAGCGATTGTTTGCTTTATAACAAGAAGCAAATATCTATTTTTGTTTTCCACCTTCACAGCTTTATAAGCAACAAATTTTGTAGTTAGCAAATTTTAATGAGAAACGAAATACATAAGTGAGTTGCTCAGATACTATACTCATTCCCACATATTGTGTGGATACGTTCCAGTTACAAAGTCTTACAAACAGTGACTTTGCTTTCATTTAGTCATGCTAGTCTTATAGATGTGAAATGCACTACTCTTCGTTCTTGGGGCATTTAAATCTTTTTGACATTAAAGATTGAATATGTGGCACCTACTTATTACTTCATGTTATGTTTAAGGGAAACCTGTCTTTCTCAATCTTATCGGGAAAATTTTTTTGTTCGTTGTATCTAAACATGACATGCATGCAAAAATGTTTGTACAGCTTGAGTCATGTATATATATATTTATTTCCAAAGCAGTGCCATGGGTTTTGGTCTAGTAGTGTGTAAATGAACTTGTGAGAAGTACTGTTGCAACAACTTGTTAATTTTTCTTATTTGCTGTAAACATATATCGAACAATCGAATGTTGGCATTCCAAATATATTGCCGTGGTTTGTCTCAATGCTTTCAAGAACAAATGGTAGTTCATGAGACATTTCTGTAATAAAAATATCCCCTCCTGTTCTCACTATCAAAAAATGCCAAAACACTTGACATAGAAACAGCAGCCACATTAATAAAGCTCTTCATACTGAAGATCAATTCATGAAGTAGGTGCTCTTCAGCAATTATAGCCATCGAAATAATAGCCAAGGTATGAGACATTGACAATGGGACCTCATGGATGAAAAGCTTTGTGGATCTGGCCAGTGTCTTGTAAACTGGACGATTGTGGTCACTGAACGAGGCTTGGGCACATCTCGTTCGCCCAGTTCAGCATGTATACACATCACAATCACTGCACTGCACTGCACCGTTGGCTGGGGTGGACACTATCACAGTTACAATGATGCACACTGTCGCAGTTACAAGCTGGTGTCATGGATCACTTCTTGAAGACCACTGGGGTACTTGACAGTGGACTGATGTATCACGGTATTGTTCAGAACACTGTTTCTGTTTCTATGAGCACTGTATCAACACCACCTGATCACACAGATAAAAAAAATATGTAAAGGATCAATCTCTGGCTCTAGTATGTGTTCGCAGTGCAAAATAACGTCAGCATTGCGTTTGCTTCCTAGCCCATCGCCGCCGTTTACACGTGCGCGCGCGACATTTCGGAACGGCAACGTGATGCCTCATTATCGCATTCGTGTGTTAAAGGCGCCTGCTAAACAGGCAGCACGCTTTTGGCACGGTAAATGGGCAGGTTGAGGCGACGCAAGAAAGGTGCGTGTTGGCACATAGGTGTTGGCGACGGGTACAGGCCCCGAGGTGTGACCACGGCTTCGGCGTAGCTGCGCCGAGGCAGAGGCGTGACGACGGATCCCGGGTAGTTGAGCGGAGCACTCACCGGTAGCGCAGGGGCTGCCGGTTAGGGCCTCAGAAACTTGCTCGTGAACGACGCGCTGTATCGAAGGGGGCAGCGTAGATGGGGCAGTACCAATGGTACAAGGCACAAGGGACAGCTGGCGCGCAACCTCTTCGCGCACGAACTGATTCATTTCGTTAAGCAACACGGAGTGATCTCCCGCGAGGCCAGCAGGTGCCAAAGCCGGAATGGTTTCTTCGGGCAAGCAGGAACCGCGAGTGGAGTCGCGTTGCTTCCGGAGCTCGTCATATCTCTGACACAGTTGCATAACGGCGGCTACCGTTTGCGGGCTTTTGGCGACAAGCATCTGAAATGCATCGTCATTGGCACCTTTCTATGTGTGTTTGCTCTTGTGGGTCTCTGTCATTGATGGGTTGACGCGCTTGGAAAGGTCGACCACATCTTCAATGTAGCTTTTGTAGGTCTCGCCACGTTGTTGAGCTCGGCCGCCCAAGCGCTGTTCGGCACGCAACTTGCGAATGGCTGGACGACCGAATAGCTCCACAAGTTTTGTTCTGAACGCCAACCAGGTGGTAAGGTCAGTCTCGTGGTTGCGGAACCACTGATTCGCGACGTCAGTCAAGTAAGATATCACATTGTTGAGCTTATGCGTGTCGCCCCATTTGTTGTGCTTGCTTACCCGGTCGTATGATTTGATTCAAGCGAATCCTGCACGTCGGCTCCGCTGAAGAAAGCAGGGTCGCGTTGCCGAACGGTGCCGGAACAGATCACGGTCGGAGACTCGGAAGCAACCGGCTGCTGTTCGTCCGTGGCCATCACAGAAAGAGGAGGCAAGGTATGGCTGCGGAGATCCACGGTTGTAGGGAACCAGCAAACTACAAAATAAAAAGGGGCGTTTGGAATCTACTCCTTTTATATAACAGACGCTGTCGTAGTCAGCGAACCGACCAAAGCAGGGAACAGCGCCAAAGCCTCGAGCTTCCTAACTGTCTTCTTGCATGAGGGGCGCACTCTTCTTGTATCGATATTATTCTTCACTACAGCATATATATATATATATATATATATATATATATATATATATATATATATATAATTATGATTTGTAGTGATGAATAATATCGATGGTCTCGACCGCAACCCCCGGGGAAGGGGGAAGGGCTGCGGCGGATGGATGGATGGATGAAAAAATGGCTGTGGCTTAGCTAAGGTTAAGCCCAGGATGCGAAGCATACTAGCCTTTATTTTAGTTGTTGAACCACTGTTTAGCCTGGTGAACTGCTGTCGCTTGGCTATATTTGGTTCGGCTAGACGAAGAAACAACTCATGCGTTACTCTGCTTCGCCTTCAAGAGTGGAACGCGACAGCGTTCCCGTCGACCCGCCAGCGACTACGCGCCCCGCATTGGACGCGGTGAGCGTCGAGCAACGCAGCGTTCGGCGCGGCAACGAAATGTGCGCTTGAGCAAGCGACGCACGCCTGAGCCTTAGAAACAGCTCGTTTCTAAGGCAACACCGCATTCACTAGAGGCGCTTTTGTACCGCTTTGAAGCATCGTACTCGTGGCTCAGTGGTAGCGTCTCCTTCTCACACTCCGGAGACCCTGGTTCGATTCCCACCCAGCCCATCTTGCGAGAGTTGAGCGACGCCGCGAGTTGGAGCCCCGTTTCTCCTCTGTCGTGACGTCACGGTGTAACGTGGTATGGCATGGGGTCAAAGGTCATTGAAGGCGACACCGCCGCGCCTGAGGAGCTGGGTTGAGCTCTCGTAATATGCTTCGCATAAAACTTTATTAGAATCCTTTAGGGCGCGCACTAGCGCGCAGCGGGCTGCTCCCACGTTGGGACAGGGAGGCCGAGCCTCTCCGCCGCGTCGCGGGCCCGTTGGACTGTTCTTCGAGGTTGGGGCTGTGTAGTACCGCATCCCAGCGTGAAGAAGTGGTGCTTTCTTCGCCGCGTAGCGCGGGACATCGCCAGAGCATGTGAGGTAAATTCGCTAAGTCATTGCATAGGGAATGAACAAATGCATAGACAACATGCATTAGTTGTCTGAATTTCGGGGTACATCTTGTGAAGAAGTAGGGAGTTTGGGTATGCCCCCGTCTGTAGAAGCCTTAGTGTGAAAGCCTGAGGTCTATTGAGTTTGCAATGTGTGAGGGGGTAGATCCTGCGAGCCAAGTAAAAGTGCTTAGTAATTTCGGTGTGCGAGGAAGGAGAGTCCCGATTGTCAGTACCCCCAGCGTCACGCTGCCCGGTAGCTACGCCGTTGATGATCCCTCGCGCAGCTCCGTGTGCCGACTCGTTGAGGTTGGGCGGGGCACCCTCGATCTGTCCCATGTGGGCTGGAAACCAGATCAATGTGTGTGGCTTGATCTCCTTGCTTCCTACTATCCCTAGGGCTAGCTCGGATACGGAGGCGATGGAAAACCGGAGGAGGCGATAACGACGAAGTGGCGATAAAAGACGATAGGGACAGATTGGTCACGTAGCACGACATAACACACCATAAGAAACAAAGAGAAGCATACCCACAACCTCACAAACAAATCGACAGGTCTCAAGAAACAGATTGGAAAAGGTTGCAAACGAGAACGCTCCGAAACCCAGTACATTTAAACAGAGTAAATTCAAAACAATATCCGGACGCGAGCTGCAAGCTCTGCAAGCACGAACACGCAGACATGGCACACACCTTATCGAAGTGCACAAAGATCGGATAATATATGTAGAGGACAACATACAACCGGTAGTAGGATCACAAATATTCGAGGAAGACAACTTCTTGACTTCACAAGCAGCAATGCTCTCACCATCCTGAACGACGGCTCGCCAACATATCTACGTGGAACAACGTACAGCAGCTGTCTCGATTTAGCTATCGCTTCACGATGCCTTTCGTCTTCTGCTGCCTGGTGCACAGATGCTGAAACGTATGGCAGTGATCACCTACCTACGTATGTACAACTGAGGTGGTTTACAAGATTTCCAAGTTCTCATACGCGACGCACTGACTGGGATGCCTTTCAGAACAAGCTAGAAGAATCCTACAACTCTATAATTTCACCGAAAGAGATTGAAGAGCGAATTACAGCAGCAATGCACGCAACAACATGCATCATCCAAGCATCAAATTCAAGAACATCCGTCGACGTTGTAAATGAAGAGCTGCGGGCTGTTCGTCGTCGCGCCGAGAGGAAATACAGGCGAACTAAATTGATATCCGACTTGAGGACGTCACGCCGTGTGCAAAAGAAAATTCAAAGATACTTAGACAAGCTCGACAGACAACGTTGGAGGTCCTTTTGCACCAGCCTGGACCCAAGAAAACCGTTGTCCACAATATGGCATGTTGTACGAGCACTACCATCTTCTCCACAACAGCTACGTCCCTTCCGAGCTTTGGCTATCATCCAGAAGCGCAGTGAGAAGGAAATCGCGGAAGATTTCTGCATACACCTCTCTGGATCTACAGCAACGGTAGCTTCAGTGCTCAGGTGCGCTCCTCCAACAATGGACGATCGTCTCGACCTCCCATTCACGCTGCAAGAGCTGCGTGCAGCGATTTCCTCTTCAAGACACTCAAGTGCGCCTGGTCCTGATGGTATTACCTATTCTACCTTGCGCCATCTAGGCCCTCGAGCGACTGAAGAGCTCCTGGCTTTATATAATCTCTCTTGGTCCTCGGGAACTGTGCCTGCCCATTGGAAGACAAGCAAAATTGTGGCATTATTGAAACCAGGCAAGACACTCCATGCTATGCTTTCCTACAGACCTGTGGCGCTTGCCAGTTGCATAGGTAAAACCATGGAACGCATGGTTTTGACGCGCCTGGAGTGGTTTTTGGAGAACCGTAATATATATCCAGACGCAATGACAGGCTTCCGAAAGGGTAGGTCGTCAATCGACAGCGTCGTCGACCTAGTAACAACTGTTCAACATCAGAAACGTCGTCGTCGATTAACGGCTGCTGTCTTTCTGGATATCAAGGGTGCTTTTGATAACGTTCAACATGATGCAATTTTAAATGCCCTAGAAGAATGTGGCGTCGGGGGACGTATGCATCAGTGGATAGCCAGCTATCTTCAAGGGAGAACAATATTCATGACAACTCCAGACGGTGAAACAATGAACCACCCCGTCTATCGTGGAGTGCCTCAAGGAGGTGTATTGAGCCCAACTTTATTTAATATCGTTCTGATTGGACTGGTCAAAGAACACGCACGCACAGTCTCGGTCTCTGTGTACGCAGACGACATCTGTATGTGGACCACGAGCTTAACGCGCTTGCAAGTGCAAACGAAGCTGCAGCGCGCGGTGTCAATAACGTCGACATACCTAAACAGTCGCGGACTGCAGCTCTCACCGGAAAAAAGTGTAACCATGGCATTTACACGGAAGTCAATGGCCTGTTACCCCGTCATGATTAATGGGAAGATTATACCTCCAGTAACCCACTTCAAGTTTCTCGGAGTCACCATCGACCGTGACTTATCTTGGTCGAAGCACCTCTCTGGATTAAGAAGAAAGCTGGACAGCTTTACTCAGATCATTCGACATATGTCTGGAAATTCATGGGGGCCATCCAAGTCATCTCTTCTGCAGCTCTACCAGGCACTTTTTGTTGGCTACTTCCGCTACAGTGCGCCTGTACTTTCTCGGCTAAGTACAACTGCTATACGCACGCTTGAAAGTGCTCAGGCTCGCGCACTGCGAATTTGCCTAGGTCTACCACGATGTGCGTCTACTTGGGGCACTATTGCAGAGGCACGTGCGTGCCCAGCTCGAGTTTATCTGCAACATGAGCCATTGCGAGTACATCTAAGGCTACTGACTAGACACAGGAATCATCCACTCGCGAACATCACAAGGGTACGGCCTGTGTCCGCTTACTCAGAAGCCGTGTTGTCGCAGCAAGACTTATTGCCGTCGGACTTCGAACCATATGACATACCCAAAGTTCCACCCTGGACGATGGCAAAGCCAACGGTGAGACTCTCAATCCCTGGAATAACGAAGAAGTCGAAAATGCCGCTTGCTGGTCTCAAGCATTTCGCGCTATCATACATTGCTTACATGTATGAACATTATGAACATGTTTTTACAGATGGTTCCGTGACACAGACCTCTTCCGCGGCTGCCTACACGGTGCCAGGAATGGGGATCGCACAACGGTTCAAGACAGGACACAGGACGTCGTCTACAGCAGCTGAGTTGACCGGAATTCGAGAAGCAGTTCGCTGCATACTGCAACAGAGTCTCGAGAAGTGGACAGTGTTCTGTGATTCAAAACCAGCACTGCAACTCATCAGCAATTATATGAATGACAGAACCGCATATAGTCCTCTCGTTTATGACATCATGTCTCTGCTTGCTGAGGCGTCTCATTCCGGGCACACCATCGTGCTGCAGTGGATTCCTGGCCATTGTGGAATAGCTGGAAATGAACAGGCTGACGCGGAAGCAAAAAAGGCGCACACTGACGGCACCATTGTAAAAATTCATTTTTCCCGGTATGACATTAACACCTTGCTCCATAACACCATTAAAACTTCTACGGCACGACATTGGGACAACCCCGAACATCGACAGGAGCGCCTATATAGACTTGACGCTGGACTACAATTCCGGGTTCCACTTCGGTTGCGGAGAAGCCAGGAAACACTCATTCATCGATTACGGCTGGGTGTGGCATACACCCACCGATACCTTCACAAGATTGGACAAGCACGGGACCCTGAATGTAGCGTCTGTCACGCTCTCGAGACAATAGCTCACGTACTTTGCGTGTGCCCTCAATATGCGACCGAACGAAGACAACTCAAATCTACTGTTGACAGCTTGGGCTCCCGCCCCTTTTCAGAAGAAAAGCTTTTGGGCGCGTGGAGGAGTGTTGACTGTGCCCAACGTGCCATAAAAGCACTTTTGAACTTTTTAAGTGAGACTGGTTTAGACGATCGCCTCTAGAAGCTGTGAGACGTGTAGTCAGTGCGAGATGTGTTTGCGCAAAAACTTTTTGTGGCAAGATTACTTTTTGTAAGGACAAGATTACTCTTAGTGTAGTGCGTCTCCACTGCGCATCCGCATATTGGACAACGTGTATATAGTATGTCATTGTACCATATCATTATCATCCGCCACCTACCTTTCCCTGTATTTCCCACTTCCCCATTCCCCAGTGAGGAGTAGCAGGCTAGAGACACGCTCTCCAGGCCGACCTCTCCTCCTTTCTCTTCATTAAAATCGACTCCTCCTCCTACAACCGGACCTTCTCGGGGAGCGATGGCTAAGCGCTCTGACTAGCTCGGGACTACACGACCAACTATGATCCATCCAGTGGGCCCGGGCAGCGGTGGAAAGTCTCTGCCTCACCGCACATAATGCTCAGGTGGCCTGAGCCCGAGCTGGCAACCTCGCAGGTCCTTTTCTCATTAAGTTTTTCCGTCCGTCCGGCCCTCAACACCATTCTGGCAATTCAAAAAACGCGCCAGACCGACTCGTTGACGGCGTCTCGCCATCTGTCGCAATATTTTTCAATATTTCAAAACGCGCTGCCGTGGAATATTTGCTGTGGTTACAACAACTGCAAGATGTCATTAAATTCACTTAACATCAGGAAATGCATGATGAAACTAGTTCATGGTAGAACCATGGTAGAAATTATTTTTTAATGCAGTTTAGCGCAGTGGGTAAGGTTAATCTGGCAACCATAGTCAAAACAAACATGGCAGCGTCGTTGCGGTGCGTGCGTTTTCTCGGAGTTGTTCTTGGATCTAGATCCCCGCTTTGCTCGTCCTACCAACCTTGTCATGCGATGAGTATTACGTGTTCAAGAAAGAACAGCTACGCTGTACAATTCAAGGAATTCGGAGATCCATGCAAAGTTTTGGAGCGCGTAGAGGACGCCGTCCCCGACACACTAGGTGCCGACGAAATCCTGGTTAAGATCTTGGCAGCACCGATAAATCCTTCAGACATAAACACAATTCAAGGGACCTACGGAATCAAGCCGAGCCTTCCTGCGAAAGCAGGACTGGAAGGTGTAGGGGAAGTCGTTAAGGTATGTAATACGCTTCAGTTCCATCTTGACTTGAATCTAGCTGGCTCCTCAATCGAGATGGTTTGTTTCGCATCTTAATTAGAGTAGGGATTTTTAATTCTTCTAGATTTTGTGGCACGTCGAGGTACTAGGCATCTGCCAAGCGACTTTAGCTTTATTTTCAGCTGGGCTTTCGTTACCATATGGCGACGGGAGCTCGGAATTAAAGCTGGGTGTTGCGGCATTTCGCAGATTGTGCCAGTTGTTCAGGTTTTAAATGAGATGTTGCGATACTAAACAGGCCTTCACGTAATGCACAGTTCACCCAATTGATAATTTCTTTTTATCGATATGGAGTAATAGCGGACACCCCCTAACGTGTGTGATTCGGATGTCGCATCATGGCGTTCGAATCGTGTGTAGCGGCAGGTGTTGCACACCTGCCTTCAATCAACAGCCGCCCTACGTGAAAGTAGAGACAAATGATGGGTCACGCTACCAGTGAGCACTATGTTCCCCGCTAGCGTATTCACTACCTCTACCTTCCGCACACGACTTCAGATCTGTGGACTAGAGCTGGACGGAGCGAGCTAGAAACAGCTGGAACGGCGTTAGGTGCGAAAGCCACACTTGCTGTGACAGGAAACTGCAATTTGACGGGAACGATGCAGCATTTCCAGACTTGCTATGAACGAGTGCTGCACATTCACAGAAAAAAACAACCGAAAAAGTAAACGTTATATAAATGTACAACTTAAAAGGGCATCACATTTATTTCTCTGACCTTGTAGTTTTATAAAAGAGAACTATAAAGCAATATACCCATGTATGTCACGTTATATTCAACATGCATAAAAACTGCGGGCAGTGCGTTGACCCGTTGTGAAATGTAATTATTGAACTTTTACATAAGTCGGTCTGTGAGAGCTCGGAAGCATTCTTCATTTCTCACTCATTTTGCCGTATCTTCTATTTCACTTTGACTACGTGACAGACGTTGATGCAATATATTTTTAAAGCAACGCTTTCTTTACGTTTCTCCCCTTGGTTTGGCGTGGCTGCTTCTGCTAGTTCGGTCAATATCTTGCTGGATATATGTATGAACGTTATGTGTGTGGTGGATGGGAGCTCCAGCAAACTGGCCTATATTAGTACTAAATACTGTGCAACATGCGCAGTTAGCCCAACTCTATTCTGCATAATGTAAAAAAAATTACATAAGACCTGTATGTATAATGTAAGCTCTAACACACACAGATCTGTTAATGAAGTTGTGCATGATAGTGAATGAATTCTTTGACGTTTTCCTTATTTGAATATGTGGCCTAATCCATTTTTGGGCCACTGGGTATGTGTGGCCATCCACGGCCAATCTTTCAGAATGGGTATGTGCCACTGTGATACAAGTGGCCATAAATGTATTTACATATTTGTTGTGCTTCCCTCCGCTTACACCTCTCCTCACCTTTCTTACTCATACAAGTATCAAGGATCGCCTTTGCACTTGTGAGGTTGGTGTGTTGACGCCTCACAGCATGCATTCACACAAACTAATGCCTGCTTTCCAGTATAGCTTGCAGAAGATATAGTGCATAAACATAAACACTGCATGAGATTGAACATTGCAGGGCCAAAAGTAGGACAGTTGCATATCTCCCAAATTTTCTCCAAGATTTTATGAGTTTGTGTTCGCTGTATATATGCAAATATTGGATCAAGGATTACGAAAATTTGTGTTTGCAAAAAAGTTACCTTCATTAGTGTACGATTGTACCCTTGGAAGTCTTTTGGTGGTGAAAGTACGTTAGAGAAGTACCTGCATCGAGCAAGTTTATTCAGACAAGTTCCTATAGCAGGCAAAATTGGAAACAGCAACATTCATGAAAAAGTTCCTGTGATCTAAGAACAATGTGTTGCTTATCAGTCTCTGCTGAACCAAGTTTGTCGATGCTTGTATGCTCTGTTCAAAGGTAAATCATCGTTTATTAAGTGCTTAGGTGTACCACAAGAGGGTGTAGCAGCCTCTTCTATGTATACCACAAGCTCAAGGCAAACTTCAAGATATAAGTTAGACGTTATATCCTCCATTCCTGGTGTTGTCTGCGAGATTTATATTAATTTAATGTTCACAGGTTGGCCAATATGCAGTTGTATACATTGAATTTAATTGTATAGCAGTTAATTGCCCGCTTCACATAGATTTCAACATATGTTGGATCTCTGTATATGTTTCATTTCTTTATTCAAGACAGAAAAGTGGCAAATGCATGCTGTTCAAAAATGAACTTGCTAAAACCGGCTGTGCCATTTGAAAACCAGATAGGTATTAGCACTATAGTACCTGTGGCTGCTAAGCAATTTGCAGCAATGACGTTTTAGGCCTTAGAGCAAGTTTGAATGGATCGTTAACTCTATCGGTTGATCCATGCATAGAAACAATATTTTTTTCCTTTGCCTATAGTTCTGCTGCTTTTATCCAAATGATGACACACATATAGAGCTACCATCACTGAGCAATGTACTTATCTTTCTAGAAGCAGTGTGATTGTTTTGGGACGTGAGATTATGCTAAAGTAGTAGCGATGAGCAGTGGTTCAACAAGGAAGGTCACTGTGGCCAACGTTTAGATAGATGTACTTGTCTTTGTGAGAGCAGCAGCTGCTGTTCTTGTCTCCTGTCAAA
This sequence comes from Dermacentor albipictus, assembly GCF_038994185.2. Classification (NCBI taxonomy): domain Eukaryota; kingdom Metazoa; phylum Arthropoda; class Arachnida; order Ixodida; family Ixodidae; genus Dermacentor; species Dermacentor albipictus. The sequence continues at coordinate 124,063,716 of NC_091825.1, forward strand.
AGAGTACTAACACAAAGTATTTATTATTAACTTTTATGAGTACCTTTGCATTCACTGTACAGGACTGACATGGCAAGAACTATTACTTGAGAAGTAATCATTAATAGTGTCGTTAATTATGACAAGTAGTGCTGCTCAATGGTGATTGCGGCTGATATTTTTATGATCAGAACAACTGGGCCGCTAACTTGTACACATTCGAAAAGCCGACGTTCGATTTCGCCTCGCGCGATTGGACTAAATTGGCCTAGGCCACGATATCGGCACGGCCTGGACAATTGCGCGAGGCGAAATCGAATGTCGGCTTTTCGAACGTGTACAAGATAGCGGCCCTGATCACATGGATTCACAAACCAAGAATGCCAAGGAGCACAGCAGATCGGCCAGCTGGTTCCTTATTTTATGGTTCAGTTGCCAGCTGTCGAATTCATCTTATATCTACGCACTTTTACACTGAGTCGTCGCCATCTGAATGATAATCACCATCTTCGTCTTCATGAGCTGCGGCCAATAATTTCCTGCAAGCTGGCATCGCCACTATTATAAGTTTAACAAAGCATTTCCAATTCTTTCCACTCGGAGTAGTGGATCAAAAAGTGATGGCACTGCAAGTAGCAGTGAAGGTAGACATAATGCATTCATTGGCCAAGCTCAGTTGTAGGCTAACTCATTCTCCTGCTCTAAATTGCTTGTTTTTTTTCCATGCTCAGCATGCTTTTTTATCAAAATGCACTGGGTTCTGCTGGCAAGATGCAGCTGCAGAGTGCGGTGAGAAAGAACAGCTGCATTCATCCACTGTGCACTGCTGCAAATGAACTTGATGCTGGAGCTTCGTGTCAGGAAACAAATGAAAAGCTGTGTTTTTTGCAGTGCCATTCCTTTGTATTGAGGGACAACGTTTTACCATGTGCTGATGTTCCATGATTACAGACTTCTTTTCAAGCAAAGAATCGTGCTAATTTCTATAGCTGGTGTTGTGCACAGGAAATGTAGGAGTCAGAAACATGTAGGCAAGCAGTGCAGAAAAGAAGCAGCCTTTTGTCCAGCATTGCTCTGCGAAGGCATCTCAGTCAATGCCACCCGTCGCAGTAGCTTAGTGGCTGTGGTGCTGTACTGCTGAGCTTGAGGTTGCAGGCTCCATCCTGGCAGTGGCAGTTGTCAAAATTAATCTGGAGTCTCCCCCAACAGTGTGTCTCATAATCAGATTGTGGGTTTGGCACATAAAACTGCCACAGAATTTGCTGAGAAACTGGGAAGCATAAAATGCATCATGTCAATATCAGTGCTGTGAGAGGGTGCAGTTTCAACTCATCTGCAATCTTGATTTTTGAACTGAGAAAATTCAATATGTTCTCAGCAGCATTTGCCATTTTCACAAAGTCAGAAATATCAATGTGTGCAGATGAATTGAAACAACACAAACATCTCAGTTTGAAAATTTAGTGTCAGTATGGCTCTAGCAAAAAGCGCTGCCATCTAAACAAATAGATGCTAGACATGTTTCTTAAAATTTTGTTGAACGTGAGGGGATAAAACATAAATTTTGGTGATAAATGGCAGGTTAAATATTTGGTGCAAGCAGTAGCACATTGAGCATATTGCTATGCACATTTTCCTGTTTCTGCTTTTGGCCATTTTCAGACCTGATCTCAGTGATATTTTTACCCTATTATTTGCAGCTCTAGTCACAGGAGCTACTTAACTGTTTAGGACCATGAAATTAGTGATTGCAATCTAATGCTCGAAAAGAAATGATGATAGTATTTTGCTTTGTAGCATTTGTTTGTAGGTGTCATTCTCATAATACAGTAGGTTGGCGTTATATGTTGCTGAGATAGGGGATGCATTTGTTTAATTTTTGTCAGACAAAAGCATTTGCTTTCCTTTGAAGTAATACTTTGGTAACCTGAAATAAGCTTTCTGTAGAGAGACCTTTGTTAATATTGGCTCAAATGCAGTTTATCAAACACTGCAGGGTTGAGAAGATGCACTCAACTATTTCTCTGTGCATCTTGTGAAGCACAAGTTCGGCAATGTAGTGATGATGCCATCTACGTTTCCACCGTCACAACAATATCATAGGTGTGCGTAGTTTATTGCGAATCAATTCATTGTGCAAGTTGCCTAATTTACAGTCATACAAGTGTTGGGTTGCTGTTGAAACTCAAATTCATTTTATCCATCATCACAATGACATCTACCATTATTGTGATGTACATAAATCGTCACATGAAGTTCGCATCACATGATGGGATAAAAAAGATTGAAAAGGACACGTCCTTTTTCCTCTTGCAAGGTTGGATCACATGTTAAAAACCTGGAAACGGGAAATTGGGTGCTTCTACCTGGTGATTCATGGGGGACATGGAGAAACTTTGGAAAAGGGGACCAGAAGAGGTTTCGTAAAGTGAGTATTTTTTAAACTTGTGCATGAAAGAATGCATGTTAAAATCTAAGAGGCAAGTTGTTTGGCAAACTGATGCAATGAAACTTGCTCGTCAAGCTGCAGCAGCTTAATACCAGTCACTCTGAACAAGAAAAATACATGTGAGGAATGCAAGTCAACGTATAGAAATTTAATAGAGAAAACAAAGCTGAGAGAAATTTGTGTTAGAAATGTCGCCTGGTGCATATAGGTTTCTATTTGGGTAGAGGGGACTCCCAGTTTACATTTTGCTTGTGCTTTGTCATTTCAGTGCAGTCTATGGCATAATTCTCTATTCAAGTGCAAATTGTACAGCGCACAGTTCTTGCTTGCTAATATAACTAGAAAAATAGGCTAAATGGCGCCTACCAAAGAGAAAATGTATGTTGTGTGCTGAAAATCTCCACACTTAAATATTTTCACTGGATGGCACACAGCACTGGAGCAGTGATCATGGTCTACCGGATAGTTTTTATGGAGCACTACCACACAAGGGTTCTGTTGTCATGGTTCACAATATATGCCCACCATGGCTGCATAAACAAAGCTCAGTTCGAAGGCTAATCAAGCTAAATTGCTCAGTGCAGAACCTCTGTCCACGCTTATGCCAAAGTACTTTTTGTACGAGTGGGTGGGCTGGCTACATATTAAGTCCAATTTCCAGCCATGGCAGCCGCCTTTCAGTGGGGTGAAATGCAAAAATATTTGTGTACTGTGCACTGGGTGCATGTTAAAGAACCCCAGCTAGTCGACATTAATCTGGCGTCCCCCATTATGGCACTCTTCAGGATCAATTTGTCGTTTTGACATGTTACACCCCAGAATTATTGAAGAAACCAAACACTAGCCTGACAGTGATGTACAAGTTAGTTAGTTAGGAAGCAGCGTGCAAAAGTACTGGGATAAAAAAAAGAGACACAAGGCAGATCTCTTCTTTGTCAGTGTTGTTTGCAGACTGATTAGACTATAGTACTTATGAAATAGACCAACTAACCCAAGCCAAAATTTTGATGCATGAGGTGTTAGCAAGTGACAGCAACTGTTTTTCGCTAGTAAGACTGCATAAAATGTGAGTTCTATTGCAAATAATATTTGTTAGGTATCCTTGTCAGTCCTTCATGGCTTATTGAATCTGCAAGTTCTTTTAAGAACACAGGCAGGAGCTATATCAGTCTTTCACATGCATGAATATGTCTTTTAGTGGATGTTGATTGACTCACACCAATTAGTAGAATGCCTGTTGCTCTGGTAAAGTGTCATGCGAGACACTACATCACACTAAAGTGAAAGTATCCTTCATGACCGTCCCAGAACACAGCCTCTGATAACTTTAGTCTTAGGGTGAATGGTATGCATATAGGTCCTTAGTCTTTTGTATAGTTTGCTTATGAGAAGCATTTAACCCTATGATGGATATAGCAAGAACAAGAATTGCCATGTCTGTGAAGCATTACAAGTTTGTTTATGATCAGGAGGCATTCACAAAAACTGAAATATGAAAGCTGAGAAACATATCCTACAGGAGGAAAATGGGGTACTTTTTGTCCTGTTATCCACATAGGCCATTTTTCTAATCAAATTAGACGTTTTTCCTTGTTGCCGATTTCTATCTCATTATTGCTGCCTGTAATATGAGCAGAAGCAGTTTATGTGCACCAGTGCACTGTACAAGCAACCAATGCATGTTCTGCATGCTTCTATTGAGCTTATTGAGCTCATTTTGTACCAGTGTTGTTTCTCAATGCTTCCCAGCATCACAGAAGTTTAGAAAAAAATGGATGCTTGTTGGAGCGCCTCAATGGCTACATGTATTTCTCATGGTGCCGTGATGTGTTGATGCAACTAATACTAAGTGGCTAATTTATCATTAGCAGGAGCAGATACCATAAATTGCGATGCCTAAAATCATAAATGTTAAAAATGCGCTCAGCTCTCATGAATACATGTCTTCAAACATTTTCAGTGAATGCACATGGGGGAAAATGGGCTTCAACATTTCCTGTACTTTTACTGTAATGCAAGAAAGAAAATTTGCCTAAAGAAAGGCTTCATTTTTCTTTTGTGGCTTAAAGATAACAAATAAAACAAAACATTTTGACAGAAGTGCAGAAGCATAGCCACACACAAACGTTGAATAACATTAGCTATATTTCATTGCTACAGTGCAGTGAAATTGTCCTGAAAAGTCAGACCAATTCATGCCGTTGGCCATCGAAGAGCCAACTATAGCTGCACTGATTTATGCATTGTGCTTTCTCTTCGTTTTGAATTGTTGATGTTTCGGGACGGGTCACTTAGTTATTGACCCCTGTTTTATTCTCTTTTGTTATGTCACCAAATATTTCAGATTTCTAACAAGCTAGATATAGTGACAGCAGCGACAATGACAGTGAATACACCGACGGCCTACCGCATGCTCTACGACTTTGTGACAATGATGCCAGGTGACACATTCATCCAGAATGGTGCCAACAGTGGTGTTGGGCAAGCAGCCATCCAGATAGGCAAGAGTATGGGCCTCAACTCCATCAACATTGTACGTGACCGCCCCAATTTACAAGAGCTCAAGGATAAACTAAAGTCTCTTGGAGCTGATTATGTGGTTACTGAAGAGGAGCTGAGGTGAGGGGCACGTCCTAAAATTTAATTTTGTTGTTATCTTTGTGATAACGGTGCATCTGCTGATTGGCAACACTACTAAGTTTTATGAATGAGATAAGTTTTATGTGTTAATGGCAAGTGGCCTAGTTCACTACATTCTCTCCACATATTGTATTTAACTTTAAACAGTCGCTCTAGCTGAGTGAAATTTGTACATTAGTATCTATATGATAACATTTCCAATAATTGCAGTTTTGTAATGGGGCACAAGATCGATGTTACACAACGAATAAAATGCTTAGGCATACTCTTTTCCCAATCTCTAACCTAGTATGCACATATTGTGTGCAAGAAACCTAATTGAATCAACAGTGTTTTTTGTTGAAATAGGACTGCACTCCTACCACCAGCAAAGATGGGAATTTACAATGCAGTCATTTCAATGATTATCAACTACTGCTTAGCTGTATGGGGGAAAATTTGTTATGAAGGTAGCTTGCATAGTAATCGCACATCCTGAGAGCAAATTCTAAGTGTAAGGAAGCTGTGGCCTCCCTCTTCACGCTATAGGAATGAGCAGAGCGGTAATACAGTATGCCCTTCTGATCTCCTAGGCATAAATACCGACAGCTGTGTACATTCTCGAATACAATATTTAAGATCAAAAACTGCCAGAGCACTCTGGAATGGCTATTCGTTATAGTGCTTTGCCATAGCCAACACTTTGATGGTTCCTTAAAACAATCGGAGATTGTTGATGTATCTAAAAAGCTTTGAAGCCCGTTCATAAGAGACACATTCCACATCTTTGATTAATTTGGCCATGAGAGTAAATTGCTGAGCTTGAATTATGCATTGCATGTTAAACCATATGCATCACAGAGCAAGCTTGCAAAATTTGAGTGTATTCGGTGTGGTAGAAAATGTGTATTTGAATCTTTTTATGTCAGTGTTGGTCCATACAGCAGTCTGGGAATATTGAGTGGGAATGAAATGCAAGTGCATTTGCAGGAACGGCTCCATCAGAGTAATAGAAGCCGATCTCAACGGCCATACTTTTGTGCACTGCATGCACTGGAAGCAAGAACTGAAAATATGTCATCGCTGGAATGCGTTGTTAAGTCTTTAGAGTGAGAGAAAGAAAATAATGCAGAGAAAGGCAGGGAGGCTAACCAGAGGTAGTTCCGGTTGGCTACCCTGCGCAGGGGGAAGGGTTAAGGGGGATAAAAAGAGACAGAGTGGAAGGGGGACATAGAACGAAAGGGAGACAAGCACGAACAAAGCCCGTACACTACAGAGCGGTAGGGGGCGGCATTCTTAGAGTCTGTCGTGAAGCCCCATAGACCACAAGAACCTTAATAACGCCAATAAGGCCTTCAACGCGGATGTTCTTTCGGAGCATTGGCCTAAAGCTTTAGATGTGCATCTTGGCAGTCTGTTCTGGCTTTTCACCAGACAAGTGAGAGGATTGCGGGTGCAATTTCATGGCAATGTCGTTGCTGTTCCATTGGTTGCCAAAATGTGTGGAGTGAAATGTTCACTCTGGTCTTGAACTGTTTCGGTGCAGACGACATAACGGGGGCCCCACATTTCCTTATGCCACGCAGCCCGTTCCCACATGGTGTTCAGTCAGTGGAAGGGACTTATGGGCTATGATTACAGACAAAAATTCCTAGTTCAAATTTATGCAGAGGGTCCAATTTTCTTGTGTGTTTTATAACCATATTGGGCTGTGTACTCTCGTTAGAATGGTGAACTGCAGATAGTCGAATGACTGTGTCATGGCCCTTATAAAGGGCACCTGCTGTAATATTTTTATTTCAGCAAATGTGAATAAAATTTGCTGGGCACATTTATCTGCACACTTCCGTCGTGTCCTGAAAAAAAGCAGGTTTGAAAGTTGTTCATATATTTTACTAATGAATTTTGTTAATTCCTTCAAACCGCCTCGCTAGCCTGCTCCTCATCTACTGGCTACATTGTGTTATGATGTGAAGAGTGGCATACTCAAAGCTTGCTGGGAATTAATGGCAGACAACAGCGTCAAGGAGTCGGCATTCATTTTAGTGTTTGGCGTGAGAAGTTACTGTCCAGAGAAGTAGCTGTCACGAGAAGTTGCATTCTGTCTGGATGGGCAGGTGATGGGTGGCAACTGTTGTTACGTTGTTAACTTCACAAACTTCACTATTGCCACCTGCACAGACAGTTGAGCTGATGTCGATCGCGCTCAGCCGAGGTTAGGCTTATCACAGTCACCGAGTTCGTGCAGTCGGACCCGATCGATTTAGCTTAAGGTAATTAAGCCACTTGGATTAAAAAGATTGCTTTTGTGGTTCAGTTTTAACCATATGGTCTTAAAATAAGCTATTCTTCACAAATAGTTTAGAGCAAGAAGTGACGACACGGCGCACTGTCAACATTGGTATGCTGCTATTCTCTTAGGCTGCCAGTCGTGCTCGGTGGCACTTCCATAAATCAAATATGCGACTACACACACGGGTGTATTTTTACGTATTGTTATGCTGACTTATTATTTAGCTTCTGAGATGCACTGTTTGCTATAATTCCAAATGGGCAACAAACTGAGGTCCCTGTGATAAAGCAGCATAAAAAATCGCCTGATTCAGCTTCCAAGGGTGTCACTACCCTCATCGGCATTTCTGCAAGAAAACTAGATATTCTCTAAACAAAGCCTCAATCTATGTCTACTTTTCATCGGCATTTCTGCAAGAAAACTACATATTCTCTAAACAAAGTCTCAATCTATGTCTACTTTGCAAAGCTCGTGAATTGTATGTATGAAAAGAGTATGAAGAGTATGAAGAGTCATTAATAGGCACCATAACACATACCGTATTTACTCGCACAATGATCACACTCGCATAATGATCGCACCTGTGAGCTTTGTCATCAAAATTCGCTTTTTTTAATTTCCCGTGTAATGATCGCACTCTGAACTTGCCAGAGCGATATGTCGTGTGCCAAGTCTAGCGAATAATGATCGCGCTTGCTATCTGTCGAATGCTATGCGAACGACTCATCAAGACAAACGAAGCGTCTGCACGCACCAAATATTCTTAAGTAGATGCCCCATTTCATTACTTTCATCACTTTCCGCACTTCCATGACAAAATGAGGTACAACCAAACTTGCCTTTATTATGTGTAGGCTTTATAATGGTTGTGGTCAACGACAACAAAAAAGGCGCCTTTTGATTCTTCTCATCTACACTCGTGGGCACGCAACAAATCGCGAGCGGCAAAGATAGTAGCCACGTTTATACTGATACGGTAGAAGTGTACCCTATTCACACGCCGACGCTTGTAACACAGCTAAGATATTCGCTCACCTTTAGCTGAAACGTGCCGTATTAGGATAGTGGCCATGTGTTTCTGTCACTGGCAGCTAAGCGCACCAATCTGTTTCTATCCCCTCAAAGTGGACATGGCTACATTATTGCCACAAACTTGCCGATATTAACGATATTATTCATTACTGATATGTAAGAAACTGTTTCAATGCATGTAATGTACTCACGAGAAAAAAAAAGTTTTTTCGTGGGAAATTTAACTTGCGTAATGATCGCACCCCTGAATTTGCGTCAATTTTTTTGACAAAAAAGTGCGATCATTATGCGAGGAAATATGGTATACTATGGTCTCCCGCTCTCTGTTTTTGAAGGTGTCCAGTCGCTCATATCAGCATGACTCAGGGTGATGCTACAGAGCTTTCCCACACGAAATCTGCATGTTTTGCTATATTCTGACATTATTTGATGTCACTGATGTGTGACTTGCATATATGTAATGCGAAAAACGAGCGGTCGCTGTACCATGCCAACGTAAACAATTGCACTGGTCAGTGCTTTGGACACTCAGTGGCATCCTTCCAGAAAATTATGCGCTCTATAAACTGACATACAAATGCGCAGAGCCATGACATATTATAGAGAATATGCGAAACACTTTCCTAAAAAGTGGTAAAACACCTCATATAGTAAGCAGAACATATCATATCAGTGGTTAGGGCTACCCATTCTAGGGCTGCCCATGTTGCAGCACAATATGTTGTGCTGGTCACTGTATCTCGTGGTGGCGGGTGGAATGTGAAGGGCAGTTCATGGCTATTGAATTTGTTGGATTCATAGCTACCAGTGAAACCGTGATTACATGCAGCTGTACTTTGGTGTCTCTGCGTGGAGTGCATTATTAGCCGCACGGCGAACTAGCCCTGGAGGTAGTCGACTGAAGTGCAGAAGCATAGCTGTCACTGTTTGGAAACTCCAAAGTGTTGATGCAGCTAGCATTGCCACCTGAAGACATTGGCCAATGCTCTGGCGGGATCACTAATCAACTGAGCATCTGCTTCGTGCTGGTGGGGTCAACACGCCTTGCACGCTTTCTCCACTGATCTGCCTTTTGTGACGTCACATGAAGATGTTTTCTTGGCTACTCGGTCAGGTCTTAGCTTTGTTTTTTTTTTCTTTTTTGCTTATTTAAGAATATTTTGCAATTTACAAACAATTTTACTATCAGACACGTGACAAGGTGGTCTTGGGAACCTGAAAATGCTGATACCTTGCTTGACATGGTCAAGATAGTTAGAGTTGCTCTTTAAAGGTGCTGCTAGGTTCCTTTACTATTTTCCTTTAGTGTTCCTTTAACCACTTCATATAGCAATAACAGAAGCAGGTGAGATACTTGGAGTGCTCTTTTGGCCTTTGTAAACTGCCTGTTCACTGCTTGAGAAAGTGCTGTGCTAACAGAATCCTCAGAACACTGAAGCTATTTATACCATACAAAGGCTACCAGGCTGATATTTATTATTTTGTATGGTCAAGTTCTTAAATTAATTGTGAAAGATGTCATCACTGTGTAAGGGCCACTTTTATCAAACAGAATTCTTACAGTACTTAAGTTTTCAAGCATACTAAGTATATTCACCATTTCATGTTCCTTACCATGAGGCACATTAACATCGACCACTCCTAGTTCAGAACTTGCAGTGAATGCCAACCATGCCTGTGTGCCCACATTTTTCTACCATTACTTCCGAAATATGTACATAAATGGCCCTGATCCCTGAGGCTGCATTATTTGCATTCCACTCTCTCTGAAAAGTAGCACAAACATTGCACAGGGAGTCTACCAACAGGGGAAACTGGGAATTCTCAGGGATTTGGAATAGTCTGGAAATACTCGAGGAATTTGGGCTTCTATCATGGAAAATGAGCAGTAATTTTGTTGAAAGGGAACGAAAGTCGTGGTAATGCTGGCTCGAGTAAGAAAGAGGAATCATAACGAATCCTCTTTGACGCCGTGTACTCCGCTGGAATAGTTGCCAGTGTAGAGTCAACGACTGACTTTTCGGACGTCGGATAATTTGGAAGGCTTCGCGGCACCGCTAAGTGCCCCGTAGAGTCGGTGTATAAAAACGTCTGAAATTTCGGATGCGAGAACCCTTCGCCGTCCGATTTTCCAGACTTTTTGCCGTGACCACAGACTCGGAACGGTATGCGTCTTCTTGGACAGCTTAACAACGTCAGTTACAGGGCGGAGTTCTTTGGTCCTTTTTCACCTGTCCATTTCTTTAACAGCATATGTATATACATACGGATATATCACCTCTCCCCCTCTCAGTGAAGATTGGGTGTCTGTAATAGTCTGGTGGCTTGATTGGGTGACCACTACAAGTCAGGTGCGTTTGTGATGCCAGCAAGTGATGTTGCTCTCTGTTTGGACTTTAAAATTTCCACAAGCGATGTACAGTTCCTCCATGATTGTGGTCTCTCATGCGGTTGTGCTTTTGAATAATATCCCGATGACACCTGTAAAGTTGTCCGTCAGTCATTTTCGCCAGGGAAGATATCATCACCAAGATCCAAGCAGAAGTTTCGTGGAAGTTTCACATGGTGACTTGTTGTCACAGATCAATGTTCATAAGGTGATCATTTGCAGGTTCTTCCGAATGGCATATTGCTGACAGAGTCATGAGGCTAAATGGCATTGTCATCTTCTTGCTGAACATGAGTTTGGTCGGCGTTTTATGTGCAGCCACTGATGATTTCTCAGGTTCTAGAATTTCCTTTGCCTCAATAGGTGAGTTGAGCTCCCCATGTGTGGTCATGCGAGCTAGCGGCACTTAACATTTGAGAAACCTTGGCGTAGCTTCAAGTTGCGAGTGAACGTTCAATGGCTCTCTGATGTGTTTGTCCACCCGTCTGTTGAACAAGTCGTCATCACGTTTCAAAATTCCAGATGGGGTCAAGGCATTGATACCAGTGATTCTGACGTCCAGAGCCTAGAACCAGTCTCATCCAAGGGGGCTAGCACCCTTGCCCTGTATGAGATGCAGGTACAGCTGTGCGATTTTGTGATACAACTGCACTTCCACAGAACAGCATCCTAACAGCTTCATTTTTGTCCCGACCATACATGCAGAGTAAAGTCTGTAGACTGCCGTTGTGCAGGAGATGCAGGCCAGAGGTTTCGAAAATTCTCTTTGCTCATGACCAAATTAGATGCTCTGGAACCTATCTCCATCAGCAGTGTCTGCCCGTTCACAGTCAGTTCATTCGTGATTGGTGTTGACGAACCCCTACTCACGCTGTTCATGGCGAAGAGATCTCCCACTGAGTTGATCTGGTGCATCGGTTGGTGATTCCTGTGCTGCTGAGGTGCTGTTGATGCATGTGTTTGTGCTGGTGGAGCTGTAGAGTTAATTTCCTTTATTTTAAAGAAGCAAGTTGCGACAATGTGGCCTGTTTTGAAGCAGTACACGCACTTCTACAATTTTTCTTTTAATTTTCCCGTGAACGCATTCCGGCACATCAGAAACACGGTTTGTTGCTAACATTTGGCTTGCAATCAGGTTACTCGTAGATTCAAATTGAGTAAATCTGTCACCACATGAGCTATTATATTAGCTAGTATGGCTGCTTGTCCAACAGTGCCTACCCCTGTCATGAGCGTCCCCCATGGTTTCTCTTTTGTGCTGTAGTCGGAGTGAACATTGGTCAGCCAAGTAACTGAATCGTCTCCTTGTATACCTTGAATGACATGTCTGGCAACTCTAACTCACATTGTCCTGGAAATGAACAGTGCTAATGCTTGGGGACTAGTGGAATATCATCGAAGAAGCAGAGAAACAGCATGGTGCCACGAAAGCCGGCATCATCAAGAGCCTGAAGATTCTAGAATTACCATTGAAGCCATTCTTGCGAAGAAGGTTGCCATGATGACCTAGCAAAATAATTCCCATATGCAATGCGCACAGAGGGAACAGTGATAACAGCAGCCCGTATGGAAAGAACAAAAGGATGTGCTAAGATCAGACTGATTAGCCGCCAGAAGGCTTGCAGATTGTATTGGCTGTGCCTGCCCATGCATGCAGTCTGGAGCTTTTTGTCTACAGTGGAGCACACAGTCCTCTCAAGCATTCGTTGATGTGCTTTCGGTTTCGTGCAAGTCGTTGTGTGAGATGGTACGCGCGTAAATCAAGGAGACGTTGCTTCGTACCGACACTGCTGCCACCTTGCACGATGAAGATGATGCCACAGATGCTTCCTGCCTGCTTCCTGCCATAGCAGACCTCATTCCGGATGTGTGTGTGCTCTGAAGAAAGCTCTTGCTGCATGTGTCAAAGAAGGTATAGCAGAAACTGATGTATTTTTTTGTGTGTGTGTTTGGGCCAGAAAAGAACACTTTAGCATGCTGTCAGGCACAGATCAGGGGATACAGTATGCCAAATCCCTCTAATAAAGTGGGAGTTGCACCTGCACTGCAGTATTCTTTCTACATTTACTGTTTTGACCCTTTTGGTTTCTGAGTTTTGCAGTGTTAGCTTGCAGTTTAAATTGACGCTCCCTGCAACTGTGTCTTGTGAAACCATGTTTTATGGACATACACAAGTTTTGTTGTTCAGATTATACCACTCCTGGGATATACAATGTTACTGCCCAGTCCCAAGGAAGTCGTGTAGTCAGGGTCCTGCTTAAGTCCACAGGGAAGAAGGCCAAAATAATTCTGTGGCTTGGGAGCTGTGGTTGTTGTGCAGAGGCAACAATTCTTGAGAAAATGCATGAAGCCGATAACTTTTCACTATTTTCCGGTCATCGAACAAGGGTGTCTTGCCTTTAGAAGGCCTACAGATTTGTTCTTTGGATTTAGGCAACGCAATTTATTATCTAGCCAGTCTCACCTTGTTTGCATTCCTTTAGAATGATGTGCTGCGTCGTTTAGTTCCCTCAATGGCTATAGCACTCTACTCACATTTGGTGGCGTGCCGTTGCTCTGTTTTATTACTTTCATTGCCTTGGTTTTGCAGATATTGTCGTCTTTCAGCTTCTTTTTGACAAGCTCAGTTGACTGGACGTCCAGTGGTTAATGTATTCTGTAATGAATTTGTATTTGATTTCGTAAAAACATTTTGCTGTTGGAACACTTCTACCTCTCTGGTGTTTATTTCAGCGGCATGCCCATATCACTCGTTATGCAAATGCCAACTGGTATTTTGGGATTCACTCTTGCACAGACACAACCGAGATTAAAAAAAATTTTATGCAGTAAGGCAGACTGGTTTTGTGAGACATTTCAGGTCATGAAGAAGGTACAGTTAAACCTTGATATAAACAACTTCAATATGACGAAATTCTTGATATAAAGAAGTATTTAACTTTTCATAACCTTTTATCCATAGAACACCATGTATTTGGAACCTCAATATGATGAAGTGTGTTTGTATGCGATTTCAATCTAATGAAATTTCACTGCCGCCACGAAGAAATCACCGAGTCAATAAATGGAAACTTCCGCGAACGCAGATAGTCAAATGATTGAATTACTAGTGGCTGCTTGCAAACGTGCCTCTCAAATAGCGCGCTGCACGACAAGAGCGACCGCCGAAGTGGAGCCGCACTGTGTTCCGTAGAAACTCCAAGTGTGGTAAGATCCTAGTGTACCCCACATACTGTGGGGTGCACTGTGGGGTGTGGGGTGCACTAAGCTGCGAGTGAAAGTGTGCGAGGGTGAGGCAAGAAAGTTGTTGGCTTCACGAGCGACGCCTTCCCACGCGAGCGAAGAGAAAGAAGGGCAAGGGAGGTGAGCTCGCGGTAACGCCATGGTAACGCGATCAAGAGCGCGGAAGTGGCGGAGTAGGGGGTAAGTTGCCGCGCGTCTCGGCTGTGGCTTCGCATGGGTGCAAGCGCGGCTGAGTGCATACGCAGCCGCGCACCCTGCTTTAGAGGTAATGTGCTGCGTATTTCAAAGTGTGGGCATTTCCGAGACGGTGTGGCACCATGAAAGCTGTCTTCCCCCCGCGTTTAGTATCCTAGGTTGCATAATCTCGAGTTTCAATGATTCGCTCCCCGCTGCTGGCGCTTTTCCTGGCAGCGTCGACCCAGTGCAGGCGACGCTATTAGCCGCGGGGGCGGAGTGCACACAAAAGCGGGGCTGGCTTCGCTTAGTTTGTACTGCCGATGTGAAGAGATTGTCGATGTACGTGACAGAAAACCATATCATTTGTTGCCGACTCCTGAATTTATCAAAAAGATTTTTTCTCTCATTAAATTTTTTTTTCAATTGCCTGATAATCGGAAAATTCTGCGGCCCCTTTCCATGTAAGGAAAATCGATCAGCAAGTGTACTTATTTGCATAAATGGTCGAATTTTAATACAACGAAATTTCGATACAACTGAGCAAATTTCTGCTTTTACCGACTTTGTTATATCCAGGTTTAACTGCATTTTGTTCCTGTGGTGGCAAGTAATAATGATTGCACTTTGCCAAAACCAATGAGATCTGAGCTCATGTTGCATAGCTTATCATGGACAATGATGTCCCATAATCTCGAAGGCTGTGCAATGCTCTAATGCCTGCAGTGATTTGATAGGCAATTGTGAAGTTGCAAAGTGCTTGGTAAAACTGGAATTTTAATGTATCATATTTTGTAGTGTGGGAGTGTGGACATCTGCTCTAAGACAGCCTTTCAATAGTCTTTTTGTTTTGTTGTTATTCTACTGTCACCGGCACTAATGCATGAAAAAGCTATAATTTCTGTATGGTATTTACGCCACCTTTTACCTTCTGCACTAGGCATGTCGTTGTCCTACTGAGCTCAAGGTCAAGGGCTAAATCTCTGCTGCGGTGGCTGCATTTTGATGGGGGGCGAAATGTAAAAATGCTGTTGTACTTGGCTTCGGGTACACATTTAAGAACCCCAGGTGGCTAAATTTTAATCACCCACTACAGCAAGGCTCATAATCTGATTGCACTTTTGGCACGTAAAACCCTAGAATCACATTTTTATCTGCACCACCCCTTGGATTCTTAAAATTATAATTGACCTCTCACAAATTCTTATTGTTTTTCTCTGGATGACCTTTGCAATACCACTCATGATTGATGGGGCATTGAACTATATCATGCTTAATGATTAATATAGAAAACTCAGCATACAGTTCATTAGGTACATGAAAACAAATGTTAGTAGATACCGGATACCTGTGTTACTTAGACACTCTTTACTCTCTATAGAATGCACAATATTTGAGAGTCAATAATGTTATGGAACTCAAAGAAGTTGTGCTACGAGTACACAGCATGGCCATCTGGTTTTTATGAAATATATCATAAATCACACACATGGTGCCATAGTGCCAGTTCACAACTACTGTCCCTGCAAGGGCACACATGTGAGTAAAATAGTCTTCAGAAGAGCCCTTCTTGTGGCAACAAAGTACTTCAATGTCCATAGAAGTCATTTCTTTAGAAATGTTTTTTTTTTCTTTTATCTCCACATTTCTTGCTTAGGGCTGATCTGTTTAGCCTTTCTGGTAACATTGTAGTTACATTGTAGTATGTTGTAGTGAGGACATCTTACTCTTTCTCGATTGAGTACCTTGTGCTACAAGTTAACTAATATTTTGGTGCTAGCTTATTTGTAACAACTTGTTTATGATGTGTTACCATTAAATGAATTGTATATGACAGTGTGCAATCGTGCTGCTCAAAGGCTTTGGAGACCTTGACGCAGCTTTGCATGACCCTATTGATGCATTAGACTTTATTAGCTTCACATGCAACGTAACTGCCAGTTTAGCACTTTAGACTGTTTACAAGTAATTCGTTCAAAGGCCTTTAAGATGGCTGCCTGACATGGGTTTAACATTTTCCATCTTTTACTGATGTTGTCAGCTTATAAAAAAGCTGTTTGTTAAGCCACTTGGTTATACATTTATAGTAATTGTAATTATTGCTGTGCTTATTTCCTTTACTCCCAAACCCCTCGCCTTTGTGTTATAAAGGACGCCTGTGATGAAAGAAATTTTTGCCGTTGTGCCACCTCCGAAGCTGGCTCTCAACTGCATCGGGGGTAAGAATGCAACTGACATGATGCGTCACCTAATGAAAGGTAGCACCATGGTCACCTATGGTGGGATGTCACGGCAACCCGTCATAGTGTCAACAGCTGCTCTCATCTTCCAAGACATTAAAGTGGTTGGCTTTTGGAGAACAATGTGGGCCAAGGAGCATGGTAACACCAAACTCGATGATGATATGTATGACTACCTGACCAAGATTTCTTTGGAGGGAAAGCTGCAGCCGCCTGCAAATAACTTGGTTCCTTTCGAAAATTATGAAGATGCTGTAAGAATGTCCATGGAATCATTTGCTGGAGCCAAACAGGTCCTGGTTATGGATAAAAAGTTTGCATAAGGGTTAGGTGTAGTATGGGGTGAGAAAAAGCGTTTGACAGACTTATTCGTTGTCCATGGCCATGATGCAAGCATCATGTTTGTTAGCATTTGTGAATACTTATGTTGCTGTTGTTTCTTCACAGTGCACTTCTATTTCCTTTTTTTTTTTGCTGGTGAGCACTTGTCTGATTTGTAAGAAGAAGCAAATATTTATTTGTGGTTTCCACCTTCAGTTTTATATGCACAAAAACTTTGTAGTTAGCAAGTGCTAATGAGAAACTAAATACATAATGGAGTTGCTCAGGTACTATACTCATTCCCACATATTGTGTGGATACGTTCCATTAATAAAGTCTCGCAAACAGTCACTTTGCTTTCACTTAGTCATGCTAGTCTTATAGATGTGAATTGCACTACTCTTGGTTCTTGGGACATTGAAATCTTTTTACTGTAAAGATGAAATAGCATATTGTTTGAGTCAGTGGCACCTACTTAATACTTCATGTTATGTTTAAGGGAAACCTGTTTTTCTCACTCTTATAGGGAAAGTTTTTTTGTTCGTTGTATCTAAACATGACATGCATGCAAAAATGTTTTTACAGCTAGTGTCATATATATATATATATATATATATATATATATATATATATATATATATATATATATATATATATACTTCCAAAGCAGTGCCGTGGGTTTTGGTCGAGTAGTGTGTAAATGAACTTGTGAGAAGTACTGTTGCAACAACTTGTAAAAAAAAAAATTTATTTGCTGTAAAAATATATCCAACAGTCGAATGTTGGTATTCCAAATATATTGCCGTGGTTTGTCTCAATGCTTTCAGGAACAAAAGGAAGTTCGTGAGACAGTTCTGTAATAAAAATATCCCCTCCTGTTTTCACTATCAAGAAAAGCCAAAACACTTGACATAGAAACAGCAGCCACATTCATAAAGCTCTTCATACTGAACATCAGTTCATGAAGTAGGTGCTCTTCAGCAATTATAGCCATTTAAATAACAGCCAAGGTAGGGAACAATGACAAAGGGACCTCATGGATGAAAACCTTTGTGGATCTGGCCAGTGTCTTGCAAACTGGACGATTGTGGTCACTGAACGAGGCTTGGGCACATCTGGTTCGCTCAGTTCATCATCTGTACACAGTTATCACAATCACTCCACTCCATGGCACTGCGCCATGGTCTATGGTGCACACTGTCGCAGTTACAAGCTTGTGTCATGGATCACTTCTTGAAGACCACTGGGGTACTTGACAGTGGACTGATGTATCACGGTATTGTTCAGAACACTGTTTTTAAGAGCACTGTATCAACACCACCTGATCACACAGATAATAAAAAATGTAGAGGATCAATCTCAGGCTCTTGTATGCTTATGCACACTTCTTGGGTTTCAAAATATTCGATACATTTTTATTTACTGATGAGATTAAGTATGAAATAACTCTCAAGATATGGTAAATAAGAGCAAAAGGAAATAATTACATTACCAACACTTTACGCTTCAGCTGTTCTCCAAAGTTGCTTCTTTTAGCAGGACTGTTTGTATTGAGATTGTGGTGCATTGGCCATGCTTTAAGACATATGCATTGAAGTCTGAAGTCAGGCCAGAATCAACAGTTGGCAGCTTCTAGCCTTTTGCTAAATATAACTTAACTCAAGAGCTGAATCATGGCAGGCACTGCAGCGTCCCTTTAATCAAACTTCGTGTCCCTCACTGAGTTAAAATCATGCTTGCAGCATAAATTTTTCCTTTTCATCATGACTGGTTGTTCCGAGTACACTCGTCACATGCAAGTTTTGCATAAGTGTACCATAATAAGAATGTGGTAAAGTCGCATGTTCTCATCACTGCTGTTTCTAACGCTGTAACATCGGTCAGTAAGAACTGTTGTAGGCACTTAAACATGGGTGTCCCATTGCAATTCCTTGCAAAGTATTCTTAATAGCTGCAATGTCCACTTGTTGAAATAACATGGGCACTGATTCTTACACACAGCACACTGTAGACAGTTCATTTGTCTTCAGGATAGTGTCACCCGGCCTGACTAACATGCTCCGGGTTTTCTCTTGGGCAAACATCTTCATTCTTGAAACCAGCATTTGTTTAATTGCTGGCCATATTTTGCCTCCTGATAAGGCATTACATCAAAGGAAGGATACTTGAATATGTTCCCCTTGCTTTTGTCACCACACGTGTATCCTTACCTCTTTGATAGTTTCACTTGCAGGGAGAAAAAAAAGTCAGTGCTGGAGCAAAAGTTTTATGGAGTTCAATGTCTGGTGACATCCCGCTTTGGGCACTTTGCATTTCGATGTCCTGTTGATCAAGAGGCCTGTCATAATGATGTGGAGCACACATTTCGTCCTGGACAAAAGCAGTGTCCTCAAGAGCCCATGGTCTCAACCTGCACTCAGCATCGGTTTTGCGCCAAGCCACAGTCGTACGCCATGACCAAACCTGGACCATTTTTCATTCACCGGTCTCCAAGTTCAAAACCTGGTAGCCTCTGGTTTCTCGTCAACCTTATGGATGTTTTCAACTGAGAGTCCCTCGGTGATTGTAGTTTTGCTTTCGTACTTGTCTTGCTGGTCACTGCTGTCTTCGGCAAGATCGTCCTCATAAAAGCGCTTGATGCGTCCGCTGAGCAGGAACTGGCCGATGTAGCAGACGCCGGCGATGGCCAGAAAAATGATTGTGACGAGATGCAGCATGTAGCGCAGCTTGACAGCATCGTACACCCAACAGTTGCCGCGCCGTCCGCATTTTTCCTCCCAGATCAAGCACGAGTGGTCCAGGATGGCTCCGTATATCAGGGGGTAGGGTATGAAGGCTGTGGAGAGAGAGACGAATTAGTGTGATCGCTTCGAATATTATGGTCAATGTATGCAGTGTCAATAGACAGATTTAGTACTGCGTCATGGCGATACGTATGCAGCCTGCAAGTGCTTTGCGGAACGTAGGAGCGCGTGTCACGTTAAGGCTTTTAGTACTGCGAAATGCCTACGTTCGTAAGAGGGCGAGCGTTAGACGCCGAGCGCGTCGGAGCGCATTGGCCGCGTCCGCCAGCACGAACCGTCGGTCGAACTAGACGCTGTTGATCTCACTAACGTGATGACGTGTGGTCGTGTTTCCGTTTCGTCGAACTATATTTAGGCCTTTAAGAGACTACTTTTAATACGGATGAAATGCACGAATCATATTGAGAAAAATAAAAACCGAGCACTTGCTTTCTGAGGCTGGCACGGTCATTTGCAACGAACTGCGCCAACAGCGGGTCGAGCCTTTCGCGCAAACAGCACACACTGAACAGTTTCTCAAAAACAAAGTTCCTATTTTTGCTATGCATTCCCACTGCAGAATTCGGGAATGGTTTCTGCGCGTCCACTTCACGGAGCAAAGCAAAATCGTAGGCCATTGAAAAGTACAGCCAGTGCCTCACTGGTACAGCCTACCGCTGGTCGCCTTTGACGCTGCCATTTGGGGAAACTCCTTGGTCTCGCGCTCTCCCGAACAAACGAGAACCACGAGAGCAGCATGCAAAGCTCCCTACATATGCACGCAAGAATCGGATGCGTGCGTACAGAGCAGCCGTGTACGCATTACCTGCCGTTCGTGCTGCATTCTGCACATGCGCACTTTGCAGAACGTAACGATCTTATGTACACAACGCCGTTGTGTACGCTACGTACGCAGTAATAAAACTGTCTAATAGCAGCATCTTATGTGCTTCCGAAATTCCAATGTAAGTAGTAGAATGTGATGTAATCGTTTCTTCAAGTGCTCGACGTGTAAAGTTGACGTGTCAAGTTTTCCTATCCGTTCATTCTTTTTTGTTGCATTCTTGAACCTATTAGGTTTATAAATTGACAGCATTATTGTATGTTTTTCTGGCAGCTCTTCGCATGTGCAAACTAGTCTGAGAGCCACCTGCGACGCGACATTTTCTCGGTAGAGGGATGTGGCGTCAGGCTTCGTAGCCAAGAAAAGAAAAAAGGGGGAGAGGGAAGGTTTATAGTAGTTTTGATTGTGAATTAATGCCTGAAGGGGAAAAAATGTGTCTGTTGTCTTAGACAGAACACAAGGTAGTACCGTACAGTTTTACGCAATGCACCATGCACAGAACCAATGGATGATCTATTTAAACATTTTGCACCTAAATGCACCGTTTATACTGAGAACAGGTGAGCAAAACTGCTTTTCTTACCAAGCATATGTAAGATAGAACCTGTGGTCCCCATTGCCATGCTCTTGTCGATGGGGTCGACGCTCCTGCAATATCGAACGGAGGGAGATTTCTGAACCCCTGAAACCAAAACACAATCCCACATCACGGGGAACTAGAACTTGTCCTTTATTTTTGACCATGAAGGGTGTACGTTTGGACAAAACGCAGTTATTTGAGTTTCAAGTTTGCATAATAATTAATTAGTGATTGGTTTGCTGATTATACATAACTCTTGCTCCAGGGTATCAGAAATGACATCGTTTGTGGGATGCCTAGGACGCGCATACAGAAAGTAGTCCGTACTTATAAGGCTTGAAAAAGAGAGTGAAGAATTTTAATAACGTACATTCAATGAGATTCTCGGAACAGTTGCGATATGAAAAAAAAAAACAACAAAAAAACAAATGCGGATCCAAAGCACATGTGGCAATCTCTGTGGATTGAAGCTTTCGTGAAGCGGTTACTAAGTATTCAACGGCATAAAACTAAACGCGATGCGTACAACTGTCTTTATCGTCACACATACCCTGTGGCGCGAGTTTCGAGCAATATTTATGTTTCTGCACTGTAGCGGTGGCAACTTTAACGTGGTGCCATGTTTATGTCTGTGTACCTTATCCTTCAAAATCTGAAGTAGAATGGTTCGTGTTTTTCTCCGTTTCATTGCTCCGGCTAGGCGTAATGGAAGAAAGCTTCGCTTTAAAAAATATAGCACATATTTTTCTTATCTAAAAGGCGCTATCAGTGCGTTGGATTTACACTCAAAGTGCTTACACAGCGACTTGTTCGGAACAACGTCCAACAGATGCTGCCACATGGGCATGGGTCGCGGTCTTCAAGTCACGGAAAGGTATCTCAAGAGCTCGGCGTGGGCCAGTAAATGCGAGCAGCGTGCTACAGAAAGCATTAATCGAGTTCTCTGGGCAACAAAAAATAGGGTTTAGATATTTTTTCGCAGTGTAGTTCCGCTGCAACACGCACAGGCTAGCATCTTTGCGCACCTGAGGAAGATGAGCAGGCCCCCTACACGACCTGTGGAGCCCAGGAACTGGCCGGCGATCACGATGCCCAAGAAGAGGCCCAACTTTTGACACGTGGAGCCGCAAAGCCCCGACATCACGTAGGAGTCGTCCACTCCGTGGTCACCTGCCGCGATGCAGCTGCAGTCCTTGTATATCTGCAAAGCAGACGAGAGCAATAAATGTGTTGCGCATGTGCACAAATGGGAATAGAAATAATTTGCTGACTCATATTTCGCCCTCAGTGTCTAAAACCCTATGTGTCTGCGCGAATACAGGCTATCCAGACGACTGTCTTTATTTCTGCGTCTGTTCCGAATTCCATCATGATGTGAGAATACGCTCGCACGGGACCACTCAAATACATGTATTTGCACCAACTGTTAGTTCTCATCCAGGGCATTTACTTGGCCGCTCTGAAGGGCTACCGACATCTTGTGTACGATCTACAACCCCTCCTGGCACAGCACCTACAGATCGTTCTATATTTTTTCTCACACTGAATCTCTTCCCTTTTAAGAAAGACTCTGACATCGACCAGAAGCTGAACTGCGCGAGGATGGGGCGATTGTGAGATACAACAGAGCGCTGACTGACACTGATGGATTTATTGAGCGAGCCGAGAAGTAAGACATCGAGCCCCACTTTCCTCTACCTGTGTCTACTGGTTGCAGATAGGAGCGGTTCAATCCAGCTGCGCCCAAGCCCATTCTACGAGCTTTGAGCTTAGCTACAAATTAGAGCTTGAAGATTTCCTTATATTTACCGTCATGTTCGTCGACGACATGCCCACGGTTCTGCAGCCGGCATGGCACGGTGAGAAATAGCTTGTCATTTTGTTGCTTGAGCACACCGGCTCGTATATCTGGGTGTTGCAATTGCAATCCACGTTGCACTTGTCCAGCAGCGATGTCCTGTAACCAGAACACGCGTGAGTTTTGTCGGTACGCGCAAGATGTGAGAATTTGCACCCGACGACTTTGCGCGTTTTGGCTTGCTGTTTGCTGATTGCCGTAAACATTAGGAGACGTTCTGGCTTTTCTGTTGTGGGTCCAACACACGTGGGCTTCAATATGGCGCCAATACGCTGTCAACTCTGCTATATGCAGGGCTTGCTACTTGAGATAGGGTTTTTGAATTGGCATGGAGAGAACCAAAAAGTAGACACACACTCACACAAAAAAGAAAATAAAAAGAAAGAAGGCGAACTAGATTAGGCAAAGTTAATACACTCTTGGTCACCAGCGCGTCCTTTAAGGGGGTGCTGACTGTCGAGAACACTCAGCGAGAGAACGTTGTCTCCATGCAGGGAAACTGACATTGGACATGTCACTGCTTTGTACCTGCCAGGTAGCACGAATGTTTGGAGTTTTACATAGGAGAATACGTTAGATGAGCGACTCACGCGCTGATGTTTCTGCCGGGGGCGACTCTGGCAATGTTGGGGCTATCGCAGCCGATGAACATCATGGCGACGAAGCCTGCTATCATGGCCAGCTCCACGAATGCCGAGTAGCCGGCCACAATGCGCGGGCCTGGCCGGAACCGGTGTATGACGACGCCGCCGGTTACGATTCCGACCAACGTTGTCGCCACTTTGGCCGCCCCTGGATCAAAAGACTGGAATGAGGTCTGTGTTTCCTTTATTGCTCTGCCATGATTGCGGATACCCTGCCATCCGTGACATGCATATTTTCCGTATCATAACTCCCGCTTGCATTTAACGTGGAGCCTTTGCGTATGTCATCTTTTTGCCAGCGGGTACTCTATAGTCATTCGTGACAGTGGCGTAGCCAGAATATCTAGCGGGGAGGGGGGGGGGGAAGCCCGCTTTTTCGGGGAGGTGGGCTGGGCAGGCCGCATATTGACAGAAATTTCGGGGGCGGGGGCGGGGGTGACGTGCTCTGTATTACACCCGTGGCTACGCCACTGATCCGTGACATTTGCACGGTATCTATTTTAAGGCCCGTGCGCAATTAAGAAGGCGTCTTTACCGCCGTAAGCCACCATAACTTGCGCTTATGTGAGATGGAGAGAGGGAGAAGAAAGAATAATTATATTTAAAAAAATGGGATATGGAATGGTGCCGTCTCTTTGTTTCTATAGCATCTTGAGACAAAGGCGTTGAAAATTGCGTTGGGCGGGAAAGACGAAGCTGGTGCTTCAGAGGTACTCTACGAACAACTACAAACAAAAAGCACTACCGCATTAATAATGCCATTTTTTCATGCATTTCCAGCCAACGCACAGGGTATTATACTGTCCGCTTTAAAGGTCACCACCTTCTCGAATGGAAGCGCATAACGTCAGCTAACCGTCCCGGCTTACCTGTGTAATAGTTGGCCTTCGACGCCGATTGCCTAAACTGGAACTCGACGTATTTGCTGAACGAAGTACCGTAGCCGGCTGTGGCGAGCAAGACGCATACTAGGCCAGTTGTGTGGAGCATGAAGATCGGGTTACGGACCAGCCTCTTCAGGATAACCATGATGTCTGCAGCATAGGGAAAAGAAACGGTATGGAAGAACGTTTGCAAGTATTACGCAAGAGCACTTGCTTTTCACTCTCTTCTAGTAGCCGCTGTATACGGCTCCTCATGTACGGCTGGCTTGCCTGCAGCCAGGACCGACATACCATGCTGTGAGGTGCCGTTGCAGTCGATAACCTTTTCTTGTTTCAGAGTGCAAAATCTCCAGACACTTGATAACATCAGCGCTCACGACCAAGATGATGCTCGAGACTGCAGAGCCATTACGCGTGTTCGTGTCCAGCCTGGTCACCCGGCAAGCGGTCCGGGCTATGGACCTTCTCAACAGATATCGTACTAACTACCTCACCCGCCCATGTCACTGCGAACTTGTCGCGGGTCCCTTGCTCGCTCAACTTGATGCACAAATTTCTCGAAGCAAATGTTTCTGTCTGTTCCCTTGTGGCTCGATAAGACTAGCGCACGTATCAAGAGGCCTTAGCTTCGACCCCAGCTCGTATACGGCCTTTTTCCTTTACCATATTTTTCCAGCGGTGATATTTTCACACGGACGCCAATCAGTTGAGAAACTCGCCATATAGCCACAACGTCAACTAGAACATCCTGTAGGTCAGTGGGGGTATTGAAAACTGGAATCGTTGTGTCCCGCTGAATTGTCCGAGCTGTTGACATCGACACCAGAATAATTTTGTGCTGTAATTGCTTCAGTCACTGTGATTGACTAGCATACTACAACCTTGAAGTCTACAACCGCTAAACCCACGGTCACTATCCTAAGTAGCCTGACGTACTATCCCGCAATTTACTTCTAAGTCACTTCTAAACCATTTCCATACCTCACATTTCCCGTCTCTTACTCTAAAGCCACCACAAAGCCATGGCCTAACTAAGCTCTCGTTGTCATCCTTGGTAGTCTGCTCGATACACCTGTGATTCAGCCCCTTTAACTGTAATAAAAATTTATGACAACAACCTTTGATCATGGCCATGCTGATGCCATGGTGGCCCGTCCTTTCGGTGCACTTGGAGTCCTTGTTCGCCTTCACCACGGACAATCTCTGCATACGGTTCACTTTGTAATTCTTGCCGGCAGGTAGGATGCGCGGGAACATCATCATAGGTAGGGCGACCACGGTGAGGCCGATGGCGAACAGTATGTAGCCTATCCACCAGGCGCCCACCCAACGGGGATCCTTTGGGGAGATGCCTGGATCGCCTGTGCAGAGAGATGACGTGCAGCATACATTCACTATCTCTTTGCGTATCGACAGTATGCGTTGATAGGGGCCGAATAGATCTACGAGGGAATGCGTTGGAGCGTCCTAGCGGTTCAGAAGGCACAGCTACTGCAATCAATCAGCCGCAACTGCAGCATTAACTTTTGGCTCAGCCTTACCTTGTTCTGTCTCTTTCGAGGGTCCAGGACTTCTACGTGTTACGTTTATTTGCTACCTTATAGCAGCTAACGCACTTGTACACCAAAAGGAGGATAATACAATGGAAAGACAAGGAGACAGGCATGGATAAAGCACGAATTCCAAAATAAAAGAGTTTATTACCTGTCGGCGCTCTCTTTTTATATCCAGAAATCGTCCGAAAACATTTTCTTAGAAGTAGCAATTCACGCGTGGGTGCCTTTCCCGGCCTCTGTCGATCCCTTTGTGCGCTATGGCTGGTTGTGATAGATTACAGACTCGTCCATACCTTTTTTTTTTATGTATGTACCGAGCGTGGGAATATTACCAAGCGTGAATGCACAATTGTAGCCTTTGAGTTTGTTCCGATGGTGCGTCATGGTAGGATTACATTTACCTAGTCTGGGTATGCCGTCGATTGGGAATGCTCAAGACGTCGCCTTTGACTGTGTTTTGGTGTTAGCTGCGCGGTTTCATCGTGTGGCTGCAAGTGCGTCGCAGCTGATATTAGCACGCAGATAAGGTTAATAAGCAAGAAGATGTACGACTGCCTGGAGTACTTACGGAAAGGATCTTCGTAAAAGCGCAGGCATACCCCGGCTGTCACGAATCCGAGAACAGGGCCGAGAAGTCTGAAGGCAAATCCCATGCCTGCACATAAAGTAAGCTTGTTTTGTTTTGCAGATAAGATCATATAGACAGAGAACGTGCAAAAGATTGAAATATTTGCAGATAAGAAGAGGATTAAATCAGGCCAGGCTGGTGGTTTACTGCCACGATAACTCTCTCGACTGGATCGGCAGCTGAAAAATTTCATTAGCAAAAAGAAAAAAACAAAAACAAAAAAGAAATGGGGGTGTCACTTTTGAAACTCGCGTCGAAACCTTGGCGCTCGTCGAACACGCGTTCAAGTGACAAATGTATTCGTTGCTTGTTTTAAGTTTCCCAAAAATAGCAGGTGGCCATTCATACGGCAGTGCAGTGTAATACAGTGTAAACGAATAACGGGCTTTAGCTGGACACTGCTTTCAGCCATTGGCCAGAGGTGCTGGTGCACGCAAAAGGGAAAGTGTCTTCGAAAGTGAGAAACCGAGAATACGGTCCCCATAGTCATGTTTACACGCTGAATATGCGCCATGGATTCGGAATTTTATCTCGCCCGAAACAGTAACACATTAGTCTGCGAAAATCTGCGTTTGCCCTCGATTGCCACTTCAGCGCCACGTAGTGTGAAATGGCCGCGCTGGAAATGCGTTACATGTGATTGCATCATCTTAATGTACAGCGATGCATGGATCGGCTGTCATCTTTTCACCCTGCTTATTGATCTAGCCACAGCTGCTTTCTCCACAGCGCATCAAGTAATATTTGAAAAGGCGGTACAACAAAAGACAGGATCAGTGTATCATCTTTCCGAAATGATTTAGCTCGTTTATATGCTTTCGTGCTTTACTTCCTTATTTTTTTTTATCCGGGTGAGATTTATGGTGCAGGCCTGCTTGCTAAGTCACTGCGAGAATTCCACGATACTTTTGCGAGATTTTCGAAAATTTTTACAGGTTACTTTCAAGAAGCTCTTCGGCGATTCACGAGAACTTGCGGAGCTCCAGCCTGGCTCTGAATGCATACATCCTGTTTGACCGTGCGAGCCTCTCAATAAGTGCCAGTTGCTGGCGCATTTTAAGCATTGAGTGCCTCTCGGCAATAAGCAATGCGTCGTACAATGCGTTTTTGTTTTCTCTTTTTCTCGCACTCATGAACTGCATACAATTCGCGAGGAATAGGGTTTGTTGGTTGGGCGGGCTCACCGAAGTACAGGGGCGAGTTCTTCTTGCGTATGTTGTCGTCCATGTATGTGCTTCCCGCGATGAAGAACGTGGACGCGCCGAAGCCGTTCATAAAGTTTGCGACGAAGAAGAGCGCAAACGGCGTGTAGCTGTCCGCCATCGACGGGCCCCCGCATTCACGGTGTCCAGACATGGCCGAGTTGCACAACAGGCTGTCGGGACTGCGCCGTCGGGCCCCCAGTGCATGCGCCGTGCTCGCTGCGAATTGTGAGAAAGAGAATTACTGCATGTTTTTTTTTAAACTAGACTACATTACATTAGAATAGAAGTCGGCAATGGGCAACCCGTTAAGCGATTTACTGTTTTGTCTACGACGCCACAAAAAAAGAAACTTCTAGAAAGAAAACCACTCTCTATGGCCATGCTTCCTTGGAGCGCTGATTCACGTGCTATAGTTGTTGCTTCAGCATTCCCGTGAACGTATCTTCGTACGCGTTGGTGTAAAGAACGCTAATATTTTGCCAACTATCGACGCGATACAGTTTCTGTTGACAGACGTTGGTGTCAATATTTGACACACCAACAACTAATGTGCTAGTATCCAGACTTCGCTCACAACATCCAGAAATCAAAATGCGAAAGACTTCGTGTATTTCGAATCTTATGCCTTCAATTGTATGCCGTGTTTGGCACAATGAATACATTTTTCTTTGTGTGTTCATAATAGTCGGCTCTGGCGTTCCGGTTTTGTTGATGGGCGTGACGGTCGCAAGTTGGACATGTAGCTCGTCGGGCTCTACAATTTCTCACCAAATTGTTTATCGATGGTAAGACGGCACGGAGATGGTGATTACAGTGGCGCCATGCTACATCGAGGGCCTGCGATGACAGTGTACGCCGCGAATCCGCGAATAAGGCCCCCCTGTACACAGCCGACAAACGCACGGTCGTCGCGTGACCATCGCAGCGCCGGCGTTTGACATGACACAGCATTTTCTCGTATGTTTCTGCTCAAAAATGGGATGCTGGTGACATTGAGAGCATCGGTAAACGTCACCGGCGTGTCATTTCCGAAGAAAAAATTAACCGACGATTACGATACTTCCTAATGCGAAATTTGAGTGCAGCTGCATACGTGTTTTCATTTCGCGCTATATTGGCAGGCGTGGAGAATCTGTCTCGTGCTGCACATTGCAAGCGGAGCGAAGTGTGGCTCGACTGCCTCGCTAATCGGGAGATCGCAAGAGGCGGCGTGTGGGTGACGCGTTGGCGCGATTCACAGCAGTCGCCGCAGACAGACCTCCGTTCATGCATCGCTTTGTTTACATATACGGTATTGGTGGCTTCATCGGTGAACAGACGGCGCGCGCTACTCTGGCGCCATCTCGTAGCCATCGCCGCCGCAAAGCTCGCCTTGCGCGGTACTACGCGTTTCGTCTCCCGCTTTCGTCATACCCTCCTCCTCCGTTTTCTGCCTGGTGGTTCCGCTGCACCCTCCGCCTCCCCCGCTTTCTGCATCACGATACCGCTGCACCCTCAACCTCCGCATTCCTCCTCGCCCTCTATTCGCAGTCGCCGTCTTTCACCCGCGCTCCGCGTTCACTATTTCATCTTTCGCTGTGCTCGTTCGCTCGGTTACGAGGACGGCGAGGGACGACGCCGACGCTCGCCGCAGGAACGGGCGCTCTAGAAACTGCGTGAGAACGCCGCCTTGTGGCGTACGCCGGTGCCGTGATATATGACGGGGCGGGCGTTTGACGGCTGTGTGAATACGGCCTAATAGCCGTCGCGGTAAAAACTAAAAGCGAGTGAAGGAGAGTGTCCCTCACAGAGGATGTGCAGTCCCGGTCCGTAGATCATGTAGGGCACGATGCTCAGGAAGCAGCTGAGCACAACGATGAGCGCCCCCATGCCCATGATCTTGGGCCGGCTGATGCGGTTTGCATAGTAGCCGGCCAGCATGTTGATGATGATGGGGCTCAGGTTGTCCGCGATCAGTATGATGCCTGTCGTCTGGCTGGACATGGCGAACCGCCTCTCGATGGTCGACAGCGTGCCCACGAAGTACGTCTTGTACGCGCCCTGCGAGTGAACGCCGATCGGAAAGGATTTGTGCGATCAAGCTCGAAAAAAAAGAAGAAAATAATCAATATAAACGGCGCAAAATGCTTCGCGCGGCTTGTGAAACGTTCGTGAGGTGCTATGTTGAGAAAATTTCAATCTTGCGAAAGTTGTATTTCGTATTTGGCAACTGCGTCAGCTGTCAGTTTACATCATTGGTGTTTCTATGAACACTTAGCCATCTCTTTCTTTTTTTTAAGGCAAGTACTGTCCTTGAAAGGCTCATGAAACTGCAGAATTGGATTGGCAATAATTTCTTATGACATAGTGGGAAAATGCCGCGTACCGTGGCCGTGTTTTCTCACTTGTAGTGCTCGTGTTCTGTATCTTTTCTATACTTCTCTTTCTGGATAATCGAAGCTAGCGTCCCTTGTCACTCTTATTCTTTCTTTTGCTTTTTCTTTATTAATACATCACGAGCGTCCAGAAAGTCGCAGAGGAGGCCATTTGACAGTAGTTAAACATGACAACTTCAGGGAGGATTTGGCGAAATGGGACGAGAAGAACAGCACAGGGCAAGAACTGCCCCTTATGGGAGGTCGAGGCCCAGTAGAATTACCCAAAGTTTGCTGAGGTCAGTTATCGGCTTACGTGGAGAGATTCCACAGGCTACTCGCTTCATTTCTCATTGCTGGAAGATCGCAGCAGCTGCGCGGCACAGATCTCAAACCTCTGCAACAATCGCAGTATACTACTTGCTTTGGCTTGTCGGTCAAACGCCAGACTGTTCACGACGTGTCTTACGTCCGTACAAGCTATGCCGCGAGGAAGGTGGGATCACCTGCAGGACACCCATGAGGCTGTAGACGACGAAGAACATCCTTGGAGTGGCGAGCCGCTGCATGATTCGCGGGGAGCAGCTTCCCAGGCCGCACATGTAGTCACGTTCCTCCTGGAGCTCGCCATCGGCCCCACCGCCGCCGGGTGTACACCCAGCTGCTGGAGCGGCGTTTCCGTTCGTCTTCGCGTCGGACCGCGGCAATTCCGTCGTCGCTCGCTCGACGGTCCATGGCTGCTTCTGAGTACCTGTTGAAAGAGAGGAAGAGGGAAGGACAGGGAGGCGTAGCCAGTGTAAGGACCAGCTGGCTAAACTGTGCTGGGATAAGAGGGTAAAGGGAATCAAGGACGATATAGTTGAGGTAAAAGACACAAGAAAAGCTGTGGAAATAACACAGTTCATAACACAAAGCAACAGTTCCAGTCTGTCGCTCAGTCCGCACGCCACGAAACGGAGCAAAACGTTAAGAACCTTCTGTGTTGAGAACGGTGTGGACCGGTGTCCGAGGATTCTCTTTTCCTAAGACAAGGGGAGATTTCTTAGCCCACGTATAGCCCGTTCTAAAGCTCTTTTGTAGGTGTGCACTGTAGCTAGGCCACTCACAAAAGGAGATTCTTGATCGTATTCTGTCGGCCACTTCAGTGCGAAATAAATAGGCATTCGCAAACGCCACGCCGTGCCTCAGCTTGCTCGGCATGTCGTTTCAGTCTTTTGGTATCCCAGACATAAGACGGAGCTGTAGATGCTGATCCAAGCTATGAAGACGATCGTGTTGGTAAATTCGCTCGAGCTCGAACCTGTGTGCCATTGTGTAAGTGCGCGTGCCAGTGAGCGAGTTCGTGATGCCTAGAAAGTCGACCAGTAGCGCGAGGCTGTATAGGGGCGAGCTTTTCGCATTTCAATTCGGAGATGAAGGCGAGACAGAAGCGACCCACCGATAGGCAGAGCTTTCTGCTCCCACTTAAGCGCGAGACTGTTCTTATATACGATGCGTGGCAACACGTCTTTCTGATCTCTGAGTATCAATTCGTTCTTGCGGAGTGACAGCCGGCAGTGATTGCCAGCTAACGCCTCTTGAAGCTACGTGACTGTACTACCACAATCACTGCCAAATCAGACAACCATAGCAATTGTGTGCTCTGGAAGTAGATTAGGACATCTTACTGAGACATTTAGTGCACGTTATGTAAAAAAAAAAGAAAGTTGTTACAAGTGAACAACGAACACACGGACAAAACGATCATGACATTTGAAGAATACAGGACGCCCGCTGCTTTAACTATAACGTATAAACAAAAGATGTTTCATGGTTAGTCACCAAGTACCTAACCCCATTGCCAAACTACAAGGTCACGCGACTTCGAAAGATGTCGCACGGGTTTGTTCTTGTATAGGCCACCACAGCTTGTTCGCTACGAAACCTCTCACGAAGTCAGAATTATAAAGTTTAATACATCGTCCAGCAGCACACACGACGATTGTGGCCGCCTGTATTGTGTGCTATGCAAATGAAAAACTTATGTCGCGCATGTACGACCTCACCACTAAAAGAAGTAGCCTTTCTGCCGCACAAAAGGCATTGTCGCAGAGGCACACGTCAAAGAGAACGTAAACTTATGCGTCCGTTTAAAGAAAGAGCAGGAAACTGGCCTCCGATTTCTTTTCTAGCGCATGTGTGTGTGCATATTTCCAGACGCTCTTTCTCGAAGAACGTGAGACATTCAGTGATAAGTGTAGGCAGAAGCGCATTAATAAAGAAATTAAGAAAGATGGGACGTGATGCGTAAGAAAGCCGGAAATCGCGAACTATATACAACAATGGGAGGTGACAGAAAGAAAGGCTTTGGGTCGGGCACAGAGTTTAGACTAAATGTAATACATATGTCCGGCGCTATTGTAAGGATATTCAAGCAGTCGACCTTTTTATGTACGGTCGCCTACGTTTTTTGGTTTCTGTGTTTGTTTGACGTGCGATGCATTGATTTTAAAAGGGATGTTATAGACAAAGTTGCATATATCAAAAGAATCCAGCATCCTTACTACTACAGCAGCCATGGGACCAAGAAGCCGGATGATTCGCAGCCACGAAGCAAACCGTCTGCTACCGACGCAGATATTCAAGCCGTTACAGAGACCATTTGTCTATAGAAACATGATACTGACGTTATGACAATTCGTTCCGATAGTCGGGGAGCGTTACGTGCCTTTTCAAAAAATGAATTCCCGGATCATATCCGAACTACACTGACCACTTATGCATGCACTAACGCCCTGGATTACTACAGGTCCTCTTGGACTGGGCACCAGGCCACCAGGGGATAGAGGGAAATGAACTAGCTCATGCCGTAGCTTGCGATCCTTTAACTCCGAACAACTCCATTAAGTGGTCCTAGACCTATTGCCCCAGAAGTGTCAGAGCTAAACATCGAAAACAACGCCGTAGGGCTCAAGAAATACAAACACAACAGGCTCCTCTTACCATCCCCATCACAAACACACTAGAGAGGATGCTGCACTAATCCGCCAGGCACACACTACCCAAACGATGCTGCTCAACACCACATTGAGAACTGACGTGGCACACTAGCGTGTTAAGTATGGGACAAAAAACCCCAACTCACTTCATACTTAATGGGAATGTGCCAGAGCACTAGCTTTCTCCACACTTTTTCATTCGCCTGAGCATCTCTCTCTCCCTTCCCTTCGCCTGTGAAAGCTGTACCGCTCCGCCGCAATAGCTGCATCCTACACTATGGCCGCTGCTGGTAGCCCACATCGAACACATAATTAGACCCTAACAAACAGACACAACATCTAAACCTTGGCCACAGATGGACTCCAAAAGCAACGGCTCGGACTAAGAGTCGTGAAATAAGGTTTATTTATATCTCTCTTATTAGTTGAGGTTCTTTAGTACTTGTGCGATTCTCGTTAGTTTGCTTTTTAAAAAGAAACCCTCAGTGCAATATCGCTTGTTGACTGTTGACGATAGGATTCAATCAATACGAATAAAATAAAGTATCATAAATTGCGCCATGTGTGCAGTTTTTTAATTTTTTTTACATATCAGTCAGAGGAAATGTCACACAGTGGAACCGTGCAGCACATGGAGAGGTTCAGAAGAAAAGAACGATGCCTTGTTTCGTTTAGCACAAGGATACATAATGGTACGGAAGCGGATGAAACCAGGGCTGACAGTAGAATACACTCCATCTGAAGGGGCGACTCTATGTGTGATGTCGCACAAGTATAGCAACGGTCTAGAATCGTCTGACCCGGTTGATGGCAGTACAAACAAATTTACGAGATGAATTGATTGGTTATTTGATTCACTGATCGGGTTTAAAGTCCCGACACAACACCTTGACAGTGAGAGATGCCGTACTGTAAAGTTACCCCATACTTAACTGTACACAGTTGTTAAGAATTGGGTAGCCCTGCAAGGTAAGAAAATCGATTAAGCCATTCAATATCATGCGCTGTTGCATTAAGGGATTTGTGTGCTTCAGCGATACCCTTTAGTAGGTATTTCTATAAGATATATCTCTTTCTTTGTACGTACGCGTCTTATGTCCTGATTTATTGTTTGATTACGAGGAACACAAGTCCGCTCACTCGCTGTATCTTGTTGTCCAACATGCAGTGGTTATTAGGCCCGGTGTACATATACTGGGAGCGCCAAGTGCGGCCACTTCACTGTGTCTCTTTTCAAGAACACATGAATGCCATCCTCGCCTTTTGGTGCGGTCGCGCGTTTCTAAATCTCTCTCTCTCTCTCTCTCTCTCTCTCTCTATATATATATATATATATATATATATATATATATATATATATATATATATATATATATATATATATATATATATATATATATATATATATATATATATATAGTCTGCGAGATACAGATCGAAAGGTGTCGCGGTAAAGGAAAAATAAAGAAGGTAAGGGAGCGGAGGGGTTAAAGATATCTGTATGCACCGATCCTATGTGGCCATAAATGCAGGCTACTACTAAAACGCATAATTCGTTAGGCGCGCACAGGCAGGCAGGGTACTTTCTTATTACTTAGGGTGCGGTGTGGGCGGATACACTACTCATTCCCATTTCGCCAAGATCATCACGTTCCTGGCGTCGCTTCTCGGTTCGCAGTTGTAAACACGCTTGCTCTTGTTTCAAGCAGGTGTCATATTGCCTTGTTTCATCGTGTTTGTGGTAAGGTATATACTTACGTATGCGGCGCTCTTGGTACGCGCTGCGAGGAAATGTGGAATGCTCGGCACTTTGCTGTTGTTTTCGCTGATGTTCTCGCGCGACATCATGTCTCGCCACCGTTGACAGTGCGTGACGAATTACAAACACGTGCAAAGCAGTTGGAGACAGGGAAGTGATCAAGATTTTGATCAGACGTTCGTCAGAACGCCTGCGTGTGCGGAATGTTGGTCGGTTTCAGTGTTATAGTCGTTCAATGGTTACTAATTTCGATTCCCCCGGGAAAATTGTTGGTTATTAGCTTCACACTCAGCCTTAACTTAAGGTAAGCCCTTAAATTATGGGGTTTTACGTGCCAAAACCACTTTCTGATTATGAGGCACGCCGTAGTGGAGGACTCCGGAAATTTCGACCACCTGGGGTTCTTTAACGTGCACCTAAATCTAAGCACACGGGTGTTTTCGCGTTTCGCCCCCATCGATATGCGGCCGCCGTGGCCGGGATTCGATCCCGCGGCCTCGTGCTCAGCAGCCTAACGCCATAGCCACTGAGCAACCACGGCGGGTTTAAGGTAAGCCCTACGTAGTGTGATGCGCTAAATGTGACTTCGCCGCGATTGCTATGACGTCACTTCAAGCGTTCATTTTCTATACCAAAACCAAAGATTTATTTACACGCGTGGGCAGTTGAAGGTAAGGATATTAAAAAAAATGAACTGTCCATCGAAAGAGAGCTCTCCTGCTGTTGATATAAAATTTTCTTGCCTATGACAACATGAAGATATTACGACTCGCCCGCGGTTTTCCATGCTTATGAAGATTGTTAAAACATTTCAGCGTTTCCGATCACTTTCACTACGCTCCAGAGTAAGATAGAAATTGTGTTCTTGATTGACTCCAATGTTCACATGGAAATTGTTGGACACCTTACAGGCCACTGCGTGTTCTACGACGATCAGACAGTGTTTCTCCGCGCTAGAATTAAAGTCGGCTACGTGGCATGGATTGTTCACATACGAAAATAACATTGCAACCTGGCCGCAGAAGGTATTCATGCAGAAATGCAAAATGCTGATCGAGTGTCGCTGCGCTTCTGAAAGGCCACAGTACTCTTGGACCGCTTGTGAACGTGTAACGGAACGCTTAGGCCTGTCCGTTGTGCACGTATACACATATATGTTAACTGGCCATCTTTTCCCTCTCTCATTTACTTTTGCCCCTTCCCCCAGC
This sequence comes from Dermacentor albipictus, assembly GCF_038994185.2. Classification (NCBI taxonomy): domain Eukaryota; kingdom Metazoa; phylum Arthropoda; class Arachnida; order Ixodida; family Ixodidae; genus Dermacentor; species Dermacentor albipictus. The sequence goes on from NC_091825.1 coordinate 124,099,736, forward strand.
GCAGAGTAGCCAACCGGGCACATTCCCCCTAATATCCTTCAGTTCCTTCTCTCCTCATTTGTTTAACCGATTGCGGCTTTTTGCCATTAAACTTGATTGGTTAGACGATCGACAAACTGTGCTTTTATTCAGAAAAAGAAAGCTCAAACGCTGCAGTTCTTTTTCAGAGCAAATGCTATAGCCAGTCCTCAGTGCTGGACACATGATTAGCGAAGGCCGCTGCCCATCATCAGCGCTCACTTATGAACGAAAATATTTGTGCATTGGCAACTCATTGTAGTACGGACATGTACGGGTTTACAATCGGAACGCTCGCGTCTCCAACTGCAAGCCGGCCTCCGCTACAGTGTGACAACCAGCTATGACCGCTAGATACATGACAACAGATTCCACAAAACACTGCTTCAATTCATACACAACACAGGCCTCACAGCACACATATAATACACATGTACGCACCAAGAATTATGCCTTAAGGGCAAGTCTTTATCGCAATAAAAAAAAAAAACTCATTATAGTAGCATTCATAAAGAGTCCTCGTGAGGTTTTGTTTCAAGCTTTGGGCATGAACATTTGACGCGGTAGCCGTTCCTAGAATAATGCGTCAATATATACTCGGGAATGTTTATGCCTCTAGCCTACGTGCTTGCCTCTTAGAACCTCTTCCTATTGTGTCAGATTCATCAAACTACTTTACAACACTTAATATACGTATTCCAGCGCCCTAAAAATTGTAATAGCAATGCGAGTTTGACGTTCTATCCGCGAGACTGACACTGATTCATGTTTATTATACTCAGAAGCGACGGCAACGTTCTCGACTAACTAATGAGCTACCACTAGTTGCTCATTCGGCATGCGTCATTGCAAAGGGCGTGCTAATGGCAATTTATCACACCGGTCTTTCTTATTCTTACTCCAGATAGCTTTCCACAGCTCCGCTTACGCTTTCGGCGTGCTCTGACGCTACCAGTCGATGCCTATCTCGCCGTCCTAATGCAAGTTTGTTGCATCCGTATAAGCGTGCTTACATTCTTTGGTGGCTGAAGGAAAGAGATGTAATGCAGCTGCGCTTGCAAACTCGGTGACTGTGCACACAGCATGAAAAAAAAGAAGAAAAAACGAAGGCCCGGCAGGGCTTCAGCTGCAGCCACATAATACGGAACACGGACCTGTTGCCTGCGCAGTGCCGACAACTGCCGTTCATTGTGTAATATTATATATGTCGTTCAGTACAGTGCATATATTACGAGTTTGAAAGGAACTCCAAACAGCGACATTAAATCAGTTTACTGCTAAGGTATTTTTGTTGTTGTTGAAAACTCCGCTTTCAGTCATTCGGTGGGGAAAAAGTTCACAATTGCTGGCGAAAATGAATGGCGAGCTTATCCTTGAATTTCGGGCCGAAATCTCAGCGCCGTAGGTATGTCACATTGACGCAACATTGACGTATACACCATAGACCTTAAGGGTTGAAATCGGTCATTAACTCACACCCTTACACCCGTAAAGGGTGTGGTAATATAACAGCTTAATATGCTTCTTCTCTTTGTAATATCGCTTGCAGTCTCTGCAGGTGCAAGGTACGCGTCTGGAAGGGCCACGGGCACAATATTTTATGTCTCTGAACAATAGACCATTATACATCATTCCAGTCATAGAATAACCTAACCGCGACATGTGATTAAGTTTAAGAGTGCTTACCATGCAGCCGCGAAGACATTAGGCTTTGTCTAGTTTAAACAGCTGTTTTATACTTTATACTGTACTTGTGCGGCTTTCTAAGTATTTTTTCTTTATATAGCTGACGCTATTTTTCTAATATATTTCAAAGTATAGCTCACGGTGCAATACACGACACTCCGATACGTAGCCGGTCGACGCAGCGGGGGCGCGTTGGGAATATGCAGAACATGGGCGCTACAACGCGCTTGTTGGCTGTATGCGCTTGTTAGCTTCCCGTATGCGCAATAAGCCACGGACGTCCGCCTACGTCCCAAAATGTGCGCAGTACGTGCTCAGCGATTGAAACGCCATACTCGGACAGCATGGCGGCCGGCACTTTTTTTGCATCACCGTTGGACACTGGGGACATTGAGCTGATGCACTTTTGTGTCACATGAAAACGAGAGTCATTTTCACGCATCGTAACGCAGTTGGGCCCCCTCGGCGATCAGCCAGCGCTCACCGGGCTGGGTGAGCGCTGGGTGATCGCCAAGAATCATCGTCAAGTGATCGTCAAGAATCATCGCCCGCCATACTGTCCGGGTATCGCGTTTCAATCGCTGAGCACTGTACACCACAATATTCCCGGCGCGCACAAAACTTGATTAGACAAGATTGTTTCGCTATATAATTGGCGTCGACACTAGGAAAACTTCCGATACCTGTATGCAGGTCTTGCGTCGAGCAATTAACTTGTATTGGCGATTAACCGGTGAGAAACAGTCACCGGGAAAAGATAAACAATGTGCGCATGTCAATATTTATGGAGTGGTCATTAGAGACGCCTTCACGAGCCAAGCCTTTTTGGCAGTCTATTTCTTTATTATCGCCAATGAGATAAGGGCAGTGATGATGATGCTGGTGCTACGTGTGGGGTTAGCCTGCGAGACCTGGCCGCCAATTTCTATTCCTGAGCTTGAATCATTCACTTGTGGCGGCTATAGTCTGGTCAGAGCACAGCTATCCGTTACCGAGTTGTAACGACTCACAAAAATTTGTGCCCAGAAACTACGAAAGGACCAGGCTGAGGCAAGTGCGAAAACATAGCACATCAAGCTCAACATGTAGCTCATGTTTGCGTAGTTGTTTCAGTCTGGTCCTTTCGTAGTTTTTGCGCACAGATTCTGACCAACTAGCCCACCATCAAATTTTCCTTTTTGTATTGACTGTGCACCAGGGAAAAAACGACCTGTTACGTGCAATGCCTCGCTATAGGCTATACATAGTATGCACGTGTCGTCACATCCGCTGCTGTCGTCGGCTTCCGCACTACCTTCCGCCATCTTGGGGTACCTTATCAACAGACGCGCGCATAGGCTGGCATATGCCTATAGGTTCCCCAACATGGCGCTGCCGTAAACCGGAAGCCGCGGAATATCGTCGAATGACGTACGTGCATACTATGTATAGGTGTCACGTGCCACGTTATGCTTGTAAGTTGGGCGCGCCGACTACACGCAAACTCGTAGCCTTCACAGACTGCGGCGCGGGCATTCCTGCTGCTGCAGCCAAGTTACCGACGCCACGTGACACCTCCTTGTTTTTGCCCCACGTGTCAGTACTGGCAGACTGAAATGATTGTGCAATTTCCTTTTAAGTATAGTGCGAAGCTGCCAGTCAAGACATCGCAATGCCTGTCGTATGCGCTCCAACCCGTCTTTATTATTCTGTCGATTTCCTTGTCATGACCCGGGAACTCCTGCGACTAATTGGCCTAGGTAAACGTACGCTTGCACAGATCCTAGAGGCTTACTGCCAATGACGAATTCTTGTTGTATTTACAGGCTACTGAGCGTTACCTTAGCCTTTTGCGCGCATTTATCTTCGAAACCCACGCTTGAACTTATAGTCGGCTGAAGCCTTCATTCATTTGTTGCGAGTCATCCCGCTCATATAGAAGGTCCTCATCTCAGCTGACCTGTCCTGTACGTTACGTAGTCATTGTTAGAAATTCCCGACGCCTTTCAGTATTCGGAGTCGGCGTTTGTTTTACGTCCCCTTCATATAAACTGCGCTGTTTCCTCACCTTGGCGGCAAATCAGTGTGACCTCCGCGACTCACAAGTGCTGATCAACGATGGTCACAGAGCTTCACCTTTACACGGGAAGCTGTAACCAACGAAGAGGAAGACGAGCACGTTGAGCAATTTGCATTATTCTTCTATTTATCTGACACGTGTTGCCACCTGCATGCAGCTGGTAGTGCCGCGCGCCTTTGTTAGCATACCGGTTTATTTACCTTGATTTCTTTCTACACGCGTCCGCGCCTCTCCACAAATGACGTCCATGCGTGCGGAACGTATTTTCACTCGTGATTTTCTCAAGCCATCATGCGAGACAGCGTGGTGTTGCGCGTCGTTGCTAAATTGCTAAAGCTCGGCAAACTGCATAGACTTTCTTTTTATTGAAACGAATGTTACGAGAGGTTGGCGCCTTTGTGGTGGCACCGGATACTTCTTGTCACTTGGCAAAGGAAACAAATTTGCGTAAAAAGGGGAGAATAGTGACACAAAATATGACACTCAGGAGAGCACTGGATGTATAAAAAATATACAATCCAACGGTACGTGAATCGCAAAGTTTTGTGCACTCGTGATTTGCTCAAGCCATCAATATGCGAGAGAACACGGTGTTGCGCGTCGTCGCTAAATTGCTAAAGCTCGGCAAACTGCACAGATTATAGCGACAAGAATCGTCTGTGAATGTCCGGCCGATTCACTGCAGTCAGGGAGGATCGAAAGCTAGTGGGCTCTGACGCTGAACATTTGATCTGAAGCGACCAGGGGAACACATGAGACCTCGCCAGTTTGACCAGCTGTTTACAAATTTGTCACCGCGGCCACCGAACAAGTTTTTTGAAAAATTGCGGGTGACCACTGGCACTAAAACTTTAGGTGCCACCCAAAGCAGCGGTAGCTGACTAAACAAGGACGACGGTAACGTCGTTGCAGTTTTCATAGCTGTCCTTGAAAGCTTAGAAAACAGTCGAATAGAACAAAGCAATTTCCAAGGTCTCAGAGACCTAAATATGTTTCGCGAAGTGTTTAAAAGCCATTGAATTTTCGACGGACTCCGCAGAATCTTGTTCGGCCATCTGGCCACAAGTTCGGTTCAATTTCAAAACCCAAGCCTATTTCATATAGTTAGCAGTTCACAGGGGATTGGTAATTAATTTGTCGCCAGGCGTTCTTTGTGTACTACTGCATTAGGTGGCGCGGCATCCCTGCCACGGCGACCGCATTTCGATGGAGGCGAAATCTGAAAACACCCGTGTACTTAGATGTAGTTGCACGTTAAAGAACTTCAGGAGGTTTACATTTCCGGAGTCCGCCACTACGACGTGCCTCATAATCAGATCGTGGCTCTGACAAGTAAAACCCCATAATTTAATGTTTAGTTAGATGTTGCGCCGTGCAAAAGAAAACTTCCACGTTGTTGACGTCGATGTTTTGTTTTTGCGCTTTCAATCATAATGTTGCTTTTAGTCTTTTAAAATGCTTCGTCTATGCTCTAGATGTCCTTTAAAAGAATCTTGAATTTTTTTCCCCCACATGAACGAGTACTGAGTGCAACGACTTCAACGATGACGATGGTACGACGGTGTCGGCTCGACGACTTCCACCTCACGGGCTCGGAATCAAATCGCCAGTGACGACAAAGCGTTTTCGTTTCTGACATCTTCTGCCAAATAAACACGATGACGATGTCTGTGAAAAACGCCACAACAGCTGCGATATCCCCCTTAACAACTATCGAAGTACTATAGCGCCAAACAGACGACACAGAAGAAGAGACACGGACGAGCGCTTGTCCGTGTCTCCTCTTCTGTGTCGTCTGTTTGGCGCTATAGTACTTCAGTAATGCACCAACTAGCCCAACAAAAAGTTTTGCTGGATTAACAACTATCGCTGTAACAACACGACCGCTACACGTAGACCAGTGTCATTCACCATCGATCAACAATAGACCATGCGGCATGCAGGGTGCCACTCACCGTAGACGCGCGTGGCATTTGGTGCGGCTCCGAGCAAAAGGGACTGACTTCGAGCCATGGCTCTCGTTCGCGCTGTCGAGGAACCCGGCAGTTATCGATAACCTCGCGTCGCACGTCCCCGAGATTTTCTTGTCGCGCTCGCGCGCATTGTCTTTCGCGTGCGACGGCGACAAGGGCGACCCACGCCGACAGCTGCGGAAAGTGGAGTCTCTCGAGCCTCGAGTCTCTCCCAAGCAACTGTTTCGGTGTATCACCAAAGAATCCAGAAGTAAAACGTTCGAGCACTTCCTTCAGCTGCGCGCAACTGCATTCGCGTTGCGTGTGCGAATTGCTTTAGTACAAAGCGATTCCACGGACAGCGGCAGCGTTTGCGTTGGGTTGGTAAGAACACTATACCACTTAACTTAGCCTGCCTCGTTAGAATATCGCACGTACCGCGTCGCAGCTGCGCCGTTATGACACGATCCCCCACACGCTGAGTGCACGTACACGACGTATACGGCGAGCGAGCGTGACCTGGGCATCTGGCAGACGGCGATTATGGGAGCCATGTGCCCTGGGGCGTTCTCGACGGAAAAAAGAAAATCCTACGACAGTAAGCCCTATCCCACAAAAATGGACGGATGGACGAACAACCGAATGCACGAATCTTTTACTGTTACACGCCACCTTTCATGAGCATAAATCGCGACTTCCACGATCCACCTTTTCGGCAGTCGGGCCTCTCATATCCTCCACGGCTTGTACGAGTGCCGAAGACGGAAACGTCATTTGAAGGCTTTTGATGGGGAGAAGCGAAACCCGGACATTACCAGCAAAGCAATTGGCATGACATCAATTATTTTACGGGACTATGTGGGCGTTTGCACGGATGGCTCCGCCGGCAAAGGGAGTGCGACAACAGCTTATGTAATATCAGCTCCGCAAGTAAAGCACGCTTGTCGGCTAGGATGCACGTCGTCATCAACAATAGCAGAAATGCTGGCTATTCTCGGGGCCACAGATTTTATTTACATATTGGAGACTACAAAATGTAGCTAATCTGTACGGACTGCTTACTGTCTCTAGCGTGTCATGGAGATATTGGTGAAAATCCATCACATGCACGAATAACCTATGCGATACATAACGGTACAACTCGGGCTGCTTAAGGGGGAAAAAAAAAGAAAGAAAATAAACTTGATATTGCAGTGGTCCCAGGATATGCTGGCATAGTGGGCAACGAATAGCTGACTCACGGGCAAAACTGGCCTTAAAGGTGCAGAACTTCACCTTGTACCGTTATCGCGCATCAGTACGTGACGCATATTAATAGTACTACTGGAGGGATTGTGCATGTCCGCCTGAAGAGGTTTACAAAAAAAAAAGAAGAAAATACTAAAGAATTGATCAATTAAGAAGTGGACCGTCTTCTGAAATGCCATTTGGATGTCTCGCAGTCAGCTTCCCACGCCCCCATTTTTGTGACTTGGGGGGATATATGTGTGTCCGTTTATAGCTTGTTCTAAACGCATACCGAAGACCTTAACAGTGAGTCGTCTGTGTTGCATCAGCTGCTTTCCGTAAAGCTGCTTTTGTAGGCAAAGCTCACTACCGTTTTAGAGCATATCGGGGTTGCTTTACGCAGGGATAAACTAAACCTGTACCCTAAGTATAGTAAGGAAGGCGTCTGGTAACAATTAAAACATAAGAAATACAAAATTGAGACGTGGTCACCATCACCATTTAGCAACTTTTCTCAAACAAAAAAGTGTTTTTGGCCAAAACCTGGATACTTCATCCAAAAGAAAGTTACCAACACTATACTGCTCTTCCACCGCTCAATTACACGAGTCCCTCTTCGTTTCCGCATCGATGCGATTGAAGAACACCCACCATTTTGGTTCATCTTGTCGCACGAGGAGCCGCTCAGTCCCGCTGGTTTCTAGTCGTTCGAAGTTTCGCAGCGGTTCTCCGTGCCGCTTCAGGTGCAGCTGTAGCGTGTACGGAGCAGGCAAACAGCGCAGGGCTCGCCAGAGGCGTGTGTAGAGACCACGTATAGAGACCGAAGTTGGTTCACTACGCGTGCGTGGCGCGCGGACCACCACTTCGCTCGCACGCTGGGCACACACAGCTGCTCCTGCTCCTCGCCATTGTGTCACCACCGAGGGAGCGCCTCATCCTGTTCGGCGGGTGCCGGCTTGGCTGCTTTCTTTGCCAGTGGTCGCCCCTCTGCGCAGAGCAGACAGGAAACAAAACAAGATTAAATGCTCTCAATCGGCAGACGAAAGAAGGGCAAAGGCAAACCTGGCCTCTTCGTCAAAGCGTCGTTACCCTTTTTCGCTGTTTTCTTTCTTTGTGTGTGTGTGTGTGTGTGTGTGTGTGTGTGTGTAAATTTCATCCGCGCTTCCTAACCACTGGCACGTACTTGGCGAGTTTTTGGTCCTGACAGAGTCCCGTCTTCCGGTTTCGTTGTGTGTTTTTTTTCTACCCTTTTTTTTTTCTTTACTTGATTTAAACGGGGTTCGCTGCAGGGTCGGCACTGGTTTTGCCACTGTACATCAGGCGGTGTTGCATGATGACGGGAGCTTGAAGGCGGCCGCGTCACAAGCGCATTCCAATTTGACATTGCTTCCTGCTCTTTAAGCCTGGGATCGCGGTATGAGTCGGGTATTTCGTGTCGAGAAACTGCAATCTGCCGATGTAGCTCAACTAAGCATCTTCATTTAGTGCAGCTTCAAAGCATCCCTGCGCTCCAGTGATGAAAAAAAAATAAAAAGAAAAGATACGTCTCGCGCTGTAGTGATGTCTATTCAGCTGCTCCATGAAAGAAAGCTTCTAGGATCTAAGGGTGAAATGAGGTGCGGTCAACTGCGCTCACAAACTGTTTCGACGTCGCGGGACGCCCGACCTCGGTATTCCTGGCAAGCTCACTCGTCACCTTCACTCCCCCTCCCCTCTCCACACACATTCTCTCTCTTTCTATCTCTCTCTCTCTCTTACCCGCCTATTTTTACGTGCTAGAAGGAATTTCTTACCAGTTGAGAATATAAACATGCCACCGTTCTGTATATTTTTTTTTGTGAGATCTTTAAGAGGGTGGACATTATTCAGCGTCCTTCTATATATTTCTATATTTTATTCTATATTTTATTCTATATTTTTTATTCTATATTTTATTCTATATTCTATATTTTCCATAATTTGGAAGTAAAAATTTTCCTCTTTATTTTGGAGTATTTCGTTCACTCATGTCCAGCAAGCGGTGAATATATTGCGAGCAGCGCGTTATACACGAACATAATTCACTGGTATTGTGGACGCCTGCATTTATTCTTACCCGTCACCAACTTGTGAAAATTCGGGGATAAATCTTGTTTAGCCCGATTTTCATAAAACTTGTTCGGGGTGCAAAAATTGGCTATTGTCGCCTTTTACCCCAAGAACGAAGCACCCTACACTTATTGCGCACTTCCTCTTTCTATCCCTCTCTCCTTTCCCTTACCCTCAGTGCAGGGTAGCAAACTGGGCGCTCGTCTGGTTGCCATTCCTGCTTTCCTTCTCCCTTCTTTCTTTCTTTCTTTCTTTCTCTCTCTCTCTCTCACGGCTATTCCGTTCATACAATAGTTTCACACCAATAAGTGAACGAAAAGAATAAATATATAACGAGAAGATAACAAATAAGTAACGAGATTCCGTGCTACCACGGTCACTAGACGCAGAGCGCGAAAGAACTAGGATATAAATCCCGTTTACTTAAGCAATGCCAGCAACGAGCAACAGTTTAAAACAATATGATAAAACGTATCCTACAGTCATTACGCATCGCTGTGAGAGTTCACTAAATCATTTACGATCTATACTGGCTTCCCTGCGTACATTCCAGAAAGAAACCACCTCGCAATTTGTAAACGCACATGGAACGCAGATGCCGAAGCACGCACTTACATCTTCAGCCACACAAGAGTGACATTAACGAAGGAATGGTCAGGTTTCTGCTATTGCGATCATCGGCGATGAGCGCGACAGAATTTGCGCCGAGGAAAGCCGCGATTTTACGCACTTGTTTTTAGAAGCGGGGATGTCCAGGCAACTTCCTACTTAGTGATTATCGGCGTGGGAGTCAAGGTGGCGTATAATGTTCGTGTTGGCAAACACCAGACACCCTGAATAAATTGCGCCTATTGATGGCGCTGTTGAGCAGAGGGCATGACCCTGAATGACTGAACAAGAAGTCAGCTGAAGCTATGCCATAGAAACAAAAAAATGTAAGTACATGGCGTAATGTTCACTCTTTTGTAGAGAGAGAGAGAGAGAGAGAGAGAGCAAGGATAGGAAGGGCAGGGAGGTCACCCAGACGAACACCCGGTTTGCTACCCTACACTGGGGGTGGGGGAAAAGGGAATATTGTCTACTAAAATTGCCACTATGATCTACAGCACCTCATTCCAAGAGCCTTTGTTTGGTGAAGTGCTAGTACGGAAGACATGCATGACAATCGCATATGCAAGTTCACTTTGCTCTCTCACGTTCCTCTCCGCTCTCTTCTCTCTCCGCCAAATCTGCTGCCCCTATGCGGAGTGATAGGTTAAAGGCAAGGATTCTCGGGCCTACCCGCCGACCTTTTTCTTTTCCTTATCAAAAATTTCTTTCAAAAAATAGCGGCGTTACTCTCTGTCCTCGTTATCCAAGGAAAGCGGAATCTGGGCACAACAGGATGCATTAGTTGTCAGGGGTGGAGATATATGCCAGGTGAGCGCCTGCCCAACGACGCCACACCAAGGGCTAAGGAGTGCAGGTCGTCTTGGGGTAGTACTCGCTTGTTCAACATTTAGATCCATTACTGAGACCTCGCGCATGCGCACAAGGAAGAGTTCTCGCTGCGGTTTTGCAAAATGAGAGTAAATATATTCTGTCGGGCCCGGTGCGAGCACCCTAAACAATTGAATCAAGGAGGACGAGCAGCAGTACCGCATGATCGAGGCGCCATCGTCTTAAAGCGACAGTTTTCTTTAGCTCAGTGCAGCAGCCGTCCGGATTAAGAAGAATCAATTGCGTTGTTTGAACTCTGCGCATTTCGACTGCAATATCATAGTTTCAGTTTGGCTGTGTCTTGTACGCTACCTTGCGTGTAATTTAGATATGCCTGCTTCAGTAAAATTCGTTATTGTGTGCACAAATGTCAAGCGCTGTTTCTGGATGTCGCTATGCGAAATATGATGGTGCAGCTCAGTATATTGTTGTCGTCGCTGTTAACTTGACTGACAGACATACTGGAAAACGAGCTGCCGGATACACTGATATCGCATCAGGCATCAATCATCATTAACGAACACTCATGGCGAAACACACACACACACACACACACACACACACACACACACACACACACACACACACACACACGCACGCACGCACGCACGCGCACACACACACACACGCGCGCACACACACACACACACACACACACACACACGCACGCACGCACGCACGCACGCACGCACAGGGCCAGAAGTGAAGTCGGCATAGGAAATGAAAGTTCACCCACCAACACCATACACAGTTATCAAAGTTCATGAGCATTTTACGCACAATAAAGCGACACAAGTAAAGAACTGGCACTTATTTGCAAGGCACTGAGAGACTCGTAGCCAGCGCCGTAACCGAAGTCGACGAAACGTTTTAGGCGTACAATATAATTAGCTTGTACATAGCGCACAGAAGAGACACGCTTAAGGCCTCTATCAGGGCAAGCGAATGAAGAGAAGAAAAATTAAACAAGACAGATATTCCACGTTAGAACAGACTAAAAATGCGCAAAATAAGATATGGAGGACATATGATAAACGAAAACCATTAAGACGAACTGAACTACACTAATATATAGCTGTGAAAAAATAATAAAAAGCTTTCTTTTCTATTACAAACTTTTATTTGAATGATACCTTAAGGTTTCTTTTATCTAAAAAAAATATGTTTGTTTCTGTTGTCAGGCACCCTATTTATTCATTTTTGTATTGATCCCTACAGGGTAAAGTGGATGATTTATCGTAAATGCTGTTGGCGAAACGAATTTTGTACGTTTTTATGGTCCTCAGTTAACATATGTGTGCAGTTGCATTTCCAGTGTAAGTGTAGGCAGGCACATCTCTTATGCTCGGGCCAATAATCCTTTATTCTTTAAAAAGATACGGCTTCTGAAACGTCACGCCACTGAGCGCGTGGCTATACTATACTGATAGAGTTGATGCTTGGATGTGTCGCGCTGTGCCAGGTGCTCTGTCGCTTGTCAAATGATTTATGCAACGCGGTTATCTGTGCACTTTGTTACAACTGCACCGCAGCGTTTGACCCCTTTCGTACTCTCTGAAAGCTGCAGTTGTGAGAAAAGTAAGAGTCAGGTACTCTTAAAACAAGGGGTGACAGTTTTTTTTTCGGCAACATGATGGAAAAGAATTAATAACAGAAGATGTTAGTACAACTACAGAACGAAGTGAGAAACAGAAGAAAACGGAAAAGGTCTGTCGCTAAAGTTGCCAAACTTACAACAACAACACCACCAACAACAACAAATAGTGTTGATATAAGCACTGCCCATGCAAAGAAAGTCACGAACTCGGAGACTTCTCTGTATAACCGCGAGGCAACCAGAGCCCAAGACCTCGGATCAGTCATGGATCTTCCATGGATCAGCCGTGGATCAGCCGCCTTGTCTCGCGCATACGGCGTTATTCTCGTGCTTTGATGCCTTGTGGATTCGATGGTCGGAATTAAGTGATGGCCTTGTTCGTATCAACCAGTTCCGAACCATGTACAGCCAAATCTAGATTTAAGGAAACCCGGTTATTGCGATCTTGTTTTTATTTAACTAAAAGGTTTCAATTCCTCGACGCGATTTCATAGAACCAGATGCGTTGGAAACTTCGCAGCGAAGAAGTGAACTCAACGTCCCACCCGATTTAACGAAATTTTGTAAGCAAGTCTGGGTAGAACGTGGAGCAAAAAACATGGCTGTGTCAGGGACGCCATTTACGTGCAATTGTCGTGAAGGAGCACGAGAAATGCTACCGGCTTCGATGAGTGCGTACGCAAGTCCGTAGGCAGGCAACATTTAATTTTTTTTTTGCTCTTGAATAAATAGAATGTTATTCGCGTAAATGATCCGATTTTTTTTCCGACTTAAGGAAGTTCTCGATTTAAGGACTTCGTCGACTTCGTTAAATGGAAATTTAAGTGCAGCAGAAAACGGTCCAGAATTTAGCAGTTTCTTACGCAAGAGAAATAAACTTGAAGTGATCGCTAACCGACTGTACTTCCGTTGGCTCTGAATGTTCTTCGAGTATGCCAAACAGATCCTTTTCGGGTGTGTGTTTCGATTTCCCGCACAGATAATGACAGACGCGGAGCGCAGGTAATTACAGCTTTAGTTTTCCAATTATGATTCGCCCTCTTATCGCTAAAGAGCCTTGAAAGCCATTAATTTATTGCGCCGTCGCTCAGGAAACGACCACTTTCTTCCGAACGATGCCGGGTTTTCCTCGTAGATCTACGCAGTTTGATTGATCAGGAGGAGTGCGCTGGTCAGACGCGCACACGAGAGAACGTCTCGTGCAAGAGGCAATCGCTCAAGGCTCCAAGTGGACGAACGTCTTCTCGCTGCAGCCTTTATGACTTTCACGCCTAGACGTGAGCGGCAGTCGATACCACTCCTTTTCAGCAGCAGCTGCTCCATTTGCACGTGATCGATCGCCAAATAATAATAATAATAATAATAATAATAATAATAATAATAATAATAATAATAATAATAATAATAATAATAATAATAATAAAGAAATAGACATAGCATTTAGACGCGTTTGACATCCTTAAATTGTATATTGCAAAAAGAAAAGAAGAAAAAGAAAGCAAACGAGAAAAAGAGAACAGTTGGCTATAGGTGTGTAGTTGTTTTTACTTGTTTCAATGAAGCCGTAGCGAAGGGTGCAGTCGGCGACAAAAGTTTACCGGACACAAGTTCCCATATATGTCGCAAAATCTACGACAGACTGAAACCGCTTCCAAAGGACTGCATCCTCTCCGTTGCGCTTCCGCAATCCATCCCACTTTTGTGTCCGCGGCAAAGAGATTGTTGGCAATTCTATATACCCGCACGAACGTCTTCCATTACGTCCGTAATCTTGGACCGCGCTTCGCTGTTCCTCGTTTGCCTAGCCAACCATGCATGTCAAACGTTTACAGGGCGCTATCCCGGCCACGGCGGCCGCATCTCGATGGGGGCGAAATGCGAAAACACCCGTGTGCTTTGATTTAGGTGCACGTTAAAGAACCCCAGGTGGTCGAAATTTCCGGAGTCCCCCCCACTACGGCGTGCCTCATAATCAGAAAGTGGTTTTGGCATGTAAAACCCCATAATTTAATTTTTTTTTGTTTACAGGGCGTAGTCACTCAAACCACACGCATTCCGTGTATCGGATCCGAGTGCATGGGGGGGGGGGGGGATCTTCCGGTTCGACAAGTACGCAGGCGAGCTCAACACACTGGCGAGAGGTCACAAGCGGCGAAGGTACCTCGCTCAGTGACCGCCGCCGCAGTCCCTAGACCTTGGCGCCGACGCGGAACCTTGATTCGACAAGGCCTGCCTTCCCTCTCTGACTCTCATTACGTATTTCGCGCGATAGGAGCGCTGTGTTAACGAGCCAGAGAAACGCGACTGCGTATATGCGGGTGGCAGGCGGCCTCCAGCTCTCTCTCTCTCTGCCCCCAAATGGTTACGTGCAATGTGATGCGGTTAATTGGGGTTACGCCCGGAGAACCGGGATTGCTTGGAAACGCGCAGAGGCCATGCCGCAGCTTAGTGTCTCGCTTCGGGCGTGGAGGCCAGTGAAAAAGGCTGCGCAACAATTCCTTTCCGGCTGCTGCTCCCTTTCAGCGACGGGTAATCATGGTGGACTTTTTTTTTGTGTGTGTTCAGGCGTATTGCGCAGAACAAAAGCTGAGGTGTTTGTTGTCGTAACTGGCATGCCAATGAACTGATGCAAACGAGCGCCTTGCGTGTACTTCCGCGTACTTCTTTTCAGGCAGTGCCGTCAAATCCCATGTTCAAGGTCTGAATAATAATTTAATAACGAATAAGGCTCGAGTATCAAAAAAAAAAAAAACGAGACGTGCTTCTGAAAAAATTTACGCCGTCTCTAGGTTGTCTATATTGAGCTTTTGTGGCTCGTTTTGCATTGTCTTATTATACTTGTGGCTTTTGCTTATACGATATGGTCCATATGTTCTCTATGGACGAAAGTAGTTAATAAGTACACTCGCATTTGGCCTGCTGTGCTCCACATGCTCTCTAAGGGTTTGCTTGTAAAAATGTTTATAAACAACGATCGACAACGATATATATGATGATCTTGAAACTTTTTGTGCGCAAACAAACAGGGACGAAGAATAGGAGCAACACAAGGACAAGCGCTTACTAGAACTGCTGGGTTGTTTAAGCTATAGTTCGGACAAGTAGAAAGAGGGCCGGGAGAACTAGAAATGAACTGAAGCATAACCGCGAGTCGGCCTGGTTGGAACAGATTTATCTTAAAACTTTTTGTGCGCAAACAAATAGGGACGAAGAATAGGAGCGTCCTTGTGTTGTTCCTATTCTTCGTCCCTGTTTGCGCACGAAAAGTTTTAAGATGAATCTGTTCCAACCAGGCCGACTCGCAGTTAATATATGTGATGTCATAATTCCACGGGCTATGGAATGTATGGAAATCACAAAAAAAAAAACGTAATCGGACTTTAATATACACCGTCTAAATGAGCTTTTTGTGAGTGCGTTTGGCAGCTCGTCAGCAAGCGGCATTCAAAGATAATGTAAAAATTTAAAGAAAGTATTTAAATATTTAGATACACCATGCAGTGTAAATGAATGAACTTTTTCTGGATTGTGCAACCACCGTGGCTGAAAAGGCTCCTCACATCATCGTCATCATCATTACCTTGAATCCACATGAAATTGATTACGGGTGAAATGACGCTCACGCGCAATGCATACCGCCGTCGCACAATATACATCATCATCATCATCATCATCATGATCATCATGACTTTGAATCCACATGAAATTGATTACGGGTGAAATGACGCTCACGCGCAATGCATACCGCCGTCGCACAATATACATCATCATCATCATCATCATCATCATCATCATCATCATCATGACTTTGAATCCACATGAAATTGAATACGGGTGAAATGACGCTCACGCGCAATGCATACCGCGGTCGCACAATGTACATCATCATCATCTAGCCGATTCCAACTTGCGCCTGGAAATTTGCTTATTTCATCATCCCACCTAATTTTCCGCCGTCCTCGACTGCTCTTCCCTTCCCTTCCCTTCTACACTGCGCCATCGCGTACGTCCGAGTAAGCCTATATGGGATAACTTATGTTTAAGATAATCTTATGTGTAACCGAATATATAAATGATGGACTTCACTATTTTGCCGCCTGCGTCATCCTTACCTTATGTTCAAACGAGGAAGCACGCGACTCTTCTGTCCAGTACTCTTCAGTGCTCGCGGGTGATTTCACTGGAAAACGCAAACGTGTGTCAATGAGTTTGATGCCTGCGCGTGACTCGTTAAAGTGCGCGTCTGTCCGTTGAGCGGACGCAGCTGTCGCGGTTTTGAGTTGCGTTTTCCTTGTTGCGCACGCTTTCCTTGTCACTATGATTGAGAGCGTGGCTTCCTCGACCGGGAGTCTTTGCTCTCCGTAAATGGACTGCGCAACATGGGTCGTACATGCAAATGTAAGACCTGTTGGGAGTTATATTCTCAGCGCCTGTCCTACCCTTCTCGTCCGTGTATATTTTGTAGGGATGTTCGAATGGTGCAATTTACAAATCGAACCGAATACGAGTATTCAAGAAAAAATTACCTTCGCATGTCGCATTGAACTCTGAATATTTTCTTATTTCTAAGCAAACTGAAATATAATTCAGCTTGCCAGGAATCCGTCCGAAAAAAAAAAAACTTATTTACCTTTTTTGATACATGCATATAATGCTGTTCTCAAATGGACGTCCAGTCACCTAAACAGATTGCAAATGATCAACACCAGCTTTCATTTATCTGGTGCACTACAAAATGATATCCATGAAACAATTGAATGTTCACGTCACCAGGGCCCTTATTCGCTAAAGCTTTTACGCTAGAATTGCTCGTAAGAGCAAATTCCAGCCAATTGTGATGCGGGACGTATCATTATCGAAGGCGGCTGGTCAATGGCAACAAACACTTACGAACGAAAAACTTTGCGAATTCGGCCCGAGATTCGTACGCTGCCTAAAGGTGAGGTGTTATAAATGGTGCCGAAACTATGGCGTTTATGACGTGTTTCCGGCTCCTCAATCGCTTCCGGCGCATGCTGCTAGCAAAAGCATGGCCTTCGAGATGATCTTCTGTAACCTAGAGAGAGCCGTCGCTGATACCTGGATTTGGACACCACATATCGGATGACGGGAAAGTATCGAACATGTGTTATCTACCATGTCTGTTGGCTCTGGAACTAGTGCCTCTGCGTATAACTGCGGCTGCAATCACTCAGGACAGGGCCCTCGTGCATCAAAAACGTGCTCTTTCTATTATATTTGAAGAGACGCGAAATTGACAGTTTCGAATATTCATTAGTCGATTCGAATGTGAATTGAGTAGGAAATATTATTTGAGCCGTGGTCAAACTTATTAATATTCGCATGCCCCTTTCTTGCGCTGTTCTTATAAGCCTAAAGAACGAACCATGCAACTATCCTAGGAGCGTGTGCATAAGATCGACAACGCAGTGGCCGATAGTTCGCTGTGCAAGTTAGCAACAGGCAGCCCACGCGAACAGTGAAGGCCTTGCGAAAGAATGGAATTCAAAATGCGCCCGGCGTAACCTTCAACAACGATCTGCCCGATCCGTCTGCGCGGATTTGAAATTGTTCCAGCATCATAATCGAGGCCTAATGAAACGGCTTAAAGTGCAGCCGAACGACGTGGAGCTCTCAGGTGACATTGCATAACTGATGAACCTTCGGAGGTTTCTTGAAGCCAGCAGCACTTTAGGAGGAAATAATTATTTCAAGGCATATAATAGAATGTATAATCACAAACTGACCAAGTATAAGCGAATATAATGTATCGTCAATTAACTGTATTCCATTTGTCCGGTATTAACCTTGAATCTGTGCATATCAGCCACTCAAACATTCATGCGTCTTTATGCTATTTGACTTCAAGCGTTGTTATGTGGACCGACTTTACGTTCCTTTACGTGACTGCGCTTTTTATTCAAATCTGTGCCACGTGCTTGCGTCCCATTAACTTTATGCGCAATTGTGATATAGGCTATAAGCAATACTGTATTAGTAAAAAAAGTTATTATGCATTTATCTTTTGTGATAATTCGGACCTGCAGACTCAGTTATTTCCTGACTACCCTGCATTGAAAAAAGATGCGATATGCCTTTTCTGCTTTTGCTATGTTCCTGAAGAGCAGAGGTGAAGCCGCCTTTTCGAGGCTTCGATTGGCCACATGGATTCAAGCGACTCACCCATAGAACACATGACAACTATCCATAAAAATTCGACGGTATTCTATCAAACATCCCTGCTTGTGTTTTGGCTCAGTGCTTTAACACGTCGGTCATTGTTGAAAGCCGCAGCCGATGTTGTACACGCCGTACAACAGCCGATGTTAACTTCGCCGTATACGATCCCCACGGGCATGTGTGAGTCCGAGGTTGATTTCGAAGCGATCGCGCGCATTTGGCAAGATTCAAGGACTCTTCGCGCCATGGTGTACCGGTTCGGCAGTGCCATCACGTTTCGCCCTCTCTTCTCTCTCTCTCGCCGCTTTTGTCGCTTTCGCGACGAGTCACTAGCGCTTTGTGACCCACACTTAAGGCATTTGAAAACCAAAGGACAATGGCACGTTAGAAAAACCTTGCCTGTCGTCGCTTTCCGCTGCTGTATGCATACATGCTCTCTGCGGGCGCTATCAGTAGCAAGGTCTTTTGTGAGCTCCAACACGTACGCATGATCTTGCGCTCTATCAAGACGTGCATAGAGTCGAACCGGGGCTTACCCCGGGATACTGTTTCGAAAATAAACATTTATTCCTCCTCCTCTTCCCGTTGTTACATTCGTGTTGTTAGGTAACAGAAAACACACGACGAAAGGAGGTTTCTCAATCGAAAAAAAAAAAAAAAGAGACAACTATCCAGTCGAGGTGGAATCTACATGGCAAGACACGAGGCGACATATATAACGCCCCTGTGAGCAGAGCTGATCCGATCTCTGGAGGCTATGGCGTGTTAGCTCATTGGTTACCTATTTACCGCGAGATCGAACTATAGGTGGCAGCAGGGTCGCCCGCTGGTGTCGATAGGCGGTCGACGGCGCGCATTGAAACGTACACGACGGCGTTCCGCTGTGAACGATTTGGCCTGATTTTGGGGTAATGAAACGCACTGACTGCAGGGAACTGATCTTATTTTGCCCTTGAATGGCACGTGTTTGCACAAAATGCGCGGAACGTTTCTTTCTTTCTTTCTTTCTTTCTTTCTTTCTTTCTTTCTTTCTTTCTTTCTTTCTTTCTTTCTTTCTTTCTTTCTTTCTTTCTTTCTATTTATTTATTTATTTATTTATTTATTTATTTATTTATTTATTTATTTATTTATTTATTTATTTATTTATTTATTTATTCTGATCACACTGGAAACGTTGACAACGCCTGTGTGGCCGACTTCTCAAAAAACAGTAGATTGTCCAATGAGCAACGAGTGATAATATGAGGTGATACGAAAAACAAGCAAACAAACGGTCTGGCAATAAAGCACATTTTGTAAACATGGTTGAAAGAAGCGCAAACCGTCATTCAAAGGGGGACTGACACTCAGCCACACAGTCTCTGTTTCGGCACTTTCTTGAGGCGTTTCGTGCGCGTTTCGCTTGAGCTCCTCCTACTTTGTGAGTATACTTTTGCGCAAGACAATTAATACCTAATTATCCGCGAGTTTGTCAGTGGTTTAAAAAAGCCTGTTCCTGTAAAAAGAAAGGTGGAAAAGTAACAGGTCAATGAGCACTCTACGTCAGGAATAGTACGCACACATCTCCGTATTTTTCGTTCGTCGTGACAAACAGTTAATGAGTTCAATTAAATAATCTTGACCATGGTGAGTGACAGTACATTAGTAGGATCATCAGGTTGCTTCAGACGAGATTGTTTTTATCGCCCTTTCACGGTTACGCGCACGACAGCGATGCGGTAGAGTTGTGATTATTTGAGGAGCTAAAATTATTAGGTTGTACTATTGCAGCTAACAGGGGTCATTGTTGCATCAAGCTAACAGAGCCAGAATGAAGAGCGAAAGGGAATTATAATAACGGCATTTCGACTTTTCATAATGCAGTTGTCATATAAAGTGCATGACGCGGTATGACATGAGTGCATGCTTACGATTCCATTTTTTTTCTACGGCTGAGTGATGTAAGTGAGAACAAGGCAGGTTGTCTATGATAGCTATACTATAATATACAAGCGCGCTTTAGAGCGCACCTACGGAAGTGATCGTTTATTTCAATCGTTCTTCGTTTGGTGGTTGAATGCTTGTTGCGCGTTCAACAGTGTTTATGCCAGCACAACGGCCGCACCAATCTTTGAAAAAACGAGTAAACAAATAAATAAACATGTTTACGCGGAACGTAATTCAGTTTTGTTACGAAATGATAAGAAAGAGACAGTGGGAGACGCGCTATACAACGTATACAATCTAAGTCATCTTCAAGCGCTTCATTCGAAAAAAAAATCATTATAAACGAAATGAAAACAATCTGTGCAGGCTGGAGAACCTTCAGGCAGAAACATTGCGTATGTCTCGGCTTACTTTGCTGTACCACAACCAAGGGCGCTTTAGTGGAATCAGGGTGCCTACTCATTCAACATGTACTTATTTTGTGAAACAGTGCGTACCTATACTAGCCTGCTGACCAGACAGCCACGCCACGCATCGCCATTATCTCCAAGAATCAACTCCGACAGCGAGTTCTCAACAGCAGTTCGTTGTCAGTTGACCGTTACGCGTGCAAGCTTCCAGGCCACTGATATCGCCGATAAACCTCCGTCGACAACGCCGGTCCGACTACTAAAGCTACCGGGACTTACGAAGTGGTACGTTTCTTCTGTGTTAGCCCGAAGCAGCTCGCCCTGTTCCGTGCATCCGCACAGCACAGTGGAACTCTGCAGGTACATACCATTTAGTTATGCCACACCATATGCCACAACGGCTGCATTTAAACTAGAAGAAAGGGGGTTAACCGAGGGGCCCGATTTTTATTAGTCATATCATGAGAAGCCAACAAACACTGACACCAAGGACAACATGGAGGAAATTACTTGTGGTGAATAAATGAAATAAAGAAACGATAAGTTAGAGGAAATTAATGTGGATAAAAAAACAGCTTGCCGCAGGTGCGAGCCGAACCCACAACCTTCGCATTTCGCGTTCTCGTGACGCCTGCGGCAAAAACGACGTTCCACGTCCGCCGCCAAGGTCTATGAGTGGTGGCGCTGGCTAACACTCCAAGGGTTCTACTAGTACACATAAATACCCAAGATTAAGTGGATGGGGAACCGCCGCCGCGGTAGCTCAATTGGTGGAGCATCGCACGCGAAATGCGAAGGTTGTGGGTTCGGCTCCCACCTGCGGCAAGCTGTTTTTTCATCCACTTTAAGTTCCACTAATTTATCGTTTCTTTATTTCATTTATTCAGCACAAGTAATTTCCCCTATGTTGTCCTTGGTGTCAGTGTTTGTTGGCTTCTCATGAAACGGCTGCATTTGTTATTCCTCAACTTGGTATTTATTGCCCGGCAATTTCTATTTGGCCACATGTATACGGCTGAAGAACTGGCTGCCACGAGGGACGTTGTTTGTTTTTTTACACTACAAGCACCTCAGAAATGGACCGTGTACTGTGATAGCCAATCAGCGTTGCAGGCGATATATATTCCTCTTTGAATAGAGGGCCATATAACATCCTGGTGCTGTAGAAGTTGTCGAGCGTCACGACGGCTGCCCACCGAAGTGACCGCATCATCGGGTTTCAATGTGTGCCTGGCCAATGTGGCGTTATCGGCAATGAATTCGCTAGCAGCGAGGGCAAGATCAGCCTTCTTTGTCTCTGACGAAATGCGGATTGTCTACTCGCGACCTGGTAACAACTTGCATATCACATTACTCATGCACGACCTTACGATTATGCAACAGAACTCGTACTGACAACATCCACCGACGTCTGCATCTATTCGACCCAGGTACGATATTCCGCGTACTCCTGAACGGGTGCGCAAAACAAAGACACCTTTGCTATACGGAAGATTCGTCTAGGCGTTGCTTTTGCATGCTGCTACGCACATCTCATCGGCCGGCTGAATGGCCTGCACTACGAACACTGACAGGCACCTGAAACGCCGGGACACGAGCTATGCCCAGCACAGGTGCCATAGGTACGGACACTGAACGGTTTCCTATAGCCAGAGTCGGCAGGTAGCCGCTGTGTCAAACGTGAAAAAATCGCGATCTGGTTATGAGGCACGCCGTAGTGGGGAACTCCGGGTTGATTTTTGGCCACTTGGAGTTCTTTAATGTGCACCCAGCGCACGGTACGAGGGTGTTCTTGCATTTCGCCCCCATCGAAATGTGGCCGCCCCGGCCAGTAACCGGACCCACGGCCACTTCCCTGTCGCTATACGTTTATTACGTCTCGACGAAGGTTGGCAACACACAAACATTCGCTACCACGTCACCTCAAAGAAAGCCCTGCCTGCGTATTTAGTTTCTTCTTCCGCATGAGAGAGATTATAGATTGCAGACAGATCTCATTTCTCTCAAAACAAAGTACAGAATGAGAGAGGACGGAAGGACTTTGCATATATACCTACGTCGCTGCACCGCATAGATTCTCATGCACGCGATCGCGCACGGATTCTGCATACACCGCTATGTGATTGCGGTCTCCCCTCCGTAACCCTTGCGCCATGGCAGCCAGAATAAAACAGTGGCTGGCCCACGTCGCGCGGCTCGTGAGGAGGCTTTCGCGAAGTGCCACCGGGCAGGCAGCATGCAAGGCTTTCCAAGAAAGGCCGCGGGCCTTGCGCACATAACTCTCGCTCGCTCGCGGCTTGCGTGAAGGATGTTAGCGTCGTCGAACAACCCGTTTCCGCTTCTTCGCACTCAAGCTTGCCGCGCAGGTGTACACAGGGCGCGTGACCTCGTGACCGTCGAAGAGCCTTGCCGCCTGTCTCGTATTGGCACCATCGTCGTCGCCGCTCGCCTGGAAAATCCACAAGTACGCCTCCCCGAAGGCTATACGGGGGCACCGCGTGAGCGCGTGGTTTTTGTGTGTGTCCGACGGACGTTTATGTACATTGCTGGTGTTGCACAAAGCTGTCGCTACGTATGCCGACCGTCACATTAGAAATGTCAACATTTCTAAAACGAGAAGAAAGGGGGGTTAACCGAGGGGCCCGATTTTTTATTAGTCATATCATAAGAAGCCAACAAACACTGACGCCAAGGACAACATAGGGGAAATTACTTGTGCTCAATAAACGAAATAAAGAAACGATAAATTAATGGAAATTAAAGCGGATGAAAAAACTTGCCGCAGGTGGGAACCGAACCCACAACCTTCGCATGGTTCGGTTCCCCTCCTGTGGGTTCGGTTCCCACCCGCGGCAAGTTGTTTTTTCATCCACTTTAATTTCCATTAATTTATAGTTTCTTTATTTCATTGATTAAGCACAAGTAATTTCCCCTATGTTGTCCTTGGCGTCAGTGTTTGTTGGCTTCTTATAACATTTCTAAAAGTCATTCAATGAATAAATCTATGAAGCATTAATTATTTAATTAATTAATCGGTATACTGTGTCGGAGGAGGCATCGCATGCTCGTTGTCTTCTTTCCTCGTGCAAAAACCAGGCAGGAGCGCTATTAAAGATAATTGCGTTTATATTCAGTTGAGGAGATTATCGTTCAGTGACTCACGTTAGCGCTAAAATGACAGCACGGAGACTGACATACGTAGAGAAGGAAGCAACAAAACACGAACTCGCACTATGGCGCGCTACTTTTGAAATGCCAGAAACTATAACCGCCCGAACCGATATTATCTCGACACTCGCGTGCGTCACCTGTTTTCGCACTCTGGCCGGCGCGGTCTTGGGCGTCGGCGTCTGGCCGAGCGAGAAAAGAAAACGCATCCACGTCATAACTCACCCTCCAGACAGATTTGAAAGCGGCGCACTTGAATCCACCGATTTGATGGGAAGCACTTTGCGGGCTTTCCTATTTGCTGACACGCCCCTCGCACGGCGTCTAATACAGCCTTGATCTACTTCCTTGCTGATCAAGAACCGCTTGCGCTATTTGCGCGACGTAATGCTTATCACACGGTAACGCCGCGATGACTTTCTCGTGATGGACATTTTGAGAGCTCGTGCGTGTGCTTTGTTCTTAATCTCAATTCATTGTCGTGATCACTTTTCCACTTTAGTGACAGTTTACGGGGTTTGCCGCGAACTGAACTATTTGAGTGTCGGACTAATGGTAAAAGCAGTAAGCAGTAAGCGTGTTGCAGCTTCGGTCACAACTGACTCAGCATTACTCGTGATACGTATATATTTGCAACTTTATGGCAAGTTCTTAGTATATATAGCGCGAGTTTCCGTTAATCTTAGACGAGCGTGAAAGGTCTTAACTTCCTATCTATATTGTTTGCGCGTACGTTTATTGTTTTTACTGTCGTTCTCTCACTCTCCTTGGTCGTTTTGATGTCCACCGGAGTCGCGTCGGTGGAATCCCAAAATTACTTGCGAGAAACTTACAAATAAATAAATACTCTCATTATGCCGGGAGGATTCGAACTTACGACCAACAAGTTGCCAGTCCAGGATTCTACTTCTCAGCCACTCTGCCGATGCTGCAGCTGTGGAGAATAAAGATCCTGTAGAGCGTGCGATCGCGTCAGCAGCTGCCGCGACTGGCTAACCGCCCGCTCAACACCTGTGCACCCAATAGAGCTGGCGTCCGCGCTTCGCGTCCGACTGCGCAGCGATGCCATTCGATCGACATTTCGAGTGTTGTACGTGGCGATCTCGCTGCGACTGCGGTAGTATTTCGCCCTTAGAAAACGCTCCGTCCATGCATTTGAAAGCGTTTTGGCATGTTTGGGCTGTTCTTGTTCAGAAAAAAGAAAATCTGGCAATAGCCTCCACACGCTGTCATTACACTATTAGCGATTCCAGAGCAGCAGTACGCAATCTTGCGAAAGGTCGGGTCTCGGCTCCCGTAAAACACATACTAGACACTAACCAACACCCACGACCAATCCAGATCATTTGGGCACCAGCGCACTCCTCCCTACCCGGCAACGATGCCGCCCACACCGCCGCTCGAGGACTAGCCAACCGAGCGCCCGGATGGCTCACGCTAGGATCAGAGAGGGATCGCATGGTCAGTTACCAGGAAGTAACTCAGCACTACAGGTTAGCCAGGGCAGTGTACCCGCCAGCACTCAAATCGCTTAACAAGAGACAAGAAGTAGCTTGGAGACGACTTCAGACGAACTTCTACCCCAATCCCGTAGCCTATCACTATACTACTACTCGGACCAATACCCTAATACATGTAATCATTGTAAGAAAAAAGCGGATCTCTTCCATATTATGTTGTCGTGCCCAGCGGAACATCACACCCAAATCACGAAATAAGTAATACTGAGCAGTGAGAGGCCTAGTTGCTCAGCTCCGACCCTGACCTGCAGGCCAAGGTCATCAAGAGAGCTGAAGAAGCCGCTCGGGCCCAGGGACTCGTGGCTTTTGAAAACAATACCTTGTTTTCAAATAGTCTTTCACTCACTCACTCACTCACTCACTCACTCACTCACTCACTCACTCACTCACTCACTCACTCACTCACTCACTCACTCACTCACTCACTCACTCACTCACTCACTCACTCACTCACTCACTCACTCACTCACTCACTCACTCACTCACTCACTCACTCACTCACTCACTCACTCACTCACTCACTCACTCACTCACTCACTCACTCACTCACTCACTCACTCACTCACTCACTCACTCACTCACTCACTCACTCACTCACTCACTCACTCACTCACTCACTCACTCACTCACTCACTCACTCACTCACTCACTCACTCACTCACTCACTCACTCACTCACTCACTCACTCACTCACTCACTCACTCACTCACTCACTCACTCACTCACTCACTCACTCACTCACTCACTCACTCACTCACTCACTCTCGACACTTTTTGCATTTCGGAAGTGTAGTTGAACGATTCAGCTGGACTTATGGTTTAGTGGCCCTCGTAACAAGATTACCAAATGTGAATGTCGCATTTTAGTTAACTGTGTGTACTACACCGCATTCGTGCTGACCTGCATCGTATGGGCGCTCTCCGTATACCTTTCCCTTGACCCTCTTGGCACAATTCGACACACTTCGTTCTTGCCGTAACGTTTTCCTAGCTGTCCTTTTTGCATCTTTGTGACGTTACGCGGCGCATTGAAAGGACGTCGCAATGCTGAACGCCCGCAAATGCACTACTCCACTTTCTAAAAGATTTAAGACCGACTGATTAAGCTCTGATAGTGCGGAGAAACGGCCCTGATTTGTGTGTTCGGGTTACGGTCGTCGGATTTCCTCTACACTCCATTTACATACAACATTCTCCAGTCGCCTCCAGAAAGATTGCTTGATTTCCTTCTCTCTCTACGCAACAGCAGGTATTTAGGATTATCAACTATCGGCCGCTTTCAGTCCACGCTATATCCATGCAAGGATTTGTGTTTCCGAAAGCCAGCTCGCCCCGCATATAACTAGTCTAAAATAAAAAAGCACAGCAACCCCTGTGAAATCGCTTCGTTATTTTCTACGCAGGATATATTAGTTATTTCGTGGTGTTCGCAACAAGTGTAAACACTATCGCTTGAAGGCAAGTAACAATGGTTGTGCGCTAGTGTGTGTTGAGATTTCTTTTAAGTGCCGCCCCCCTCCCCCCCTCTTTCATTATATAGCCTGAGTAGTGTATTTGGGATTTCGCTATAGCCGACCCTTAAGAGGCCTACCCCGCCATTTTTATACATCTGAAGAAAGGAAGAAAGGACAAATTCGCTGGCCTTCTAAGAAAGGACAGGTGGATAGGATGTGAACAGGCTTCGGAATCGATGCCTTTCGGCCATCCCATGCAAGGTTGAGCAATCGTTCGCGATTGTAACCCGCAGGCATGGGTGACAGAGTTGCTCCACATACAAAGTAAGATTAGGCCACAGGTGCAGTTGCATCGATGGATCGAGTGAGTGCAGTCGCTGATACCTGAGCTGCAGGCGAAGGCCGCTGCTGCAAATTCATATCACGGACGAACTTGCTCAGCTGCCTTACTGCGTCTGCTGCGTACAAAGGAACTAAAACGTATAGTGCGAGCATTCATGTGGTGCGCGGGCAGCTTTTCCGGCACGCTTGTTGCCGGAGGTACCACACTTGGACCGGTACCTACTGAAACGCGACGTTGTGACCTTTCTTCGATAGCTTGGTCAAGTGCTTTAAGTATCTTGGACACGAATTATTTGCAGCTCACATGAGACGTTGCAGAGTTGCGTTCGATCAAAACTTTAGTCGGGGCTAGCCTGTTCATTGCAAAAATGGATACCGAGTTCGCGGTATCGAGTCCCGGCCACGGCGGCCGCATTACGATGGGGGCGAATTTCGAAAACGTCCGTGTACTTAGATTTAGGTGCACGTTAAAGAACCCCAGGTAGTCAAAATTTCCGGAGTCCTCCACTACGGCGTGCCTCATAATTAGAAAGTGGTTTTGGCATGTTAAACCCCATAATTTTTTTTTTTAATGGATACGTAGACGGCATTCGAGTATACGCTCGGGAGTCGTTGCTATGCGCGGGGCCGTTGGCTTCTCATAAATAATAATAAAGAAGAATGATGTACTAGTTCCGATCGCCACATCCGAGGCCTGAGCGCAACCACGAGTTCGGCCTAGCCGCCGATTGCGATGTGTACATCGACACATAAAACTCCGGTATGTTGCGTGATCAGTCCACGCGATGTCTCGTATACGGCGGATATGATTGCCTTTCAGGGGTCGGAAGTGCAATTGCTCCGCAAGCCATGCTCGCAGCCTGCGGTTTACCTCGGGTCAAAGGTTGAGACGTCGTATGTGTGCCACCTATCGAGACAGACCGGTCAAACCGAACGGTTTTCGATTATGCATTCGACGTGCGCAGCATATACGACAACACGACTCGAATGAGGACGCGTCGGAATTCATTTCTTTTTGCCTTTCGCGGGACGCAGTATCTGAACCTCTCAAGACAAATGTTTCGTGGCATCAATGCAGTTGCAGTTGCAAAGAAGAATTGCGCAGGATTGAGGTTACAGTTTGGCCCAGTCTCCAGGGTGGTGTTTAATTGTGGCTTTGATGACTGCATGTCACTCTTAAACGGACTCTTTGCGTTTCCTGCGCACTATTTTCGTAGCAGTGCTAATAGCATTAAAGCAGATGCTTTCTTTGCGTACCTCTCCGAAATTTGGTGTAAGTAAATACATACGTGGGTAACGGTTCTCTCCGAATATACAACTTGGGCCACTTGGTATGTACCCCTGGGTGTGGGCTACTGGGTCCAATTTTTGTCCAATCACCTAAGACAGGTACGTGCCATGGTGACACGGGAGGCGTACGATCTTGAAACGTATGTGTGTCGCATACCTCTCTTTGGGCCATACAGCTGTCATCAACACTCTTCCGTCTGCAGGCGTAATGCGCCGCCTTCGTCCTCGTAACACAAAGAACGAACACTTACACGCGACAAGGTCGTGCACGTGTTGTCATCCGCTACTGCTGGTACCTCGCTTACTCGAAGAAGCTTCGCGTCACTTGGATTGCAACCTAGCGTTGGATCTGATTTCTTTCTTTCTTTCTTTCTTTCTTTCTTTCTTTCTTTCTTTCTTTCTTTCTTTCTTTCTTTCTTTCTTTCTTTCTTTCTTTCTTTCTTTCTTTCTTTCTTTCTTTCTTTCTTTCTTTCTTTCTTTCTTTCTTTCTTTCTTTCCTTGTACAAACATGCTTCAAATTTCGCCTAATTGGTTAAACATATTTGCTGCTGCCAAGCTGTCCAAGCTTTACTTTCCAAGCTTTACTTTCGCGCTGTTAGTTTAAATACGGTACAAGATCCGATTCTTGTCTCACATTACACTGCTTTAAGTTCAGCTTATGCTCATTTATCAACGTTTATTTATTTATTTTTTTTTTTGCACTTGCGCTCCGTTCCGTTTTGCATGAGATCGCCGCGACCTGCAGCATATTTATCGCGCTTCTCCATACGCATTATCTTCGGAAACAAAGATAAACGGCCCGACGATTCCGAAAACGAACGAGCTTCATTGCACATACGTAGTCGATCGGCCGCCATCGGCTGCCCGGTTCACGCCTGCATGTCCCCGACTATACGCCAACGCGTGGTGTGCAGATCGTTTGAATAACTATCACACACCGGGTATCGCGTACGTGTACGCGCGCTGCCACATGCGGTGACGCTATGAATTGGGCGTCGTTTCACACGGTGCGCCAACTAGGGGCGTGGCGCATTTTCTTACAGCAACTTAAACCGGTGTACTGACAGGTGCGTCTACTGTAAGTGGATTTCTACCGTCTACGGGCTTAGTATCACGGGTCTCTATTGCATAAACGAATTTTTATACCTTATTCGGAGTTGCTGTAACGGGCCTCTACAGTACAAGCGGAGCTTTACTGCATCCGGAGGTACTGTGACGGGGCTCTGCTGTAGCACGCCGCGGAACTGAGCCTTGCGCTCACTGCACGAAGGTCATGCGCAGACCAAACTTGGCGTGGACGCGCTGGTTGCGAGGTGTGTTGAACGGCTGCCAAGCTCTCAGAGCCGATGAGTGCCATGTACCGCTCTACGGATACCGGCGCTCAGTAACAAGTTGATGTTACGCAAGCTACGGCACTGAAGAAACCACGCGTTCTTTTCTCGGGCATTTTCAAGCCGCGAGTCTCGGAGCTTTGCTCAATGGCGTGGCCAGAAATGCCGATTAGGTGGCCTTCATGAGTAGAAAAAAGAAAGCTACAAAGAGAAAAAAGAAGGTGAGTGTACACCAAGCGCAGTTCTTGAATTTCAGGGTCACATGCGACTTGCTTCTCAGAAGAATCAAAGCAACTGTGCTGATCAATTTTTCAGTAACAGCCGTATGATATGAAACCAATTGACAAAAGAAAAAAGCAAACTAATGCAATAGAGAACAATTAACATTCGTTTATCAACGAACTCTAGGTTTCATCGCGATCTAATGGCGGTAAAGCTTGTGATAATATTAATATGCATGATATAGACCAATGGAAGACGGAAGAAGCCGGTTCTACCAATGGCGACTTTTCGCGCGCTTCTATTTGTCGTTTCGCATTACTAAGAACACGAAGTTTATAATCATCAAGGATAGTCATCTATACCAGTGAAGAGTTTCTACGAGTCTTCAGAACGGTGAGCAAACTTATCGTACCAGCGTAGAATTTTGGCAATTGGGCTCTAGGCAATTTTCACAAATGTCTAGTTCTGCTTTGCGTGGAAAATTTTGCCTGGCACCGAAACACGAAGGTTTTTCCGTCGTCCATGGATGTATTTCATTTTTTAAATAGTTTCGACAGCTATGCGCGAAGAAAATGAGGTATGAACTTGACTATCGACTGCTAGCTAAGTTTGAACAGAACTTATGACCGGCTATAACGTGTTTCTCGGGCAGTATTTCACACGAAGCCTATATTGGTTGAGAATGTGAATGAATAGAAAATTGGACTAAAGAAAGGCAACACCTAGAATACGGGACATTGAAGAAGACCAGAAAACTTCTTAGTGCGCGCCAAGATACAGCCGATGAGGCGGCATAAAACGCGTTTCGCGAGAAAGTTGAACGCCGTTCTTTTAATGTATTCTCACTTTTCTCGTGATATACCATGGTTTTGCAATGGCGCGCACGTACAAGAATGCGAAAGCAGGGCATGTGTACAGCGAACAGACGAGCATAACGTCCTTAAAGCAGTATAACCGGTATCGGCCGACGGAATAGGCTAAGCGTTACACCTATCAAAATACAGGCGAAAATTTTGGGTATCTGGGAGATAAACATGAACTCTGTAGTTAAAAATAGATTAAATTCTGAGGTGTTACGTGCAGGGACCACGATCTGACTATGGAGCACGGCCGTAGCGGGCGACACTGGATTAATTTGACCATCTGGGATTCTTTGTAGTGCAGCAACCCATGGCACACGGATGTTTTTGAACTCCACCCCCATAGGCCTGGGGTCGGAGCTGCCTGGATCGAACTCCCGACCTCGGGCTTAACAGCGCAACGCAAAAATCACTGCGCTATCGTGGCGGCTGAACTCTGTAGTTATCTGCACAAGTAAATTCGACGAAAGCCTGCTTGGACAACTTGGAATGCCTCCTTTAAACGGGCGTCAAATTTACACTTTGAAAATTTGTTTTAGTGAGAGCACAAGGCCAATGAATCGCAAAAAAGCTCCATCCCTCTGATAACCACCAACGTAAGAAACTGACCTTTTTTTAATGTAAAAACAGGTAAACTGTGATAAGGCTCCTTTTTTTTCGCACTTTTCTTTTTCCTCTGGGAAACTTTTCCCCAAAAGGCTACAAGCCTTCTTTATAATAATAAAGTATCCGCGTTTACGTCTTCAATAACACTGAATTTTGCACCTAAAGTCCTTGCGTGGCTATGGCAGATTTCCACGTTGGGAAAAGTGTATGTAGGAATAAATTTGTAATTATTATTGCCGGTTATCACTGGTGCGGGCGTTAGATATTTTGCGTGGTATTATACTGTCCCTTAGTGCATGGGGGTCGCTGTTCCGCATTTCTTCTTTTTTTATCCTTTTATGAGAATAATTCTTGTTTTGTAAGTGTTGCTCCTCTGTATACATTCCTATTTGTCTATTGGACGAGGGTAATAGGTGGGTTCGGCTTCCTCTTGCAAGGTGTCTGTTCGTCCACTTTCAATTCCCATTTTCCCCAATAATTCTACATTTGAACTAAACATAGCAGTTCACTTCTCCTTTTCTATTTCGTTTACTTCATTTTCTGTTCTCTTCATATCTATTGTATTGCACTGATGTGCCTAAATAAATGTAATAGAAAAAAAGTGGGAAAGCTATTCGATGGCGCAATCAAAGTACATGACAGCATAAATTACTCGCTTTAGGAGCATCCTCAGGATACCTCGAGGCACTTACAATGTAGGAGTGCCAATCTAAATGATGGCGCCTCAATAAACCATATGCTAGTGATGACATACGTTTTTAATTTTGCATACCTTTTATGATAATAAGGTAGTAAAAAAACTTATCCTCGTTAATCAATGTATCAATAATGTGTAGTGACACAGCTAATTGGAGGCGTCAACTCTTCCACTGGAAGGTCCCACCAGGACTTGTTTTGTGGGCCAGTCGGTTCATGCTTAAAACCATAACTGCAGCGCGTCAAAAAGAAGGATACGAGAAAGGAGACATGATGAAATCTTTACCGCTCGTCCTGTCCCCTTTCTTGCGTCCTTTTTTTTTATTGATATGATATAAGGAGATGTTGGCGCGCAATTTAAGGCACCGGCTACTCCTTATCTCTTGGGTGGTTCCGTCATACATCATTCAGGGTTCACGGTTACATATCAAATAATCTTTTCACACAAGCACCAGGACTTATAAAGCAACGTTTCCACAGGAAGACTATGGCAAATGTCTCCACACCTAGGTAGTCGAAAGTCTCAAAAGTAATAACACATCTTCTAGTCAGCGGGTCAGCGGGTACATACAATATACATGGCAAAGGTTTCCACACTTATGTAGTCGAAAGTCTCAAAAGTACAAACGATACTGTCGCCTAATAACACATTGTCTAGTCAGCGGGTGGTATATACATCGTGTAAATATATTAGCACATACAGTCACAACAGAACAGTCAACGTAACATAATTCCCAAACAGACGGATATATAGAGTGACATTGAAATGAACAGAACAATGAAAGCACTAATAACGTCCAACGATGCCGCTGTCTTCAAAAAAAGTCTTTAGTGCTTTTAAAGCGCTCTTCTGCAAGGCCGTTGTTGGCCAAGGGCCCAAAAGTTTCCTTAAACTGAAAGGTCTGCGGTCTAATTTGCTTAGCGCTGATTTAAGTCGGCATCTTGGTGTGTCGTGATGTGGGCAATCTGTTTACGCGAAGGTTCCAGGTTCGCTTTGAAGACATACTCATAATGGGGTGCTAGAGCGCTCGTCTTCTTTTTCTTTTCTCTCCCTCTCTCTTACTTCTGACGGTGATGAAAGCCGCCAAGTTAACGGCAAGAGCACTATTTTGTTTATTTCTTTCAGGAGAATACCGCCATGCTGCCACTTTGAGGAAATCCAAAAATGACATGACAACCCCTTAAAGAGAATCCGAAGGTTCAGCGTGGCACAATTGGCGAGAGAAGAAATGACCAGCATTATGACCCTGTCTCAAAGGCGAAGCTAGGTGAGTCCCACATTGGTTGGTTGGCTGGTTGGTTTTCCTCACTGAGTGGATCTTGCGCACGCTTGGGAATTGGCCAAGAATTGGATTTTGCAAATTAGTTCGTCAAACCTAAAGAGAAACGCTAATGGGAAATTTTGAACAGGTGAAGAGAAAAGTAAAATAAGGCAGAGATTTAGGCATTTAGAAATGAAATCGTCCTGATGCAGTTTTAAACTTCACAATAGGTGACCCGGCATCCCGATTACAATGTGCTTGGGAGTAGGTTCCGAAAGAAAGAATATCAGGAGCAGTGGCGTAGCAACAGGGGGGCCGGGGGGCCGTGGGCCCCGGGTGCACGGGGCCAGTAGGGGGGGTGTCATATACGTCTGAAGACACCCGAAAATTGTCGGTATCCTCGCCTTCCTCGACTACACCCGGGGAGGGGAGGGGGGTGGCAGAAGAGCTAAGGGCCCCGGGTGCCAGACGACCTAGCTACGCCACTGATCAGGAGTGGCAAGATTCAATCCAATACAATGAAACAGTGCTTCGAACATATTTTGTCTTAGCAATGAGAAATTTGCTTCTTCTTCAACTGCGTACAGTGCTTTCACAGGTGAAAGACCCAATTCCTGACACGTAAGCCAAGCCAAGCCATTTCCTACCGCAGGTTAAACGGGGACAGTGAAATGAAGTCGACAACGGACGTGCCTTTAGGAGATCTGGCCTGAGATCGGCTTGAGAGCGGTGTGGCGAATTCCACGCGATAAGAAAGGCTGCGGGGCTGTTTTTGAAATCCTGACACGTCGCGGTACACCAAGCGTCGGCGCTTTTGTCGCACCCTCTTATTTTTGCGTAACCGCTCGTGCGCGTGTGTTATAGCTTCCTTCGTGTGTTATAACTTCCTTCGTGGCCTCGCGCTCCGCCGCCTGTTGCGTGCGCCAGATTCTTTGAGGTGGGTTGTTACATCGGCGAATGCGTCTGACGTTTAAAACGGGATGAAGTTGCGCCAGCGCGAAACAGCTGACAACGCGAGACAACGCATTTGAATGCGCGCGCACTTTGTAAAGCACGTCACGAGGGGTTGGTCACGTGTGACAGCTAGGCCGCTCCTTTCCAGTGATCCGTCATTGTCTGCCACGGAAGAAAGCAGCAGTGCGGCCGTACTCTTTCCTGGTGTCCTGCAGCCCCTTCAGTGTGCGCCGTTTTCTTGATACTGTTGTTATGCCATACTGTCATTGTCTTCATTTTCG